>NW_023270323.1:1243285-1615458 GCF_011800145.1 Mirounga leonina
CTATCTATCTATCTATCTATCTATCTATCTATCTATCTATCTATCTACCATCTATCTATCAAGTTTAGGAGCAAAAATAGAAAGGATTAACTCACTGAATTCTGGAAGGTGTTGACTATCACAAAGGATATTTTCAGAAAAACTTACTTTGCAAAGGGTTAACTTTCTTGTAACTACAAACCTGAGTTAAATCCATATTACACTTGGGAGTCCATCTCATGGAGCAGAGCATTCACCTAATTGTCAACCAGAGGACCTTATCCTAGTGTTAGTGATAATGAGAAAATGCATTTGTGGTTAGAGTAAGCTTAATTAGGAGAAGAGCTGCTTGTGATATAATTAACTTCATTTTAGGGGGAGGTCAGGGAGTTTTCAAAGGATCTTTTTTATGAAGAAAAGATGAAAGTATGAGATAATGAAGAGGTGGATTTGAATTATAAATAAAAGCCTGCATCGAGTATTCAACTTCATGGATACTACAGGTGCGATGGCTGCAGTCAGTGTAAATAAAGAATATCTGTGAAGTCATGTTCTCACATCTTTTATTTGGTGTTTTCACTTCTTGGAGGAAGGTCCAGGGGCTTTGAAATGGTAGGGTACATTCTTATAGTGGCTCTTACAAATTACTGGTTTGGGTTACAGTCAATAGTAATAAGCTTGATGCCTTGATTATTTTCTAGCCCTTTGCAAGAGCAAAGCGGAGTGCATCTACCTAAAGAGGATAGGATAATAGGATTGAGGGGCAATATGATAAGCACATCGAAATGTAGCCATATATATGTAAAATTAAAAACATATTTTTCACTTTTTTCTGGTCTACAGTTTTATTCTACTGAACTTAGAAGGAGGAAAACAGAAATAGTGGATATGCTCCTATGCTTCTTGGACTGAGTGGAGGGAACAAGGAATTGCAGGAATTCTTTCTAAGAATTTCTCCTCAAAATATAAGGCAAAATCATTTTCTGAAAGGTACAGGGAACTAGAACAATCTATAAAGAACGCAGAAGGGAATACTTCTTGTACTTTTTATAATTTTGTCTATCTAATGATTTCTTAACTTAAAACATCACAATATGCCAAAGCAGAACATGACATCATGTAATTCATTCAAGTCTTCAACAAGTGGGGAGATTTGAAATAACTCTTGTGGGGAGAGCAGAAAGAGAGAGATATTTTTTTTAAAATAAAAAAAAAAAACGAGAGTGAAGAGGAGAAAGAGAAAAAATTATGATTAGAAAAATCAGAAATATACTCAGACAATGTTGGTTGGTCCAATTGGAACCACAAATTTGAAGGACAAACTCATGTCATGGTTGAAGTTTTTTATTGGTCATGTGAATTCTACACCAGGTGTCATGAATATTTATTTTACATCTGTAGAGCACCTCTCACCAGGCTCTGTTTCCTAAGACTTTTATCCAAGGGCTTTATAACATTTAAAGCCAAAGAACATGGCATGGAATTGAGATAGGAACCTATAAAAATAGGATGGATTTCATACATCTTTCATGGAGAATCATTTTCTAAGAATACAAACATAGAGTTTTTGACCAGTCTGCAGTATATTCAGGGAGCCCAGTAAATATAAATAAAGTTTTAGCTGATCTCATTGTTTAAGAAAGTATTGGTCAAATTTAGATACACATACAGTACCAGTATATTCTTAAAAAGCCAAATATTTTATGAACGTAGAAAATAAAGATGAAGAGAAATGAAGGCAATATAAAGCATATTATTTTTTTAAGGAAGTAGACAATTTATAATACTAGGGAAAAGAAAAGGCAGTATGTCCATGGAAAATAGGCTTATTTCAGAGTAAATAATGATTACTCAGTTGTAGAGAAGATACTGATAAATCCTTACAATAGAAAATAATACTAGAGTATGCAGTATGAGCACAATTTTCTCCCTTTGAACTATTATGCTGCTTTCCACAAACCAGTAATTCAGGTAGAATGTATTTCAGGGTTTTATACATTAAACTGATTGCAGTTATAAGTATATTGTTAGAGGACATGCTTGAATTACTAATAGACATGGTGTACCATTCTCTGTTAAATTTTAAAAATTATAGGAGCACCTGGGTGGCTTAGTCCATTAAGCGTCTGACTCTTGGTTTGGGCCCAGGTCATGATCTCATGGGTTGTGGGATTGAGCCCCTCATGGGACTCCATGCTCAATGTGGGGGTCTGCTTAAAGATTCTCTCCTTCTTTCTCTCCCCCAACTTGAGTGCACATGCTCTCTCTCTTTCTCTCTCTTTAAAACAAATAAATAAATCTTCAAAAAATTAAAAAATAAAAATTTGTTATATATAAGTAAAGACTCATATTTGTTAAGTATTTATTAGATAAATAAAAATAATAGAAGTGGAAGAGTATACCCTTTCTCCCCAGAACTCGCCACAAAAAAAGATAGTTGAATTTTGAAGATAAGCAGAAACCTTTAATTAACCTCCCCTCCTTTTTAAAAATAGTTTTTTTATTTGACCTCCCTAACAGTTTGGATCTATGATAACAGTCAGGGGAGAATAGGATGTATATGCAAGTTGCTGGTAAACTGGGCAGATAGTAATGGGGGTCAGTGGAAATCTCTGATTGCCTTATTTTCTCAGTGAGGTGTAGAAAGTACTCTAATTGGCAGAAAGTGAAGATTTACTGAGTGACTGAAAAGAGAAGTTGTGAAATAGTCATTTAGGAGTGGGAGACTACATAGATCAGACAGAAATAGTATTACTGAGTGGCAGCATTAAGAGTCCATAGAGGTGGGAATTATATACATGAGTCTGGGGATTGGGAGAGAAACTGGGGTAGATACATAAATTTGGGGGTTAAGAACCCATCTGATGGGGAGTGAAGTCAGGGAAGGTAGTGGAGTAGAAAGTGTCAGGAATTTGTCTCTCCACCTAGAAAACAGTTGTACTGGCACAAACTGAAGTGCATTTTTTGGAACACTGGAGTCTATTTGAACACTGCACCACCTAGTGGAAAGCTTGGCTGGTGAGTTGTTAATATCTGCCCATTTCAGCCTTCAGTGTAGTGACTACCCAACCCTCCACCCCGCCCCATGGCAGGCAGCTGTGGAAATGACAACCCATATTTCTGGCTTGGCTTGCTGGAGCCAGGGTGGGCAATAAGGACCTTGTATTTCCAATACTGGGGCTCTGTGTTCTGATTGTATATTGCTGTTCCTGATCATTTTGGGGCAAAAGGCAAGTCACAATTGTTTTAATCTCTACTGGCTAAAGCAGCTTGCAGGATATTTAAAAGGACAGTACCTGGTTATCTTTTGGATATTCAAAAATAGCCACACATACAGGGGATTTAGTATGTCACTGGGCATGCCCAGAGAAAGATTCTGGATCAGAAAAGACCTGAGAAGACCTTAAACTTTCACCTGTGTTCATGAATAGGAAGGCTTAATATTGTTAAGATGTCAATGCTATTAAAAATGATCTACAGACTTAACACAATCTGTATCAAAATTCTAACAGCTTCTTTTGCAGAAATGGTAAAGCCAGTTCTCAATTCAGAAGGAATTGCACGGGGCCCCAAATAGCCATTATATCATTATATCAGATTTGATAATGATGTCATGGATATGACACCAAAAGCACAGATAACAACAAAAAGAAGAGAGATGGACTTCATTAAAATTAAGAGCTTTGGGGGACACCTTGGTGGCTCAGTCGGCTAGGTGTCTGCCTTCGGGTCAGGTCACGATCTCAGGGTCCTGGGATTATGCCTGCATTGGGCTCCCTCCTCAGTGGAGAGTCTGCTTCTCCTTCTCCCTCACCCTCTGCCCCTCCCCCCACTCATGTTTTTTTCCTCTCTCTCTGTCACTGTCTCTCTCTCTCTCAAATAAATAAAATCTTTACAAAAACTAGAACTTTTGCACATCAAAGGATATTATTAAGATGGCAAAAAGCCTACTGAATGGAAGAAAATATTTATAAATCATATATATATATTTGCAAATCATTTATTTTTATATATAATTTTAAGACTCAACAAAAAATAAACAAGCCAATTTAAAAAATGGGCAAAGTTCTTGGGGTGCCTGGATGGTGCAGATGGTTGAGTGTCCAACTCTTAGTTTCAGTTCAGGTCATGATCTCAGGGTTGTGAGACTGAGCCCTGTATTGGGCTCAGCGCTCAACGCAGAGTCTGCTTGGGATTCTCTCTCCCTCTGCCCCTGCCTCCCCCCTCACCCACTCTGTCTCTCTCCAAAAATAAATAAAATCTTTTAAAGAGTGGGCAAAGTTCTTTAATAGACATTTCTCCAATATAGATATATAAATGGCCATAAGCATAAGAAAAGATGCTCAGGATCATATGTAGTAGGGAAATGAAAATCAAAATCATGATGAAATACCCCTTCATACCTTCTAGCATGGCTATAATCTAAAAAAGAGCAAATGACAAAGATGTGCAGAAATTGGAACCCTGTGTATCAAATGGTAGGAATATAAAACAGTGCAGCTGCTGTGGAAAACAGGTTGGTGGTTTTTCAAATGATTAGACACAAAACTAATGTATGACTCAGCAATTTCACTCTTAGGCATATATCCAGAAGAATTGAATACAGAGACATGAACAGATATTTGTACACCAATGTTCATAGCCAAAAAGGTAGAAACAATCCAAGTGTCTATCAACAGATGAATAAACAGAATGTGTTATATATGTACAATTAAATATTATTCAGCCACAAAAGGGACTGAAATATTGATATATGGAACAACATGAATGGATCTTGAAAACATTATGCTTTATAAAAAATAAGCCAGACACAGAGGGACAAATACTATACAATTTCACTTTTATGAGGTACTTAGAATATGCAAGTTCATAAAAAGTAGAATAGAGATTACTAGAGTTGGGGATATGGGGGAAGGGAGAATTATTATTTAATGGATGCAGAGTTTTGTTGGGAATGCTAAAAAGTTCCGGGCATATATAGTGGTGACGGTTATACAAAATTGTGAATGTATTTAGTGATACTGAATTGTGCTTTTGACTGGTTAAGATTATTAATATTATGCTACGTATACTTTACTACAATACAACTTTTTGAAAAAAGGAATCCATCTGAAGTTTGCATTCATGAATTTAAAGCAAGTCCAGTCAGTATAGTTGAGTATTTTTCTTTAGCATTGCCAGGGTGATTGACATGCCAATGAATAATTGAGATAATTTACATCTAATAGGAAGACACTCTACTATGCATATAAAAATAATTTAGAGGACTAAAAAATTAGAGTAAATTAGAGTGGTTTGAAAAGATTTTGTAAAGGATACAGGATTTGAATAGAGCCTTGAAGGATTTTAGTATTTGGATATATGAGAGAAAAGAAAATTAAATCTTGCTGAAGGAAACAGGGTCCATAAGTCTTGGACTCTGTAATCGGCATGCTGTATTCTGGGGTAACAATACAGGCTAAATTTGAGCAGATGATTGAGTTAAAGTGGTTTTGGATAGGATGGAAGGTGTTCTAAAGCTAGATTTTAAATGGTCTTGAAACTAGGGTGAGAATTTGTTTTTCTCTGTGGAGTTGGGAGCCAATGCTGTAAAGCAGGGGCTGATATGATTCAGTCAGTATTTGAGGAAGATTAAATGAGCAGCACTATGTTGAGCAGATTAAAGTGAAGTCAGAAAATATTAAACAAGAAATCTGGAGAAAATTTTTTTTTCATCCTAAATCTAATGTGACTACCTCTGTGATTTTGGAGAAGTCACTTAACCTCTCAAAGCTTCAGATTTCTCATCTGTAAAATGAAAGGATTGATGGTTTCATTATGATGGAATATGATAAAGTCGTTTAAAGGATATATTTTTAAAGCACACAGGATCTGCTGATAAGATGCTTTTAGTAAAATATCAATTGAAAAAGATTATATAAAAATTTCTGTAGAATATGATCTCATTAAAAAAATTAGAACTGTGTGTGTTAACAATGAATATTATTTACTTTAAAAAGAATGGAAATAAATGCAGCAAAATAATAAGAGGTTTTGTATAAGAAGTGATTTATTCATTATTTTATATATTTTTTTACTTTGTAAATATAATGAGAGCATGCCCTGCTTTTTAATTAAAAACAAATAATAAAAGACTTTTGATTCTAGATTAGAACTTTTGGACTTCTGGTGTATTGAAGTATTACTGGTAAGGTGTTAGGGACCCAACATGGGAAGATGCAAAATGCACACATAGAAAGAGATCTGAAAGAAAATCTGAGGGCAATTGGCAGGATTTGGTAATTGAGAATTCAAAGTCATTCTCATGATGTTTTCCTTTTCTTTGTTTTTTTTGTTTTGTTTTGTTGTTGTTTTACCAAAGAGGACCTCTGGAATAAATTTCCTTTATTGCGCATGTGTGACCCACTCCAAACTGATGATCATAAATGCAATTAAGTCTTGACTGCTCTTTGGCATTTCAGTTGATTTGTCTATTTGACTCAATGAGTACTCTGCACGGTGGCCGTTCAAAGTTTGACTCTCCCCTCAAGTTATCTAATTCCCTATTGAATTTTTTTCTCTGTTTTCACTTATGATGAAAAGTTCTTAATAGAAATGTGCGTGGGGCACCTAGGTAGTTCAGTTAGTTAGGTGTCTGCCTTCGGCTCATGTCATGATCCTAGGGTCCTGGGATCGAGCCCCACGTTGGGCTCCCTATTCACTGGGGAGTCTGCTTCTTCCTCTCTGTCTGCTCCCCCCCCACTCATGTGCACTCTCTCTCAAATAAATAAATACAATCTTTAAAAAAATGCTTGATTTGACCCACATCCTCCATCTTGCACTGTGTGTAGCTGTTAATAGTGCCTTGTTCACTCTGAAAAGTATACCCATTTGGAAAATGAGCTGCATGGTCATCATAACTTTAAGAAATATATGAGACTATTTTGTAGTTGTGTTAGAGATCCTTGAGATCACTCACAGTGTTGATGACTCACTAGAAGAACTCCCAAGAATCAGAAAAACTGTTATACACACAATTACTATTTATTACAATGAAACAATACAGAATAAAGTCAGAAAAGGTAAGGGAACATGAGATGGAGTCCAGGAGAAACTAGGCACAAGGTTTCAGGTATCCTATCCCAGTGGAATTGCATGGAAGCACCTAATTTCCCCCCAGTTGGGTATGACAGCATGTGAAAAAACGTGGTCAGCCAAGGAAACTCACCTGAGCATTGGTGTCCAGAGTTTTTAGTTGGGGTCATTTACATAAGACAGGCATTTCTTGGAAATGTGCAGGTTTGAGCAACTAAGGCCTGCTGAGTTAATCCTTTCCTGCATGGTAGTTTATATCTGAGAATTCTATTTTATAAAGTTCTTGCCTTACAGCATCTTGCAGTATAATATTCTCATGGAAGTAGGGAAAGGACTAGAGAAAGTAACTATGATTATTATTTGGAGTCTACAGAGCACCATGCTTAGAATTTACATAAATTATTTAATCTGTACAATAATTTCATTAATGAAGTATCTCTTGCCTTAGGAGGCTAATCTGTGTCTCTATTTTCAGCTAATTTCTTCAAATAATAAGGTTTATATTTTTAAGGTGGCAGCACCTGAAATGCTGCTCTGAACTTACAATTTTAAGTTCCTAGCAGTCTTTTATATAAAGGTGATGTTCTTTTTCTTATGTTTCATCTTTCTTATGTTGTTATATCTGTTGACTGATCAGGTCTTTCTTGAAAATCTCTCCCCCATTTACTGTGTTTACTCTTTAATTTTCTTACTATCTCTTCAACTTATCCTTTACTAGTTTTACTCTTTTCTTCCCCACTTGCCATTCTGTTTGGTTTCTAGAAATATGGTAGATTAGATGGTTTGAAAATCCTCACACTGTAAAATGCTAAGATATCACAAACATGCTTTAAAACGTAGTTCTGAGCTTCAAGAACTCAAGAGCTTTCAAGAGATAGCATCTCGTGAGTAATAAGCAGTTATTAATGCTTTGACTCCCTTGTAGAAGGTGGGGAGTTAGCATTTTGTTAACTACATAAAGGAAAGGATTTAGGTTCAGAACTAGTGAGTAGAAACTTATACACAAAGCCAGGATTTTCTTTTCTTTTTTCTTTCTTAAAGATTTTATTTATTTGAGAGAAGACAAAGAGAGAGAAAGAGCTGGGAAGAGGGGCAGAAGCAAAGGGAGAAGCAGACTCCCCACTGAACAGGGAGTGCAATGCAGGGCTCAATCCCAGGAACCTGAGATCTTCCTGAGCCGAAGGCAGATGTTTAATGGACTGAGCCACCCAGGTGTTCCAAACCAGGATTTTCTAAGGGCTACACTATCAGTTGAAGGATGGGCTAGGAAAAAAATATAGTAGCAAAACAACAAACAAAAAACCTGTAGGAAAACATTTTGTTGGGACGCCTCAGTGGATCAGTTGGTTAAGGGTCTGCCTTCAGCTCAGGTCATGATCCCAGTGCTCCTGGCTTAGAGGGGAGTCTGCTTCTTCCTCTCTGTCTGCCCCTCCCCTCTGGCTTGTGCTCACTTACTCTCTCTCTCAAATAAATAAATAAAATTTTAAAAAAAGAAGAAAGCATTTTGTTTTGGCCTGAATTTAAGAAGTTCTTCCCTGAGAATTCATAATCATAAATCTGTACTCACTTAAGTTTAGCATTTGCATGATACAACTTTCATGATTTTGGAAGACCTCAACCTGAGATAGTAACATATAAAAAGTAGTGTTATGGAGGTACCATCCATAGGGTGGTTGGCAGAAGCAAAAATCTCTATCCTAGTCCTCACAAGATTCTCAGAAATAAATCCTGCTGAACATGAGTTCACAATCCACAATTAAAAATTGCACAAATAAATATCATTTTTGAAGAAGAAATAAACATCAGAATTAGACCTCTTCCAAGAACTTTTGAAAATAGAATTATCAGATATAGACTACAAAACAGGTTTATGTGTTTCCTAAAGTTATAGAAACCATATAATTTATTTTCCACATGGATATACTTTTCAGAATGAAATAGGCCACTGTGAATAATTACACACAGGACAAATGTACTAATCTGGCACGGTACTAATCTGACACTGTTCTAGGCTAACTGAGATGTATGGTCATGCTGTCTAAAATAAATCACCCTAAAGGTTTTTTACTTTGGCTTACCTATACATCAGTGAAATAATAAAATACATTTATATAAATTTAAGTGGTAAATTCTTATGATATTGCTATTACTCCTTTGATATAGATATTTCTACTACTATGTTAGTTTGCAAAAGACACATAATAAAATGATGAATAATGGATGGATAGGAACCACTCATGTAGTGATACTGAATAAGAAGAAATAGTGGGAATTTGTATTATGTAACCAGTATAATAAATAAATACATAAAGGGTAAAGTGCTTATCTCTCCAGCATTATTATGGCCTAAACCTTCCAAATTTTTAGGTTTGAGTAAAGCAGGAAAAAATTAGTAGTGGTAAAAAGTATGGAACATTCTTGATTTTTTTTCATGTGATTATGTGAATCATTTTATTTTTCTGTTCATAGATATTGTTTGATGTACACATTGATTTGAAATCCCTTGTAAGCAATCTTCTGGCAGCTAATTGGGAACTGCTTCTTTTTTTAAAATTTAAATTCAATTAGCCAACATATAGTACATCATTAGTTTCAGATGTAGTGTTCAATAATTTATCAGTTGCATATAACACCTAGTGCTCATCAGATCACATGCCCTCTTTAATATAAGATACTTCCCTGGAGAACAGAAGAGACACCCAAAATAGAATTTCCCAAAGCCCTGGGGATATATGGAATTAGACTTGTTTTTGTGTTAGTGAGGGAGTAGAAACAAATTAGACTATTAGAATTCTTTTTTTTTTGACAGAGACAGCGAGAGAAGGAACACAAGCAGGGGGAGTGGGAGAGGGAGAAGCAGGCTTCCTGCTGAGCAGAAAGCCAGACGCGGGGCTCAATCCCAGGACCCCGGGATCATGACCTGAGCCGAAGGCAGACACTTAACAACTGAGCCACCCAGGCACCCCTAGACTATTAGAATTCTTTTTCTTACTTCAGGGTTTGGCAAACTAAGGCCTACAAATGAAATCCAGCTATTTTTGTATGGCCATGAGCTTAAAGTCATTTTGCATTTTTAGATATTTGAAAAAGAAAAAAAAAGTCAAAATAAGAACACCATTTTGTGCCAAATTATATGAAATTCAAATCTCAGTTTACATAAATAAAACTTTTATTGGAACACAGTCATCCTCATTTGTTTACAAATTGTCTATGGCTGCTTTTTTTTTTTTTAAAGATTTTATTTATTTATTTGACAGAGAGAGATAGTGAGAGCAGGAACACGAGCAGGGGGAGCGGGAGAGGGAAAAGCAGGCTTCCCACAGAGCAGGGAGGTCTATGGCTGCTTTTATGTTGCAATGGCTGAGTTGACTAGCTGCAACAGAGATTATTAATTAATCTCGAGCCTTTTACAAAAAAAAGCTTGTTGACCCTTGATCTATGTGATCAGGAAAATAATATATCCTTCCCCCATCCCTCCTTTTTGTTTTCTGACTTTTATAATGAGAATTTTTCACAAATTAGTCTTGTAAGGAAAGCTTTAGTTAGTATTATAAGTCACTGAGCAATTCAATTTCCTTTCAATGCACCCAAAAAACAGATAATCCAGTTAAGAAATGGGCAGAAGACATGAACAGATGTTTTTCCAAAGAAGACATCCAATCCAGATGGCCAACAGACACATGAAAAGATGCTCAACATCACTTATCATCAGGGAAATGCAAATCAAAACTACGATGAGGTATCACCTCACAACTGTCAGAATGGCTAAAATTAAAAACTCAGGAAACAGCAGATGTTGGCAAGGATGCTGAAAAAGGGAGAACCCTCTTAACACTGTTGGTGGATAGGGAAACTGACGCAGCCACTGTGGAAATCATTATGGAGGTTCCTCCAAAGTTAAAAATAGTTTGACCCAGCAGTTATACTACTTAGGTATTTACCCAAAGGATACAAAAAATACTGATTTGAAGAGATACATGCACCCCGATGTTTACAGTAGCATTATCAACAGTAGCTGAACTATGGAAAGAGCCCAAGTATATACTGGCTGATTAATGGATGAAGATGTGGTATATATACACAATAGAATATTACTCAGCCCATCAAAAAGAGTGCAGTCTTGCCATTTGCGACAACACGGATGGAGCTAGAGTGTATTATACTAAGTGAAATGAGTCAGTTAGAGGAAGACAGATACCATATGGTTTCACATATATGTGGAATTTAAGAAACAAAACAGATGAACATAGGGGAAGGGGAAAGAAAAAGAGAGGAAGGCAAAACATTAGAGACTTTTAACTATAGAGAACAAACAGGGTTGCTGGAGGGGAGGTGGGCGAGGGATGGACTAAATGGGTGATGGGTATTAAGAAGGGCACTTGTGTTGAACAGTGGATATTATATGTAAGTGATGAATCACTGAATTCTGCTCCTGAAACTAATATTACACTATTATGTTAATTAATTGAAATTTAAATAAAAACTTGAAACTACAAAAAAAAAAAAAGAGAGAGAGAGAGAGATAGTTAGGGATTTGGCAGCATGGATTAAAACTCCAGCATTGCCACTCTTAATAGCTGTGGGACCTTGAGCAAGTAGCTTAATAATCTTTTGAATTACTCATTCGATAAATGGATATAATAAAAGTACCTACTTTGAGGTTTTGAAGCTTAGCTGAAATGATGTATTACAGTGCATGGGAGGCTGTTGGTTGGCTAACATCACACCTCATTCCCACTCCCATCCCCCTTATCTTTTTCTCTGTCCAGGAAAAGCTAACCACTCTCTTTTCCATCCTTTCTTTCAGCTATGGTTGATTATGTAATCCTGTTTGGACAATGAAACTAAGAAGTTTTTTTGGGGTATTTCTGTAAAAGGTTTTGGTTTTTATACAAAAACAGATTGTTCATGCTATCTTTTCCCCATTTTTACTGACTTAAAAATAAATTCATTCTTGTATTAACATGTATTTGTTGAGTGCCTACTGTGAGACAGATACTGTTCTAGGTACAGGGGACATATCAGTGTATAAAACATATAAAAAGCCCTTGGGGTGCCTGAGTGGCTCAGTCGTTAAGTGTCTGCCTTCCACTCAGGTCATGATCCCAGGGTCCTGGGATCGAACCCTGCATCGAGCTCCCTGCTCCTCGGGAAACCTGCTTCTCCCTCTCCCACTCCCCCACGTGTGTTCCCTCTCTCACTGTGTCTCTCTCTGTCAAATAAATAAATAAAATCTTAAAACAACAACAACAACAACAAAAACATATAAAAAGCCCTTATCTCGGGTGCCTTGGTGGCTCAGTCGTTAAGCGTCTGCCTTCGGCTCAGGTCATGATCCTAGAGTCCTGGGATCGAGTCCCACGTCGGGCTCCCTGCTCAGCGGGAAGCCTGCTTCTCCCTCTCCTACTCCCCCTGCTTGTGTTCCTGCTCTCGCTGTCTCTGTCTCTGTCAAATAAATAAATAAAATCTTTAAAAAAAAAAAAAAAAGCCCTTATCTCATAGAACTTGCTGGGGAGAGAAACATTAAAAAATAAATATATAGCCTCAGAAGATGGTAAATGCTATAAGAAATAAGAAGGTAAAAGCATTGAGAATGCTGGAGGTCAGTGGGTACAAATATTAAGTGATCAGGATAGGCTTTGCTGAGTCACTTTCAAGCAGAAGTCTGAAAGAAGTAAGGACAATGTGAATAAGGAGGGAAAGAGTATTCCAGCAGAGGGAGCAGCCAGTGCAGAGACCCTGGCATGGGAATGTGCCAAATAAAGAGGTCAGTTATGACTGAAATGAGTGAGGGGAAGAGAGGGGAAGGATGAAATGAGAGATAGATGCGAGAACTAAGGGTGGCAGCTCTCTTACCAGCATGAGAGAAGAACTGATCGAATCATTTACACACCTACTCTGATCTTGTTGAGCAGTTGAACCATCACTGGAAGCCATCTGACTTAAGGCTTCTTATTATGTAAAAGAAATAATTATACATTTGTTTAAGCCACTAGATGAGTTTTTCTGTTACTTGTGGACAAAATCATTCCTAATTGACAAAAATCCTTAGTTTAATGGCTGGCATATGCAAGTGCCCAAAGCATGCTGGCAAATATAGTTATGTGTGTGTCTTAAGACCAGGCAATCTCATACAGTTAGAGGTAAGTGGTTGTTTAAAATAACAGTGATAAAAGTTCCAGTAGACACAGTAAACAGAAAATGAAATAGGGTATTTTAGGAGCTTATGAGTTCTCTATTACTGCGATAATTTGTGAGATATCTTAGAAGGGCACAAAGAGTTGAGTCTGCTGTGCCCTGTGCCACACTAGGTAAACAAAAGTTAAAAAAAGAGTGGCACCAATGCTGTCAGTATAATTTGTTTAAGCTCTTTAAAACCTTTCTTTTATCCCACCACTAGTCATTGATAGCTTTAAAATTTAGCTGACTATATTTTGAGTGTGATTTTTATCTTACCATATTATCCACTATCTGCTAAATCCTAGCACAAACATGAGCCAGCACTTTGGTCTTTTGTATGTGCTAGAGGCTGAAATAAAGCTACTTCCCAGTAGTTTTCTTTATGGATAAAGTTTTGTTCCTTCTGTTTCTGTCAATAAGAACTTGCTGGAGAAGTTCAGCTAAGTTGGATAGTCACATTGCAGGTATATTGCAGAAGGAATTCCATTGGGTAAAGCCTGAAACAAATAATTTTTTAGTACTTTTAGCTTTAAAATCTATGGATTAAAGCATAAATATCATTTCAGCCAAGTTATTATAGCATTGCTTGAAAACTTATTTTATGGTGGCCTTTAATTTAGTAAGCTAGAGATACAAATTGATATGGTTTTATGTGTATACATTGTAACAATATATTGAAAGCTCAACAATAAATTTTTGGTACTGTCTGTAATTCTCATGAGTGTATCTGTTTCATAACTTTTTATTCAACCACACTTCATCTGTCATTATCAAATGACCATCTTTATAAAGAAAACTAAACCTGATGTAAAGGTTAAAACATTATGTAGATATGGACAACTGGAACATCCAAGAACTTTTAGAGAAAAAGATGAGGTACATAAACCCAAAAGATAAATTATCTCAAATGACAGTCATCTTCTCATACTACATTTTCTATAGAGGATTAGAAATCCAGATGTTAAGATTAACTCTTTATTTTTCAAACAAGTATTGAATTGCAATGTAATTTTGAGAACCTTCATTTTGTTACTCTTAACTGCTATTTAATTGACTCAGAAATATTTTGTAAAGGTAAAATCATATGCACATACAGTATGAGCTTTTCCCAAGTTTTCATAGCTGCTTTTAATCTAGGTTCACTGAACAATATAGTTCTGTATAAATCAGCATAAAACATTTTATTCATTCAAGTTTTTGCTAAGTTCTGATAGAAGACATTGTGTTTGGGGCGCCTGGGTGGCTCAGTAGTTAAGCGTCTGCCTTTGGCTCAGGTCATGGTCCCGGGGTCCTGGGATCAAGCCCTGCATCAGGCTCCCTGCTCCGCGGGAAGCCTGCTTCTCCCTCTCCCACTCCCCCTGCTTGTGTTCCCTCTCTCGCTGTATCTCTCTCTGTCAAATAAATAAATAAAAAATCTTAAAAAAAAAAAAGGAGACATTGTGTTTTCCCATAGATATTAAGATAACAGCTTTTCTGACATTTTATTTATGACAATCTTAATTTTACTAAAAATCTTTCATGGTAAAAGTGTTTAATGAGATATATCAAGCTATGATATTTGTAATTGTAGCATAGTTTAATGGCCTTGTGAATATATGAGGTGGTTTTATGAAATCAATTGACTAAAGGGAAAATGAAGAAGAAAAAAAACTTTTTAAAATATCTTTTGTACAGAGATTAACACATAATTTTATAGAATGATTTAAAAAGGAATAAAATTAAATATGCCATAATTGCTCTTTATTGATGTGAATTTGATGTATTGGGCCAATTAAAGACACTTTTCTTTTTTTTTTTTAAAGATTTTATTTATTTATTTGAGAGAGAGAGAGACAGCGAGAGAGGGAACACAAGCAAGGGGAGTGGGAGAGGGAGAAGCAGGCTCTCCGCTGAGCAGGAAGCCCGATGTGGGGCTCGATCCCAGGACCCTGAGATCATGACCTGAGCCGAAGGCAGACGCTTAACGACTGAGCCATCCAGGCGCCCTAAAGACACTTTTCTATACAATTTTATTCTTATTTTTGTGCAGAGGGCTCTGAAAGATCAGGTAAGGATGACTTAAATTTGACTGAAAGCAGTTCTGGCATAGGCCCTAGTTCTGAAGTGTCAATATAAGTTCACAAATCATACCATATTGTAGGTACATTTCTTAAACCTGTTCTTATTTATTTATTTATTTATTTATTTATTTATTTATTATTTTTTAAAGATTTTATTTATTTATTTGACAGAGAGAGAGATAGCTAGAGGAGGAACACAAGCAGGGGGAGTGGGAGAGGGAGAAGCAGACTCCCCGCCTAACAGGGAGCCCGATGTGGGGCTCTATCCCAGGACCCTGGAATCATGACCTGAGCCAAAGGCAGATGCTTAACAACTGAGCCACCTAGGCACCCCTTAAACCTGTTCTTAAACCATTTCTTGGTAGCTTGTTTTTAGATTAAGTGAATAGGTGATTTTATAAGGAACTATTTCTACAAGTATCAACTCAGCATTACCTAAGAAAAATAGAAATTTCATTGGTAATTGGAGTAACACTTTTAAAAGCACTATATTGCTCTTTTATGTGAAGAACAGATGGTAAAGTAGAAAAAGGAATTTATTGGAGTCTTCCATTTGAACCTTACAATTTTATTTAATTTTCTGAACATAGTAATAATCAGCTCAAACAAGAGAACTATTATTAAAATTTAAAAATGAACTATTTCGGTAAATGTTTAATAAAGTTAAAAAATATTTGTGGAAATTTAATATACATGAATAAGGAGATAATACTGCTCTCTCTACTCCACTCCCCCATCCTCCAACAATTAAAGAGCTATCTGATATCAAGATAAGGCTACACAGTAATTACCTAGGGGCTTATTCTACTCCATTTGGAATAGTACATACTATATATCCTGAGTAGAATAGATAAGTTGTTTAGTATACTGTATAGGAAATAATGTTGTAGAAAAAGAAAAAAAAAGAATACCATCTAAGAAGTCATTTTCATTATTCTTGTATATATGGGAAGATGAGTGGTTCAAAGGTCTTCTGAAACACAGTTCTGGTCCTACCATTTCCAAGCTTACCAACATTTCATGGCTACCTGTTGACTATTATATAAGTGCAAAGACTTCAACTTACATATTTTGGCCGCGAACTTTCCATTCTAATCTTCTCCATTCTCCACTCCCCCTCTTAAAGTCTTCTATTGTATCATCTAATGAAATTACACTATTCAATTTCCAAACCATACCTCATGATCTGTTATATAAAGAAATTGTGTATGTTGTTTCCTTCACCTGGGAATAGTTTGTACCTGCTTAACAAAATTCTGCTCATTTTCTAGGCCTATCTCAAATGTCTTCTTTTATGAAATCTTTTCTGATTCTGCCACCCAGATGAAATTTTCTCTTTTAGAGCCCCATAGAACTAATAGTACTAATCTTATTCTATCTTACAGTATAGGCATATATGCATTTGTCTCATCTCCCATTTCCACTCTACTGGTATTTCCTTGAGGTAGGGCTTTGTTATTTTTCCTCTTTGTATCCCCTGTAGCACCAAGATGCTAAATGAATTAGGACCGTATTGAACAGAAGATGTAAGATAATGAGAGTCTTCCTTAACTTTGGTTTCTACAGATTAGCCTTCCACAATATAGAATCAAAGATCAACTATTAATAAGTGATTCAAGCTCTGAGTAGTTTGGAAACAAATGATCATATCTTTGGTTTATCATAGTCTTCCAAAATAATGATTTAAAATTTAGATTTTCTTGGTTGTATAAATGAGATTAAGTCAATGTAAACAAGCCAATAGTCAAGATGTAAACATTTCTCCAAAGCTTGGAACTGAGTGTATTTCATCTGATCTCAAAAATAACCACTTTGTGCAATTGCACAATTCTAGGTGGAGGATAATAAGTAACCTTTTGGGCAACATCAATCTAAAAGAATGGTTATTGTTCATAATGCAATCAAAATGTAGTTTTTAGCTCTTGATTCTCTGTGCTTCATACCTTAAAAAGAAACAAAACAATACTCTACTTTTATCAAAAAAAATTGGGTAGCTTTTCTTACTATCTCTCTTTCAATTTATGCCTGAAACAAAAAGATACTTTAAAACAAATCGACTGTATGAGGGATATGTTTCTGGACATTTGTGATGAATCTTATCAGTCTTGTCTGGTTTCTTTAAGTATTTTTCCTGTGGCCTTTTACCTAAATTCCTTCTCTGCTCTACACCTTAAGAGGGTTTATTATGTTGGAGGCAGCCTGGTTTTGAATCTTCCATCTGTGGGCTAGTTGCAGTTCACCTCACACATCTTGTTCAGTGTTTCAAGCTCCTGGTTATATAGGAAAGGAAAGGACTTCCCCCCCCCAAAATTGGAGTTTGCGAAGTCACAGTATTATCACACAGAACATATCTAATATCAGTTTCTGACACATTTCTACTTCAATAATGGTTGACAAAATTAATCTAATACTGAAGTTCCAGCTGAATCACCCATCTAGGTAGCTTCATCAAAATAAAAGGAGCTATAATGACACAAGTTATATCCCATTCTCCAACTTTGAAAAGTAATCGAAGTCATATAATATATTCTTCCCCATCATCTACCAGCATCCATCAGATCTTCCTCTGACTCTTGATAACAGGTGCTTTCTTTCCAGAAATTAGTTAAAGGCACAAGCCCTTAGAAATTAAATGAAGATTTTAAGATCTAAAGTTATGCACTATTTTCTCTTTCCTCAGTTGGGCCTAAGAATTCTGTCTCTCTTTTTCTGTCACACACACACACACACACACACACACACACACACCCTCAACAGGTTTCTTTAATAAGTTCTCCAGAAGATATTTACAGGGATAAAGTATTTTTTCTTTTCTTGGTTATATTTTGGATATTTTTCTGTTGCCTAACCATGCTGTAATCTTTCCATAGGGTCTGCTGAGAAATTTGCTCAGGTTGTATAATTCCAACTGAGCTTTTCTCTCATGCAGCTTTTTTCCCCCCCTCAGTTCTGGGTGGCTGCGTCAACAGGTATGCTCAGATTTTAAAGTGACTCTGTTTCCTGGGCCAAGTAAGCCTTTCACCAAGGTTAGATCCTGACTTTTGCTCTGAGAGGATCATGAATAAATTATTCTGGCCATATATGAGAGGAACTGAATAAATTGTCAAGGTAATAGCAACTTGGAAGGTTACTTCTACACGTAGATTTCTCGGACCTAAAAGCAAACAATTTCTACCTCCTATTTCAGTGAGATTTTTTTTCTTCCTATGAAAATTAAAAAATACTAATTAAAGATATCATTGATGGAATGGAAGGCCATTTTTAAACCAATATTTATAAATAAATTAACTTCTTAACCTCAAAGTAGCTCATTTTTCTCAGTATTCATCTTTGGTTTTGCTATACCATATAATAATTCTATTGTACAAATTTCAGATAGACTAGAGCTATTATCTAATTTTTTTTTTGATTAGAGAATAGAGAGATTGAAGAGAATATAAATGAGTAAGTTTCTTGCAGCTGTGGCCAATTATAGAGAATACCATTCACTACTGATGGAATTCTTTGGTTCATACTCTGTGGTTATCTGAAGATATTACATGCTGAAACTGATGACGTTATTGTCTGGTTAGATAATACTATGCATTGTTAAAGATGACTGATTATGCAAACTGAGGAATACAGTTCCATAATATCCAAAACTAAAGATGATATAAATGGCTTTTAAATGTGAGCTATTTAACCATAATTTACTTTGAATTTTTAATAACAATAGAAAAAAATGTCTTACTGTAATTTTGTCTCTGCTTTCATTTGTGCTTTTAACCAACACTATAGCTAAGATTTCAATTACAGTTTCAGAATTAGTACATTGAAAATGATGCTAGAAATTGGGGGACCAAGGTGCCTTCCTAGAAATTAAAATTTTTCTAAATATGTTTTGCAAACATTAGCTCTATAAGAAAATTGTGGAAAGAAAAGGGAAGTCATGAGCAAACATATGCGATGGAAAATGCACACATTGTATTGATCTTTTGTTATGTATGAATTAGAATATTACAGGCTCTGTCATGACCTGCAATAAAGAAAACTTTTAACTTCGTTCAATTCAAGTTACTTCAAATTTATTTGACCAGGGAACACTTTATATGTGTGCTAGCAAGTAAAATTCATTCATATGTGAAGATATCAACACACTTAATATATGCCTAATATATTTATTTATACAATTTTACCTTTCAATGGTATTTTATTGTAGAAACCAAGGTATAGATAATTATGTATTTTTCATATGTATCTTTTCCTTCTGATGACTTGGTGAATTTTAAATATAAAAACTCAGATATTTCAGTCTGAAGCGTATCTCCCTTCTTTTCAGAATTTTGTTTCTACGCTGAAAAACATAGTTCTAGAAACAAAAGCTACAGAAGCCATGTGTATGTGTATGTATATATACACTTGATATGTATAATACATGCACATGATAGCAAAGTTATATAGAAAAGCTTAGAGAAAAGCAAATAGATTTTGACTCATTCTTTCCCTTTACCAGAGACAAACTTTTAGGTTTAGAACCTATATAAAGTTAAAGACTTTACTTGTATTGATAGTCTTCTAAGTTTTTGTTTTTTAAGCACAAATAGAAAAATTTAATTAAGATAGTAATTCTTCAGCTCTCTATTAAAGTACTTTTTAAACACTACAGTACACAAAGTGAAAACTCCTTAGAATGCACTGCTTCCAAAACTCTTCTTGTCTGTTCCCTGTTCATTTATCTTTGCAATGCTCTGCCCATCACCCTCTACTTTTTAAATTACTCAACAGTGAAACAAGTGAAATGCAAGGATTAATTTTCTTTCTGTGGTTCCAATGCCATGATCATTAGGCTTTTCAAACTGGATATTCTTCTCATAAAAGTAATATGGAGTCTCTCTTTTACATTCCATTAGTTGTTTAAATTTTTCCACATTTTAATTAGCTTCATATTTTATACTATAGCTTTCTTATATAGTTATCTGAAATTATCTTTTAAAAAATTGTGGTGAAATACACATAACATAAAATTTACCATTGTAACCATTTTTAAGTGTACAGTTCAGTGGTATTAAGTGCATTTACATTGTTGTGGAGCCATCACCACCATCCATCCACACAACTCTTTTCATCTTGCAAAACTCGTAACTCCCTGCATTAAACAACAGCTTCCCCTCCAGCTCCTGGCAACCACCATTTTACTTTCTTTCCCTATGAATTTGACTACTCTGGGTACCTCAGATAAATGGAATCATACAAATTATCTTTCTTTTTTTCTTGTGTTGGTTATTATTTTATCCAAAGTTGCAATCACACTTTTTTTCTTTCTTTTTTTTTTTTAATCTGTGGCCCTCTTTATTTTAGCTCCATTGATCTCTTTTTTTGCATGCATTGGTTTTCCTAAAAGACTGGTGTATATTAGTCCTGGACTTTCATTTTATTGAAATGGTGGCAGGACTTTATATTTCAAAACATCTTCAATTTTTTCATACATTGTCTTATTTTGCTTCATTGTCTTCTAACATCCAGTTTTGTTGATGCAAATAAAGTAAGATAGCATTTCGAATTTTTTTTTTTCCTTTGTAGGGGGACTTGCCTTCTGTCTTCTTTTCTGTTGAAACATTTAGGATTTGTTTTTTTATTTTTTTATCTCCAGTGTTTTCTATTTTCTCTTTCTGGAAACTCTGGATTTGGACCTACCAGATTTTTTTTTTTAAATGTCTCTTTACTTTTCTATCATATTCTCTCTCTCTTTCTCCTTTTGCTTTATCTTCTGCAAAGTGTTTTTCCCCCCCTTTGGCTATTTTTCTCATCTCATTAAGTTTTCTATAGTAATAGTTATGTGCTCTTAGAATACATTCTTGTTCTCTGTTTTTTGTTTTATAGATGCAATATTATTATAAATGTATTTTATATTATTTATTTAATTTTTAAAGTTATATTTTTTCCCTAAAGAATCTCTTTCTCCTCTAGGGTCAGCTTTTAAATTTATTTTGGTCTTTGTCTTTCATGTTGCTAGCTCCTGTCATATGTCTGGTGGACTTCGCAGTCTGTTCATACATGTAAAACAAACAAAAAAAGACTATCTATTTTGAGTACTCTTTGGATGCACCAATATAAGTAGTACTATTCTCTTCTCTTTTTTAACAACATTTCTGATTTGAAACTTTGTCTTGTTTGTTGAGGGCAGCAATATGTTGAATAGTGGGCTTTGCTTTAGGATGAATAAATAGAACAGCTTACTTCCCTCTCTCAAGAGTACCTCACCCTCACTTCCGTGTGCTCTTTTCTCTTAAATGCCAGCATGAGGCATGGAAGAGGGTGATGGGCAGAACACTGCATCTTAAACTGCTTAGCCATCTAATAGCAAAGGTAAATCAAAAAGGCCAGAGATAAGAAGAGTTTTGGTAGCAGTGCATTCCAAGGTGTTTCCATTTTTCTGTACTATACCATTTAAAAAACACTTTATGGGCACCTAGGTGGCTCAGTGGGTTAAGCATCTGCCTTTGATTCAGGTCATGATCCCAGCGTCCTGGGATGGAGCCGCACTTGGGTCTCCCTGCTCAGTGGGGAGTCTGCTTCCTCCTCTCCCTCTGACCCCCCCCACTTGTGCTCTCTCTCTCTCTCTCAAATAAATAAATAAATAAATAAAATCTTTAAAAAAATTTAAAAATACTTTAATAAAGAGCTATAGAAATAATACCTATTTGTGCTTAAAAAACAAAAACTCAGAAAACTATCAAAACAAGTAAGTAATTTGATAAAGGTTATACAATTAAAACCCACAGTAAATGTTATTATTATTATTTTTTTTTTTAGTAAATGTTATTTTTGAAGGAAGGAAGGAAGGAAGGAAGGCAAGGATACCCACTATTACCATACTTTCTTAACAAAGTAGGTGGTTCATGCCAATACCTAAGGACAGAAGAACTACAAGGATTAAAGGAGATAAAATTATCTGTAATGTATGGTGATTAACATAACATAATAAAATAAAAAAAATAATAAAATAAATCAGCAGCTAAAAAAAATTATCTTTAATTTCAGATTATAGCAACATATAGCAAAACAACTTTTGAAAATCCAGGAACTACTAAAACTAATAAGAAATTTTAGCATATTTGCTAGATATAAGAATGACATACAGGGGCGCCTGGGTGGCTCAGTTGGTTAAGCGACTGCCTTCGGCTCGGGTCATGATCCTGGAGTCCCGGGATCGAGTCCCACATCAGGCTCCCTGCTCAGCGGGGGGTCTGCTTCTCCCTCTGACCCGTTTCCCTCTCGTGCTCTCTGTCTCTCATTCTCTCTCTCAAATAAATAAATAAAATATTAAAAAAAAAAAAAAAAGAATGACATACAGAGGGGCGCCTGGGTGGCTCAGTCATTAAGCGTCTGCCTTTGGCTCAGGTCATGGTCCCGGGGTCCTGGGATCAAGCCCCGCATCGGGCTCCCTGCTCGGCGGGAAGCCTGCTTCTCCCTCTCCCACTCCCCCTGCTTGTGTTCCCTCTCTTGCTGTGTCTCTCTCTGTCAAATAAATAAATAAAATCTTAAAAAAAAAAAAAGAATGACATACAGAATCTGTAACATTTCTCTATACTAGCAGTGATCATGTATAAAAAAATAATAAAAGTAAGTACAACTCCCAAAAGGAACAAAAGTTTTCCATAAAGAGAACTTTTAAATTCTAATAATGGACAGAGATAATGGTCTGAATAAATGAGGAACTAATTTTAGGCTCTTGAATGGGATGATTTTATATAAGGAAGATACCAGTTTTCCCTATTTTAATCTGTTAATGTAATATCACTTAATATTCCAGTTGGACTTTTTGAAGAAATTGATAAACACAGTAAAGTTTATGTAAAAAAATAAACAAAACAAGAAACCCAAAGAGAAAATGGGCAAAGCATATGAAATTATTTTGTAGTCAGCATTGATTATTGCTTATTTTATTCTTCTCTATAGAAATTCAACCTATTCCAGAAAGACTCATATTCCTCCTTCTTAAAACTCATTTATTTTTATGTTACTACCATAAGAGTATAAAAATGAATGTTAATGTTTTTAAATTTCAGGGAATAACAATTATCATAACAGAGCAAAAATAAACTCCCCTAAAAAGTCTGGCAATTATATGACAAAAACATAGGACTCTGACTTCAATGATAAAGTTCTCTTAAAAAGACTCATTGGAGTTACAATTATCAAGTCATTTCTAAGGAAAGAATAAATGCATTTTACAAAACAAATTGGCATGGGAAATAATCAGGTATCAGGTTTCGTCTAAGTGTAGAACTCACTATTTCCCCTCAAGGCTTAAACAAATATTACATGAATGAGGGCTCTTATAAAATGTTATGTTTTGAAATAGATTTCATTAATGGTTTCTAGTGATAATTTATTTCTCCCTTTATGCACAAGTCTCTTCTCATACTAATAATGGATAGCTTATTTGCATATAAATAGATTTCAATATTTGCAGAAGCAGAGACCAAATATGTTTCTTTTTCTCCCTCTGGACATTGTTAAACAGATAAAAAAAGAAAAAAAGAAGAAGAAGAGGGGAAGAGGATACTGCAATAATTAGCAATGAGGAATTATAATAATTTTCTTGCCCCCAAATTTTTGCAGGCAACTTTCTTTGGTGTTTTTATTGGTAGACTTCATTTTGAAGGTTTAGACCTCTATTAAAATAATAAAAAAAAAGAATCTGCAGTTTTCTCAGTGATGCTCTTTGGTATACCTATGGCTCAGATGAAAACAACAAAGCAGCTTGATATTGGTTATTGAAATGTTTACTATGGCCCTCTGGGTATCTTCTTCTAATTAGTTTTTACTGTTTCTGATGAGGGAGTATGTTCCATTCTAGATAAGGTAAATGCCACTTCTGTGACAATATTGCTTAATTAAATAAATCCTTTGTTTTTGAGATAACAAGTTGCATGCTTGTGATTAAGAGAATATTTTGTTCCTTTCAGTTAAAAAATGTACAGATGCCAATTTTTCAGTTATCATATGGTTAAAAGTACCAAATCTTCAAAAAAAATTCATTATAGAACATATGTCCTCCCTAAATATAATAAGAAAGTCTTTTAAGCCTACTTTCATTATAACTCACAGTAGACATTAGTAAAGAAAGAACAATTAAATCAGTGCTTTTTAAAGATATCCACTTGATATTTAGCTCCTTGACTTTCAGTGTTTGAAATAGGATATGTTTCTGTATTATGGTTCTTTAAGTGAGTAAGGGGCATCGTCTTATGGTACACTTGGTGTTTTTAAGTAATTCCTTCAGGAAATTAAGATAACAGCTGCTTTCTGGTAGGTTCAATATCTATTAATAAGTGTGTCTTTCTGACCAGCAGAGGTCACTCAGTGTAAAGTGAATAATGACTTTAGCTTTCAAAAAAGACTGTAAACGTGACCATTCTATTTGAGCAATTTTATTTTACTTGATTTCTGTTTCTTGCATAAATCCTATTTTCATCCCTTGTTATACATGCTTGCTTAGGTGAGTGAGGCAGTTCCTCGGGGTCCAAGACCTTTCCAAACCTGAAGCCAAAAACATTCTGAAAGAAATAGTAAAGATGCTGTATTTAAATGTGTCATTTTGAATATTATACAGATCTTTTCTACCAGTTAAAAAAATAAGAGAGAACAAGTCCTTCAGAGAACATGACACATTGTATTCCGCCACAGAGAGGCAGCCTTCACCAAAAGATGGGACTTAGGGCTGTTTGGTTTCTAGGAAAACAGCATTTAACTCTCGATTTTTAAAAAATCGTTGTTTGTAACAGGTTTCAAAAGTAGCAGGATGTGGCATCCTTGACAGCTAGTGATGTGACAATATGGAGATTTGAAGACAATTTGATTTTTAGAATTGTGGTATTTTTGTTTTCCTTAAATGTGTATGTACTTATAAATTTAAAAATATAGGTATAAAATCAAAATTACATCCTTATGGTATACTAATGAATTAATAATCCAAGAACAAAATCCCTAAATTTATCATATAGACCCCAATTTATTCCATCTTCTAGACCTTATTCACCTTTTATAGAAATGTCATGTTCACGTGAAAGCATAACATTCTCATTTAATTAAGATAACATTTGTTTGGCCAATTTGATATTTATGGAAAATGCTAGAGATAGCTAAAGATTAAGAAGGAAGTGTGAAGTAGAAAAGAGTTGTTAAAATCATAGAGCCAGTCACAGCTTAGCTATTAACTCAGTTCCCTGGAAAATTTAAATGGTCTTATTTTCCTTTCTTTGAGGGAAGTTCCAAGGATGTAAAGTGGTTGAATGATGTGTCCTTACTCACTGTGTGGCTTTGAGGAACTCTTCTGGGCCATTTTGTCCTCCTTTCCACAGGAGGAAACAAAAACTTAACAAGTTTTAGAGAATTTATAAAGGTCACATGGCTAGTATACAGAAATCTTGAATTTAAATTTTGGTTTAAGATTTATTCTGGGGGTGCCTGGGTGGCTCAGTAGGCTAAGCATCCAACTCTTGGTTTCGGCTCAGGTCATGATCCCAGGGTTCTGGGATTGAGTCCCACATCAGGCTGCCTGCTCTGCAGGGAGTCTGCTTCTCCCTCTCCCCCTCGCCCTACTCGTTCTCTAAATCTCTCTCTCTCTCTCTCAAATAAATAAATAAAATCTTTAAAAAATTATTTATTCTGGAAAACAGTAGACTAAAATAAAATAGAGATGTGAATATACTTATACTTCACAAAATTTCATCTTCCATGATCATGAAATAAGTTTTGCACCTTTGGCCCAAAATTGAAATAGTGTGACATGGCCATAACAGAATTCATAATGTGTTAAAAGATATACATTAAAAAAGTAAATCTCTGGGGGCACCTGGGTGGCTCAGTCAGTTAAGCGGCTGCCTTCTGCTCAGGTCATGATCCTGGGGTCCTGGGATCAAGTCCCAGGAGTGGCTCCCCGCTCAGTGGAGAGCCTGCTTCTCCCTCCCCCTCTGCCTGCCACTCTGCCTACTTGTGCTCTCTCTCTATCTCTCTGTCAAATAAATAAATAAAATCTTTAAAAAAAAAAAAGTAAGTCTCTGGTGATGGGTGTTAAAGAGGGCATGTACTGAATGGAGCACTGGGTGTTATAGGCAAACAATGAGTCGTGGAACACTACATCCAAAACTAATGATGTAATGTATGGTAATTAACATAATAAAATAAAAGAAAATAAAAATAAAAATAAAGATGATTCCAGTGCAAAAAAAAAATAAAATAAAAAGTAAGTCTCGGGGCGCCTGGGTGGCTCAGTCGTTAAGTGTCTGCCTTCGGCTCAGGTCATGATCCCAGGGTCCTGGGATCGAGTCTCACATCGGGCTCCCTGCTCGGCAGGAAGCCTGCTTCTCCCTCTCCCACTCCCCCTGCTTGTGTTCCTGCTCTCGCTATCTCTCTCTCTGTCAAATAAATAAATAAAAATCTTAAAAAAAAAAAAAAAGTAAGTCTCTTTCCTAACACTGCCAGTCTCTTACTAATCTCTCAGGCAATGATTATTCTAAATAATTTACAGACATTTATGTGATATATCATCTAAATATCATTTTCACATTGTAAATAAAAATAAGACCTTAAGGAATCCATTTTTTGCATAGACAATTACTGGGAAAGAAAGTAAAATGAAAAGAAAATAATTAAAATGCTTAAGGTCACAAGAATAGATTCTAGTTGACTCAAAAACAGACTCTTCTTTCTTTGGTTTGGCTTAGTTCAGCTCAGTAGGCATTGATGGAAGCTCTACAATAAGCATGCCCTGAGGCATAAGAGATTCAGATATATTCTGGAGAAATGATAGTCTCATCCATAATTTCATAAGGTTTTTTTCCTCTGGATAACTAATTCTTGAGATTATTTGAGAAAAAAAATTTTGATGTTTAGATATATTTGCTAATTGCTACATATTAAATTGTAGTTTAGAGGTCTAAAGCAATGGGATTTGTTAAAATTTTGTTCTCTTGGTTCCACTTTCAGAGAATATGATTTATTATTTTGGCATGAATCCAAGGAATCTACAGTCTGACACTAATCTGGGTGATTCTGATGGCCATGGTCCATGCACTACACTTTGGGAAAGATTAATTTAAATTATATGGTGCTGAATATAATCCTCTTTGTTTTTTAGTCATGATATTTCAAGCCATAGAACAAGTTCAGCCAGAGGCCAGGGGACAAACACGTCCACAGCTATGGAAGGGCTATGAATAGGCTCCGTGGGTCGTGGGTATTAAAGCTGGTTGAGGAAACCATTTACTATTTGGAAATAAACACTTAATATAAACAAATCCCACTGTTATTTGTCTTGGTTAAAATTAACTAGTGGTAGTTGATGGGAAGGCTTGCAAGGGAAGAATTCTGCTGAATTCTAGTAGCCTGCTATTATTCCATGAAGTTATGGCAATAGAGTTAGAGAATATTTGTATTACATGATCACTGGAGCAGAGTGAGCAGAGAACCTGTAAGGTGAAGGAAAAAATCTTGTCTAGATTTAAATCTTGGTCTAGATTTAAGTTTACTGAAAAAGAGCAAGAAGCTTTCTAAGATATTCGATGGTTAACCTAATAGTTTTTGTTTAATCTCTGATGAATGTAAGTAAAACATTTGCACATCAAAGCACAAAACCCATTTTTATCTTTTACTTAATCTATAAAATGTTTGTTTTAAGGTACAGAAATTTATTCATTTAAGTTGCAAATAAACATCTTAACCTTTGTTTAACTGGCTTGTCACTATATTTATCATGTAGGCTCCTCTTCCAGAAAACTCTAAACTCTGTGAGTCTAGCTTTATTATAGCAGAGCTATTCAGAGAAAAATTCAAATCTAAACACAATTAGGAGCCTAACAATTTTTAGTAAATTAAAGCAAATGGCAAATAGTTACATTTTAAAGTGGTAAAAATTAGCCATTTGAATATTTTTGAAAAAGATCATTTATTTTCTATCTTTCTTAAAGAATTTAGCTTGCTTAATATTAATCAAATGTTCAAAATAAATTTGGTGTTTATATTTAAAGAACTCCAATCACTTAATCTATGACCTGCTGTGCTTTACAAAGATATAGCATTGTCGTGATTTTTACATATAATATTCAGAGATAAGTGCCAGTTTTAGACGGAATACCTTACTAATTCAGCTTTAATTGAATGTTAAAATAATGATGGGGATGTAAGAGGACTTGGAATATATGCTGAGACTTACTCTAGTTTTTTGCTTAGATCATTTTCTTGGCATTCTATCTCCAAATATTTAAATAGGAACAGCGGGATGTAAAAACCAAAATTCAGTTATGAAAGGAAAATTTGCTACTCTGCCAGGCCAGTTGTGAGGTATTTTATTTACCTTGAAAACAACTTTATATTTCATTGATTATTTGATTACTTTGTTCACTCATCAATAAAAATCACTCATGTGTTACATATTTATATACTACCTACTCAAAGTAGGAGTAGGTGAAAAATGATCATCCTCCCTTCCAGCTGGTTCCTAAATTTATACAGAAAGTGTATTATACCTCTCGATTTACAAGACTAATGAAAGTCATTCAAATTTGCATAATGTACTTATCAGAGCAGGATCAGTTCAAAGACTTCATTTGATAGGACTTATGGATGTACATTTTGTTAAGAATTTCATTAGAATGTATTTAGAAGTACATGGATAAACAGACATTGCTGTCTGAAGATATATTTTAGTCAAGCCAAATCTATCTGATTTTGTATTTCCACGTCATAACAGTGATGGCCCTATTCCTTAGTCAATGCTAGGAACACATGTTTTAACAGGTGGATGATTTAGGTAGACTCCAACTCATGCAATTCTCAATTTACTTAGGTTGGAGTGCATTATAATAGACCATGTCTTAGGGACTGAGTTGGCAATAATTCTTAGATACTCTATAGTAATTTTAAGATATCAACCTCAAGTGTTTAAGATCTTAAAACATGTAATTCCCATTTTGTTTTTGATCAGAAACGTTAACAGGATGGTAAAACACACATGGAATTTTGGTTAAAATTTTATGCATTATTGAGACTCTTGTCTGGTTTTTCTCATCACCTATAAGCTCAATTTATAGTTGTTTGGTCATAGTCTGAATTGCCATTTCATTACCTCACATCTTAGAAGCAGGAGAAGAGCATTAAACCTAAATGTGGCTTTGACATTGATGATAATAGTTCCTTGTGTACTAATATTTTGTCTTAGCTATTATTTCATCTGTAGAGCTGAAGAATAAAATCAGCATGAGAAAATGTGTTCCATAAAAACTCAACTCTCTAAATGACACTTTACAGCCATGTGGTCCATTTTAATGAACAATTTCCTAGATGCTTTTTAATTCCTAAAGATATGCTCACACATGGGATGTTTACTTTTCAGTAGTCTTCTTTCAGCTTCACATGAAAAAAAAATGATTTGGTATTCATAAGCAAAATTCACTACATAATTTATAAATTTAAGCTCGTTATGAAGACAGCCATTTTTTAATCTGAGGTTTTGTAGCTTTATTTATAGAAATAGTTATTTCTGAGTCCACTCTAATGTACCAACATGATTTTTATTTTAAATTATTCATTATTCCTGTTCTCTCCCATTTTTGCCCTAGAGCATTGGTTGACATTTCATAGAGAGTTGGTTGGCATAGGCTGGAAAATATGTAATGATAAGAATCACCTGCTCTTGAATTCCCATTATATAATAGTCGTGATTCAGGCAGACTTTCCATAAGCGTTTGATTTGGAATGAGAAGTTTTCTTCTTCCATGACCTGTGATTAAAATGTAGCATTTTGGTAAATAAATAGAAGATAATTTCTGCATAATCTCTCCGTGAATCACAGCTGGTGAAGCAATGTAAATTTTTGACCTGTATTATATAAGCAGTAACATATGTAATTGGAAATATATTTTAAGATCAAGTACAATAAACTTTTTTTTAATGCTTTGTAGCTTAAAGTAAACTAAATGCTAACATGAAACAAGATGCATATTGAGAATTTTGCTTTACTTAATGCTCCTCGAAGGAATTCCAATAAAAGGAAATCCACTAAAACTACATTTGAATATTTTCTTTTAATGAGTTATCATCATGAAGGTAAATATTTATCAGTTGCTGTAGCATGATAGTAAGGACAGGGAATAGACTGTATTTCATTTCATAGTTGAAAATGAAATTTACTGATACAATAGTGTTTGGTTAATAGCCTTACCTGTTGCATTAACCTTTATACATCTTTATGGTTAAAGTTACAATTTTTAATTAATTGACTGTGGAATCATGTACCCAGTTCCTGATGATAAGTTTGTGTTCTTTTCTACATACTGCAGTAACTGATACATTTTCCCATGTGTAGTTTAGTTTGTAAATACATACATATCTATTTGTAAAGATATGTACGTATATGTACATTGTTTCTCTGCACTATGAATAGAAATTATATTATTCCAAAGTCATGCATGCAAGATGGCATTTGCTACAACACTTTGTCTTTTAGTAGATCAAGACAGTTGAGCTTCTTAGTCCATTCTGACTGCTATAACAAAAATGCTATAGACGGGGTAGCTTAAATAGTGTAAGTTTATTTCTCACAGTTACTGGAGTCTGGGAAATCCAAGGTCAAGATGCCCAAAGTGACATTTGAATTAGGGAGGGCCTTCCTCCTGACTTGCAGATAAACATCTGTATACACAGCAGAGAAAGAATGAGAATGAAAATAAATTCTCTCATGTCTCTTTTTGTAAGGGTGATAATCCCATCATGAGGGGCTCCACTCTTTGACCTGATTACCTTTTTTTTTTTTTTTAAGATTTTATTTATTTATTTGAGAGAGAACCAGAAAGAGAACAGAGAGGGGAGGGGCAGAGGAAGAAGCAGGCTCCCCACTGAGCAGGGAGCCTGATGCAGGGCTTGATCCCGTGACCCTGGGATCATGACCTGAGCCAAAGGCAGCTGTCTTAATGGACTGAGCCACCTACGTGCCTCCCCCAATTACCTTCTGAAGCCCTCATCTCCAAATATGATGATCACATTGGTGATTAGGGTTTTAATATATGAATTTGGTGGGGGGAGGCACAAACATTCAGTTCATAGCAGCTTCCCACAAGGACTTTATAATTTTGGATATCTATCCTATTAATTGAATTGATGTTAGAAGGATTGAAATAGAGCCAAATCTCATCTTTTATTGTAAAATTTGAAGTATCTTATGTTAATGAAGCTAAATCCTTAAAAATGTTTCATGTGAATTTATCAATTCTAATATATTTTAGTTTTGAAAACATCTTCAGGGATCTGTTCTTCAAAGTGGTAGTTTTTAATTGCATGTATACTAGGGAGATGGAGGCATAATTTTTGTATTTTGCTAACATCTTTATATCTACTATTTCACCGTTTTTGTCCATTGTCAATATTCTGTCTCATGTTGTTCCTTCCTCTCTCCACACTTCTTCTCTCCACACTCTCTCTCCTTCCTCTCTCCCTCTAATTTAGTTTCATTCATCATCACTGTTCCACACACTCCACGCTGACCTGTCTGTGATGTCTCCTCTTGCAACATTTGATATAGTAAGACCTCTAAGCACTCTCTGGAAATAAAGGCTTGGCATGTGACAGATACTCAACAAGTATTGGTTAATATGTGAATGGAGAAAAGAAAAAACACTCTCCCTATTTTCTCTCTTTGATGTTGTACTAGCCGTATTCTACTCACTAGACTATTTCCTTCTTTGACTCTCCCTCTCCCTTCCTATGTGCAGCACCTCCAAGTTTCAGTCCTCAGTTATTAAATTTTCTCTGCCCATGTTCTTTCGCTTAAAGAAACTTCAACTATCACCTCTATGTGAATAACTCCTTTCCTTTTCCCCAGAACAGATTTCTCATGAGCTTCAATTATATATTTCCAGCTGTCTTCTGAACATTTCTATTTGGATATGCTGCCATCTTTTCAGAAAAAACTGGTTCAAAACCAAACACACGATGTTCCTCTTCAATGATATCTCTTCTGTGTTTTCTTATTTTTGTCACAATATTGCCTTTTTATTGGCCATTATTCATTTTTATTTTCTTCCAGTCACTATACATATTAAATATTTATTTCAACTCAGAAAATATTCTGAGTTCTTCTTCCTTTCCCTTAGCAATGTTAGTAAACTCCTTATTAGTGTCCCTAAAATAAACCATCAAGTCATCCCATCCTATAATGTACTGCCAAAGTTTATTTCATAAACTACCTCTTTCTTCATGAATCTCCTTTAGTGTAAAACCTTCAGGAGCTACCCACTACCAGTGGAATTAGTTTCCAAAAGCTTTTTTGTTATTTATTTATTTATTTATTTGTTTGTTTGTTTGTTTTTAAAGATTTATTTATTTTAGAGAGAGCACACATGCGTGCAAGAGTCGGGGGACGGGCAGAGGGAGAGAATCTCAAGCAGACTACCTGCCCCTGCTGGACTCCATCCCAGGACTCATGAGATCATGACCTAAACCAAAACCAAGAGTCAGATGCTTAACCGACTGAGCCACTCAGGTGCCCCTCCAAAAGCTTTAAAAAAATTATTAGACAATTTTAGTTAAAAAAATGTATATAGAACCCAAACAAAGAAGAGTAAATCTAAAGCTGTTTTGAATGAAAATAATTCAGGCTCCTATTTGGGCTTTACCTATACATTTTTCCCTAGGCACTTCTGTGGAATTCTGGGACACTTTAGAATACAATTTGAAACCTATTGGCTCTAATACAAAATCCTTATTTAGGGTTAGGCCCTAGTCCATTCAACCAGTTTGTTCATTACATCCAATCGTTCCATGTGAATTCCATCTTTTTACCTTGGCTTCTATCATGTTTAGCACCCAGAATGCTATTCAACTACTTTTTTGCTTCCTAAGTCTTATTCATATTTCCAAATGCATTTCAAGCACTACATCTTTGCTGAATTTATGAATGCCTTTTTAGGAAATAAAAGATTTGGTTGTCTTTTTTCATGATGTATATGTATCTTGGGAGGGTAGTGTTTTCTTTTTTGGGAAAATACTTCTGTATTACATTTAATTATTAGATAGACAAATGTCACTTTTTTGTGCTTATTATATTTCAAAACCCTAATCTGAATGATTTTAAGCATTCAAAAAAAATGGGTCCAAGACTGTTTGATGCTAAAATTATACATTAAGAGCACAAATCTAAGAATATGACCCAAATCAATAATTTTAACATACTTTATTATTTTCTACATTTGTTTTCTTTTAGGGCCTGCAACATATGATCCTGTTTTAAGGAAATCTTGCTCCATACCCTTATTTGTTAAAGCATCAAAGCGTTTTAAAGATTCCAAAGAGATTACTCCTGGTCCAGCGACATATGAGGTTTGTCAATAATATATCTCTTTTATCAGTAACAAAAGAATAGAATAATTTCCAGAAAGTACTGAAAATGTCTACATTTTTTATAGTCTACATGTTTTATTCATATTTGACTAATCAAAATCTTTTGGCTATGGAAGGCATTTTTAAAAAATTATTTATTTATTTGTTGAGCAAGAGAGAGCATGAGCTGAGGGGAGGGGCAGAGGGAGAGGGAGAGAGAGAATCTTAAGCAGGCTCCACACCCAGCATGATCCTGAATTGGGGCTTATCTCCCTGAGATCAAGACCTGGGCTGAAATCAAGAGTCTGACACTTAACTGACTGAGCCACCCAGGTGCCCCAGAAAGGCATTTTTGAATACATTCTGACATTTTTTTTAAAGATTGATTTATGAATTATTTAATTTATCAATTTATCTATAAATGTCTACTACAGCATTGATATAGATATATATATATATTTACACCCCTGCAACTTTAAAAACTTAGTTGTTTACATACACAACTGGAAATTTTCAAGTATTTATTGCAATTATGAATTTATTAGAGGGCTCAGAAGGTAGAGTATTGGTCCAGTAAAATCATATATTGATCTTTTAACTTCTTTTAATAAGTATAGATGCTGTAGCTTAGATTCATAATAAATAAAGGACTCTTTTAAGCTCTGGGCCTTCTGATTATAAGGAGGCTTAAGTAAATCTGCAGGTTTTAAAAATTGTGTTCACAATTGACCTTAATTCCTCATCTAGGATGAATAAGTCCCCCATTCCCACTCTACTAATTATTAAAAGTGAAATATTTTATAGTGGCCTATAGCAAGTAATTTAAGAATTAATACTCAGTGCAAACCACAGTGAATATTGTTTTTTGGGTTAGTTAATGACAAGTTCATTTTTCTTGAATGTATGCTTTCTACTTATTTAAAATGTCATAATCTAAATAATTCTTCAGCATTCTGCCAAAGCAAATTCATAATATAACATCCGGAAAAAAAGAAAAAGAAAATAAAATGAATGATAAAAGAGTTGTTATTTTACTTGTGGGTTGTTGATTCCCTCAAAAGACCACTGCTAATTTCTACTGATTAAGCAATGCTAATTTTATTTACTTCAGAAAGGAGAATCTGCTATACAGTCTTAATAGTTTTTCAGAAGGTGCAAGTCAAGGGACTTGTGATGTTTTAGGACCTGGGCTGTGTGATGTAAGACAGGTCTCACAAATGGGGATTTGGTTGGGGTTGGGCAAAGTTTATGACTTGTTTACTTTGAGTTATTGGGCGCAGCGAGGGAGTGTCCTGAAGCAAGTCTTGATCAGTAAGCTATCAGTCTTCATAAGTTAGGTGGTATAGCTGTTCATAGTCTGATCATATTATCATATTAAATCATTAGCTGAACCCTTCTCCCTTACTTTTTAAAACTGATTTTAGTGGTATTTACAGATAATAAAGTCAGTAAATCTAATGTTATCCTTTTATTTTGTGATACAGTTATCATTGAAGATGTTTTTACTAATCTTCTAGTATTTAAAGATGTTCTTTTTATTTCATAAGATTTTATAATTATATTTATACTTCCTCATACTCATTTACTAGAGCAAATTATTTTTTATGTCAAAGGAAAACATTTATGGGGTTAGTAATGATGTTTATTCAGGTGTTGCCTGAAATTTCAAACTAATATATCCTATATATATACTGCACTGCAAGGTAACTTTCTTGTTGAGAAATGAGTAATATTTTTTGCCTTCCAACACCATTTGTTTTTCTTTAATATTTGAAAACTTTTTTGAACAGGTAATTTTCCTTAAAAATTTTCCTTCTTATAAGAAAAAGTTATTTTTAATCAGATAGGCCAATAAGTTACTAGGTCCTTTTATTATAACTTGCTCTTATTTTTTAGTTTGATACTTTTTTCTCTATTGACTTTAGTAAGTTTAAGTTGGTAACTCTTGAGAAGATATTTGCCTAAAAATTTTACTTTTTTTTTTTAACAGAAAAAGATGATTCTAGAAATTTAGAACATTGTTTTCAGACTGCAATATTATGTTCTACTTAAAAAGTGCTTAAATTTGTAGGACTTGTGCCATCATTGGTTATAGGTTTTCAGTGTCACATATGCATACTGGATCCAACTTATCCAATGTGGGTGGTACTTACAATAATATCTATAATAGCTCTCTTAAGTTACACAACCACTTTTGCAAAGTCTGCTTGCCATTTTTATTCTTGTGTGAATAATCTTTTGAGTTTCCCAGGCAGAATTAGTGTTCCCTCCCCCCCTTTTTTTTTCTTTCTTGGTGTGTGTGTTGGGGGGGGTGGTCAGAGTTGTCATTGGAACATTATTCACTATCTTTCAATTACAAGCTAATCTGTTTGTCTCTTTTGCTCCTTCTCGTTGTTGATATTTATTGGTTCACTATCACTGACCCTTTTGAAGATATAATGAAAGCTAGGGGCTCTTTACTTAGGGAGAAAATTTTGCATGTATGCTTATAACAAAAACCTGTGTATACAATTTTAGATGGTTTATTAATCTACAAAAGCTCACTTATGGCTTCAATCAAGAACTCCCAATAGTAGATTCTGAACTCCATGAGAGCAAGACTTATTTACTTTTATTTTATTAGGTCTTCAACCACAGAATCTGGCATATAGTAGCATATAAATGCTTATAGTATAAAGCAACAAAATGGTTAAAACTAGGATTTTCTTCCCAGGACTAAATCACTAATCTTTACCTATGAATAAAGATTTACTTACTAACTTAATTCTCAGTGAGACGAGTATGTATATGTCCTTTTAAAACAGCAGCAGGTTTTACTGACTAATTCACATTCTCTTGTTGAGTAAGTCTTCTCACTAAATGCCAACTTTTTATGGTTTACATGAGGCACTACATTATTTTCTGGAATTTAAAATTGACAGTTATTGTATGAGAATATTTTAAAAACTAGATAGAAGAAATTTCAATGAATTTAACTTTAAAAAATCCTCATTTAAATATATAGAAAAATTTAAATACACCTCTCTTTAAAACAAACTCTACAGAAATTAATTGAAATTTAATAATACAAGTATTTTAAAATATTTTTCCTACTCTTTGAGATATAATTGACATATGTATGTATTATAAATTGTTGCCACAATGAGGTCATAATAAATGATGCCATCGCCTTGCATAGTTACCATATTTTTTGTGTGTGTGGTGATAACAGTTAATACCTACTCTTAAAGGTTAAGACCTATTACCTTGAAGTAATAACAGTATTGTTAAGTATAGTCACCACCATGCAGTATATAAGATCTCCAGAATTTATTCATTTTCTAAGAGAAGGTTTATACCTTTTACCCAATTTCTTTCTATTTCTTCTTTTTCCTAGTCCCAGGCAACCACCATTTTACTATATCTCAATCAGTTCAACTGTTACATACAAGTGAGAACATACAATATTTATCTTTCTCTGTCTAACCTATTTCACTTAGTATAATGACTTCAAGATCCATCCATGTTGTCACAAATGGCAGGATTTTTTTAAATGGTGGAATAATATTCCATTGTTATTCACACACACCACAACTTCTTTATCCATTCATCCATTAATGGATACTTAGGTTATCCTATATCTTTACTACTTTGAATAATGCTACAGTGACAGGGGAGTATAGATGTCTCTTCAAGATAATAATTCATTTCCTTCAGATATATACCCAGAAGTGGAACTGCTGGATATAGTAGTCCTATTTTTAATTTTTGAGGAATTTCCATACTGTTTTCCATAGTGGCTGCACCAATTTACACCCCCACCAACAGTGCACAATAGTTCCCTTTTATCTACATTCTTACCAATATTTGTTATCTCTTGTCTTTTTGATGTTAACCATTCTAACAGATGTGAGGTGATATCTCATTGTGTTTTTGATTTCCCTGATGATGAGTGATGTTGACACCTTTTCATGTACCTGTTGACCATTTGTATATCTTCTTTGGAAAAATATTTATTTAGTTCCTCTGCCCATTTTTTAGTTTTTTTTCTTCTACTGAGTTGTATGAGTTCCTCATATATTTTTTATATTATCCCCTCATCAGATAGATGGTTTGCACATATTTTCTCCCATTCCATGGGTTGCCTTTTCATTTTTTTATTGTTTCTTTTGCTGAACAGAAACTCTTCTGTTTGATGTAGTCCTGCTTGTTTATTTTAGTTACACTTGGTATCATATCTAAAAGAATCATTGCAAAGACTAATGTCAAGGAGCTTCTTCCCTATGTTTTAGGAGTTTCATGGTTTAGGTGTTAGATTTAAGTCTTTAATTCAATTTTTTTTTGTGAGTAGTGTAAGTTAAGGGTGCAATTTTATTCTTTTGCAGGTGGCTATCCAGTTTTCCTAAAACCATTATTACAAGAGACTATCCTTTACCCATTGTGTATTGTTGGTGTCCTTATCAAGGATTAGTTGATCATACATACAAAAGTTAATTTCTGGGCTCTCAATTCTATTGTCTTTGTATATATGTCTGTTTTTAGGCTGGTACTATACTGTTTTGATTACTATAGCTTTGTAATATATTTTGAAATTAGAAAGTGTTATGCCTCTAGCTTTGTTGTTCTTTCTCAGGATTGCTTTGGCTGCTTGGGGTCTTCTGTGGTTTCATACAAATTTTAGGACTGTTTTTTTCTATTTCTGTGAAAATTGCCTTTGGGATTTTGATAGAGATTGCATTGAATGCACATTTTAACATTGGTAATTTTTCTAGTTCATGGACATGGGATATATTGCTATTTATTTGTGTCTTCTTCAAGTTTTTTCATCATTGTTCTATAATTTTCAGTGTAAAGATCTTTAACTTTATCCCTAAGTATTTTATTATTTTTGATGCTATTATAAATGGGATCATTTAAAAAATATTTTTGGATAGTTTGTTGTTAGTGTATAGAAATGTAACTGATTTTTTGTATTTATTTTGTATCCTGTAACTTCACTGAATTCATTTATTATTTCTAACAATTTATTTGTGGCATCTTTAGGATTTTTCTATATATAAGATTATGTCATCTGCAAACAGATAATTTCACTTCTTTCTTTCTAATCTGGATGACATTTATTTCTTTTTCTTGCCTAACTGCTCTTGGTAGGACTTCTAGTGCCAAGTTAAATAGGCATGGGTAGAGTGAGCACCTTGTCTTGGTCTTGATTTTATCAAAAAAGCTTTCAACATTTTACTACTGAATATAATATTAGCTGTGGGCATGTTATATGTGATCTTTATTATACTGAGGTATGTTCATTCTATATCCAATTTGTTGAGTGTTTTTATCATGAAAGGATGCTGGATTTTGTTAAATATGTTTTTTTGCATGTATTGAGATGATCATATGATTTTTATCTTTTATTCTGTTAATGTGTTACATCACATTTATTGAATGTGCATGTTGAACCATCCTTGCATCCCAGAGATAAATCTCACTTGATCATGATATAAGATCCTTTTAAGGTGCTGTTGAATTCAGGGTGGTAGTATTTTGTTGAGAAATTACATCATCAGGTATTAATGGCCTGTAATTTTCTCTTCCTGTAGTATCCTTATGTAGCTTTGCTATCAGGGAAATGCTGGCCTTGTTAAATGAGTTTGAGAGTGTTATCAGTTCATCAAATTTTTGGAAGAGTTTGAGAATGATTGGCATTGATTCTTTAAAACTTAAGTAGAAACTATCTGATCCTGGGCTTTTCTTTGTTGGGAGGTTTTTGATTACTGATTCAATCTTCTTTCTAGTTGTAGGTCTATTCAGATTTTCTATTTTTTTCATAATTTAGTGTTGGTAGGTTGTATGTTATAGGAATTTATCCATTTCTTCTAGGTTATTCAATTTCTTGGTGAATAATTGTTCATAAGAGTTTCTTATGATACTTTTTGTTTCTGTGGTGTCAGGTGTAATGTCTCCTCTTTGAATGATGATTTTGTCTTCTCTTTTTTCCTTAGTCTAGCTAAAGGTTTGTCAATTTTCTTTTTTTTTTAAGGTTTTATTTATTTATTTGAGAGAGAGAGTGAGAAAAAGAGAGCATGAGCAGGGGGAGGAGCAGAGGGAGAAACAGACTCCCTACTGAGTGGGGAGTCTGATGCATGTGATCCCGGAACTCTGAGATCGTGACCTGAGCTGAAGGCAGTTGCTTAACCAACTGAGCCACCCAGGTGCCCCAGGTCTGTCAATTTTCTTTCTTCCTTTTTCTTTAAAAAAAAAAGCAGACTTTTTGTTTCATTCATCTTTTGTATTTTTTTTCTGGTCTGTATTTCATGTACTTCTGTTCTGATCTTTGTTGTCTCCTTCCTTCTGCTAACTTTGGACTTAATTTGTTCTTTTTCTAGTTTCCTAAGATGTAAAGTTAGGTTTTTTTTTTTTTTTTTTTTGTAATCGTTTTTGTTTCTTCTTAATGTAGGTATTTAATGCTATAAACTTTCCTTTCAGAACTGCTTCTACTACATCTCATAAATTTTGGTATGTTGTGTTTCCATTTTCATTTGTTTCAAAATATTTTTTGACTTCTCATTTGATTTCTTCTTTGACCCATTGGTTGTTCAAGACAGTGTTGTTTAATTTCTACGTATTTGTGAGTTTTTCAGTTTTTTCCCTTTTACTGATTTCTAATTTCATACCATTGGGGTTGGAAAAATATATTTGTTATATTTCAATCTCCTTACATTTGCTAAGGCTTGTTTTGTGGCCTAACACAATCTGTCTTGGAAACTGTTTCTTGTGCATTTGAAAATAATACATTCTTTTGCTATTGCATAGAATAATCCATATATGTCCATTAGGTCCTTCTGGTCTAAGGTGTAGTTCAAGTCCAATATTTTTTTTTTTTTTGATTTTTTTTTTTTTTAATTTATTTGCGAGAGAGAGAATGAGAGACAGAGAGCATGAGAGGGAGGAGGGTCAGAGGGAGAAGCAGGCTCCCCGCCAAGCAAGGAGCCTGACACAGGACTCGATCCCGGGACTCCAGGATCATGACCTGAGCCGAAGGCAGTCGCTTAACCAACTGAGCCACCCAGGCGCCCCAAGTCCAATATTTTCTTATTGATTTTTTATCTGGGTAATCTATCCATTTTTGAAAGTGATGATTGAAGTCCTCTACTCTTACTGTATTGTCTGTTTCTCCCTTCAGATCTATTAGTGTTTGCTTAATACATTTAAGTACTCTGTTGTTGGGTGCATATATATTTACAATTGTTATATCCTCTTGATGAATTGACTGCTTTGTGATTATATAATGACTTTGTCTGCTTTTATAATTTTTTACTTAAAGTCTATTTTTTATGATATAAGTATAGCTACCCTTGCTCTCTTATTTCCTACTTGCATAGAATATCTTTTTCTGTCCCTTCACTTTCAATCTATGTGTATCCTTAAACCTGAAATACCCATATAGTTGTGTATTTTTTTAAAATCCATGTAGATACTCTATGTCTATGATAGGTAAGGACTTACTCATGCCACTTTATTATTTTATAGCTGTTTTATCTTGTACTTGTACAGCTGCAGAAGCCAAAGCTGGCTATGGTCGTGTCCCCTAGGGTTTGACATGGGCAGGGAGGGACTCAAGTGGCTGGTATCTTACACTTGTTGAGCCACAGATACCTTGGATGAATGCCACTGTGGTCCCAGATTCTGGCAGGGGTGGTTGGGGGAGTGGAGGGAGTGAGAAGGGACTCATGTGGCTGGCATCAGTGAATTCAAATACTTGTGAGGGGAAAGCTAGTGAAATCTACTGGGGGTCTGCAACAGCTGTGCTGGCCTTAGGCTTTGTCAGTGGTGAAATCTGAATTTGTCTGCAGAGTAGGTCTCTGTGAACTGTAATTGCTTATGATGCATGTATGCTAATAATAGCCTCTGTTTTTCTTTCTTGTTTCTAGCCAGCTCTAGATGTCTTGGTTTTGTTGGTCTGGGTAGGGTGAAACCAAAGCAGGACTTTCCTACAGTACCCCAACAAGCTGGAGAAGCTGGTCACTTGCTCTGCTCTTATTTTGTTGGTGAGTGAAACTCTTTCATGCTGGGAAGTTGCTTCTTGGCTTTGAAAAATGCCACTTGGAGCATGGAAAACCAGGCAAAATTGAGTTGTCTTCTTTCTCTTTTTGTGCTATTTTTCTCAGGTTTTTGATTACAATAGTGTGCTGTTAAAATTTCCTAACTGAACTCTAGACGTCTTCCAGAGCTGTTTTTGTTCATGGGTAGCTGTCCAATCATTGATCTTTGTGAGAAAACAGGGAATCTGTGTTCTCCTACATCACCATTTTTTTTTTCACTGAAATATCAGTAATTTTTTCTCCCAGCACTTTGAATTTATCATCCCACTCTCTTCTGTCCTCCAAGGTTTCTGCTGAAAAATACATAGACAGTTTTGTGAGGGTTCGCTTGTATGTGTGACAAGTCACTTTTCTCTTACTGCTTTCAAAATTCTCTTTGTGTTTGACTTCTAACAAGTTGATTATAATGTATCTTGCAGATGTTTTGGATCCATTTCTCGGAGGGATATTTTGGGCTTCCTTAATCTGATTTCCATTTCCTTCCCCAGGTCTGGGACATTTTTAGCTACTCTTTCTTTGAAAAAATTATCTGGTCCTTTCTCTGTGTCTTCTCATTATGGAACTCCTGTAATGCCTATATTGATTCATTTGCAGATGTTTTTATGAGGCCCTTAAGGTTTCTTCATTATTTTTCCTTTTTCTTTTTGCTCCTCTGACTGAATAATTGCCAATGATCTGTCTTTGTGTTTGTATTCTTATCTTCTGCTTGATCTAGTATGATATTGAAATCCTCTAATGAATTTTTCAGTTCGGTTGTACCTTCAACTGCATGATTTCTGTTTGCTACTTTTTAATATTTTCTCTTTGTTGAAATTTTCACTTTGTTGATGCATTGTTCTGACCTTGATGAGCATCTTTATATTGGTTATTTTGAATAGTCTGACAAGTAAATCATATGTCTCCATTTCACTAGGGTCAGTTTCTAGAGATTTATCTTGTTCCTTTACTTGAAACATATTTCTCTGTTTCTTCATTTTCCTTGATTCTCTGTTTTGGTGCCTGTGCATTAAATAAAACAGCCACCTTTTCTAGTCTTCATGACTGACCTCATACAGGAGAAGACCCTTACCAATAAGTGCAACCAGAGATTCTGAAGACATCTCAACCTTTGTGCTAGTTCAACCTCCTTCCTTTCTTCTTAGTAGCCTGCAAACATCTAGAGTATGTTGGATCCCATCAGTGCATGGAGATAAATGAGACAGATGCAAGTTCCTCAGGCAGTCACCAGAGAAGTTGAATCATTAGATGTTCTTTCTAAATCTTTCCTTCTTCAGTGATAAATTGGGATCTGAGTTTTTTAGCCTGTTTGCTCTGCACTGATCTGGGATGAGAGGCTCTGACAACTAGTTGTGTTCCAGATTAAATGTTGTCTTTGTTTTCACTAGCTCCTAGGCTTTATATATTTTAGTGCATTTTTTGTTTTGCTTTGTTTCATTTTGTTTTTATTTACTAATGTAATAAAGAAGAACAGTTCTTTGGATTTCTCAAAAGGAGTATAAGTACATTGGAAGGGAGAGAAATTTACCAGGTGAGTCTCATAATTGCAAATTCAACTAGAAGAGATGAGATTTGAGGAGAGAGAAAATATCTCCAAGTCATTGGATTTTGTTCATTATTACTTGACAAAATGTATGTTAGATATCAATGGTTAGTCTCAGATGAGGCTCTGTTCAGCTTGATATTAGTGTATTTTTGTCTCAGATTCTGACAAATGAAGCTTTTATTATGAGAAGTTTCTTAAGTCTTGGTGGGACTTTGTAGATATTATAGAAGAGAGTTGAGAATAATTGCTTTAGATACCATGGTCCAGATCATTTTTTAATATAGAAAATTACCTATACATAATCTTGACAGTAACTAAAATGGAATAGGTAGTATAAGATCAGAAATATTGAGAACAAATTTTCTGGAGTGTAAGAGTGTCTATATTGGTTCCAAAGGGCCACTTACAACAGATAAAATGATTCTAAGTATATAAGTACCTAGACTTCCATTATCTGCTTCAACTGGAGTGACTCCATTTTATATGCTTCATATATTACACATTTGCATAAAATTACATTAGAGAAAGAGTTCACTACCTAAAGTTAAAAAGAAAATTTAAAGTCTCAGTTGTAGAAAAAATATAAGTTCATTGCATTAAGAGAAAACTTGTTCTAAATCTCACTTCAATCATTTAATAACTCAGATAGAAGGATAAAAATCAACTACAAATACAGTACAAAAAATATGCCAAAAAAGTATTTTGTTTTTCTTTTCTTTTCTTTTTCTTTACTTCTTTCTTTCTTTCTTTCTTTTTTTTTTTGCAGTACTTGACAAACAGTTGGATCCATACGTTGTAGTTATTGTTACTATTACTTTTATTTTATGGCTATACTCATTTATTTTTAGTTTACAAATATGAATCCAGTCTGGTGTAGGCTCTGAGAATCCAAAAATTAGAAAAAAAATCTTTGTTCTCAAATATGTAGCAATCTGTTAAGGAGAAAAATATGTAACTATTTTAATTACAATAAAATTATTATATTGAGTAAGTGAAAAGTACCAAAATGTGGAGTAAAAATCTGTAAGTCAACCAAATCAGGCAATCTTCAGAAGGCTTTTTATATGAAATTTGAGAATAATGGGAATTTTCTGCTTGGACAAGCCAGGGGAACATATTCTAGGCCAAAGGATAATATATTCAAACTCCAAGAGACACTAGAGAATAAAATATCCTTGGCAAGATTTTATTAAGTCAGAACTGCTATAATGTAAAAATGAATGGCATGACATTAGACATGTAGACAATGTTAGATCACAAAGTATGTTAAATGATGTGCAGAGTTTTTGTTTTCTCAATTATGGGGTAGATACTAAAGATTCTGAGTAGAGTTATACTATTATATATTAATATAAAATAAGCAAAATCCAGTTTTTAATTTTTTAGTATTTTAAAATATTATTTTTTCCCTTATTTTTTTTCTGGATAAATTGCTAATAAAGGATGATAAGGGTTGATTTAAATTATATAGTTTTTTGGATGAAGGTTAATTCATAAGTTTATTTCCAAATGCTCATATTATTTTTGCAGAAAACATTTGGTTGTAGTTATAAATTATATTTATTTTATACTTCTACTTTTAAAAACCCCCGTTTATACTTCAGTTTCAAAGTTTGTGGGACCGTATTTCATATCCTTTGGAAATGTGATTTAAATTTTTGCTTTTAGAAATCAGTTTTGCACTTCAATTCTGAAGGTCATGGCACATTACTTAAAACCCCAAAATGAATGTTTAAAAGCTACCTGTCATTTGTCATTCCTTATAAAAGTTCTCTGACTCTCCATGGACTTCATCCTTAGTTTAATTTTCTCCTTTCATTTCTGCTTACAGAGCTCTTGATATTCCTTGGAACTTCCTAAGTTACTAAGTTTGGGGAGACTTGTTAAGGTCTCTACTGGAAAATCTTTTTTCAGCTTATTAGGCCTTGAGATGCCTGTCAGAGGTATGGTCTGCTCTATGATATCCTGAGAGGATTCTAGGTTACTCAAGTTACTAGTTACTGCATTGGAATAAGGATGAATCTTTGGACTTCAAGGACTGGTTTCAACCTAGAAAGTTTGTCTTGGTGATTATATATTATGAATCCTTTTCATGGAGTCCATAAACCCTTTTAAAGAAGTAGAATATTGTGTGCTCATACATTTGTGTAATTTTCTGTGGATAGTTTCCATAATATTCTCAAAAGAAACTAACTCCCCTCCATCCCCACCAAAAATAAAAAGTTTAAGAATCACTGCTTTTTTACCAAAAGAATATCTTTAGCTAATAATAATTCAGAGAAAGAACAGATAATCACAGTTCCCACATGAGGTGATGCTGTCAAGAAAAGAATCAAGCTCTGGCCATGCTAATCACCATAACTGCAAATCTCTTTAGGTACTAAGTCATTGCTTTCTGTGTATGTATATTTGATTTAACACAGAGATTATTTTTAGAATTACCTATCTAAAATGTTTTTATTTTATTTTTATTTATTTATTTATTTTTAAAGATTTTATTTATTTATTTGAGAGAGAGAATGAGAGACAGAGAGCATGAGAGGGAGGAGAGTCAGAGGGAGAAGCAGACTCCCCGCCGAGCAGGGAGCCCGATGCGGGACTCGATCCTGGGACTCCAGGATCATGACCTGAGCCAAAGGCAGTCGCTTAACCAACTGAGCCACCCAGGCGCCCCTAAAATGTTTTTAAAATTGGGAAGGTTACATGTGATATTTTACATAGAGAATGGAGTACTATGGTTAAAAAGATGAGTGAAATATATGATTTTTGCAATGGCATTGGATGATGATTTGAATGTACAATATAAAAAATAGAGTGGAAAGAAACCAGTTTCATATCCATTTCACCTATTTTTAACTTGAAATAGTGTTATCTTAATGGGTTACACTGAAATATATTCATTTTTTTGATGTGTCTCAATATGCTAAAAATTATCTAAGCCATCACTATTTTTATTACCAAAAAGTACTTTTGCCTGAGACATAATTTGAGTTTGATCTAGGAAGGCAGGAAAAACTCTTACCAAAATGAAAGTTATGTATTTTTCTACTCTGCTGTTCTGATTACAATGTAGAATTTTTATTATTTATTCAAAGTAGTATTTCAACTTTAACTTCTTTATAATTAACCATGTTTGTAGCCAAGGAAAGGATATTTTATAAATAGCCACCAAATTTTTATCTCTGGCTATCATAATAAATCATATTTTTATTTTCATCTTTTCCTAAAATATAAACATTGGTTTACCAGGCCATAGCATCTCGTTTATAAGTTGAGGTTTAGTTGTGGATTAGAATCATTGTTAGAGGAGAATCAGTAAATTAGTAAGGAAAGTAGACTTTGCTTTGAATTCTCAACAATAAAATCATTAGAGATATCAACTATTTTTTTCTCCAAGAAAGAAAGAGATAAGTCTCATATTCTCTTTGACGGTCAAAAGAATAATTTATTGACAAATGCCAAAAAATACACCCTCTGGCCCTCTTTTTCTCCTGATACCACTCAGTTCCAAGGGTGATGCCCCTCAAGGCTTAGTGTGTTCCTACCCTTGGCCTTGCTGCACTAATTACAGTCTGACTGGATATTGGCACTTGGTGCAGTAATGTTTTATCTTCACTCATTCTGTCATTGATGTTGACCTAGTCATTCCTGAGGCAATTGATATTGACCTGTTTATGCTCATGTTCAATAGCTTTACTCTTGAAAAACAGAGGGTATGGCTACAAAAATATATATCTTTTATTCACAGTTTTTTAGAGTTCCAAGTTACGTTATTTTCTTTTTCTTTCTTAGCACCTTTTTTTCTTAGTTCTAGAAGTTGGAAGAATGAAATATTAAAGGAATCATATAAATTAATAGCCACATGTATAAACTAATGCCACCTATGTTTAGCCAGGGTTGCTTAAACAAGCTAGGCTACCCTAAAATCTCTTCCTCCAGTGTGAGTTCTCTGCTCACCAGATATTTTATGGAGAGAGATGTTGAATGATTGGTTTCCTCACATTGATTAAGAATGTTGGAATAGACCATTCATATCAGTTTGTCTATTAATTACACATCAAGAATCAAGAATGGTCTTTGATTTTTATATAAATAGGACCACCTATTGACTATTCTTGGTGCATCTTAGATAGTTCTGACTTGCCCAAATTGATTCATATTTTTGCCTTGAGGACTAGAATAGGCCACTTCCTGGCTATTTTCTGTATTAATGCTCTTAAAATCACTTTGTGTCCTAGAAAACATTAATTTCTTTATAGTTGAAACTGATATGATAGCTCAAACTTAATTATCATGAGTCTGAAATATATTTCATCCTGAGAAGCTGTTGTCAGTAAAATGTAAAAAAAAAAAAATCAATTACTCTAATTTACTAGGGAAAAAGGGGATGATAGTATTCACCTTGTGAAAGTAAAATGCTATTTTTGTATTCTTTATTATTGGAAGCTATATTTAAAAAATGCAATTCAGTACTATTGCTTCAGAAACTGCTTTATTGAAAAGAAAAATTGAAAATTTCTTCTGTGTATTATTTTAACATATTTTCACGAAAACTGAAGAATTCCTAAGTAAAAAAGAGAATTCAGATTGCCAACTTCAATACCCTGAAATTTCATATGGAGAGAAAATTCTAGTACTATGTATTCTTCTTTCCCCATAATTTTTTAATTTATTTTTTATTTTTTAAAAAATATTTTATTTATTTATTTGACAGAGAGAGACATAGCGAGAGCAGGAACACAAGCAGGGGGAGTGGGAGAGGGAGAAACAGGATTCCCGCCGAGCAGGGAGCCAAATGCTGGGCTCGATCCCAGAATCCTGGGATCATGACCTGAGCCGAAGGCTGACGCTTAACGACTGAGCCACCCAGGCGCCTCTCCCCATAATTTTTTTATTTTGCATAAAATAATACCCAGAAAAAATGTTCAATTTTTCTTGTCTGTTATTGTGACTTATATTATTAGATTTTCATTTTTTGTTCTAAAAGGGAAAAAAAAAGTATTCCTAAACTTTTCTAGCAAGTGCACTGTTTATTATTCATATCAACTATTTACTTTTCTGTTTGAAAGCTACTAATTGTTTTTGTATATAAAATCACAAGTATCACAACCACCCTCAATTATTGCAGCATTTTCCCCTTGCAATAATAAACATTTAACACTTGAGAGAGAGGAGGGGAGAAAGAAGTAAATGTCCTATGTGTACGTTTTCATATATAAATGATAGTTTTAAATAGCATCTTTTTCTATGTGAGACACATACTGCTTTATATTTGGTCAAAATATTTATCAGTTCCTTGATGATAAGAAGGAAGATGGGGATGTAGCTTTTTATGAATACAAAAGTTTCATGTCATTTATTTTAAATCCTCAGATGCTATGCTCTCAATCTTGCATTATTTCCTTTGTGGTGGCCGAAATGTTGACTAGGAAAGTAAAACCAACATCAGACAGCATATTCAGTTGCATGTGAAAGCTATTTAATTTAGCTCCTTTTGTGAGTATAGTCTTCAGTGCTGGATGAATAAACAGTCAAGCTTTAAAATAATGTTTTATTTCTATAGCAGAAAATAGATGAGTTGATAAGATTGATGATTTCTTTTTCATCAGTCTCTAGAAATCATCTGTATATGATTTTTGATCTCTGTTCAGAGTGAAAGATCTTAGATTTCCTAGTGTATAATACTTAATAATTATTTGTCAAATTAGTAAATGTGGTTCCAATTTATCCTGTAATATTAAGTCCTTACTATTTTTACTAATCTGTAAGAATATTACTACCTTCATTTCCATATATTTAATAATTTCAGTTGACTGCCAAAAGATCAGGGAGATATGTGGCCTGCTTTTTTAGATAATCTGACTTATTAGACATACATAAGTCTTATTTTGTCTTATTAAAAACCTTGGCATCATTGTCATTTTCAAGAAACTCTGAATTGTTTTGTTTTAGAAATATAGCATTTTTCTATTTATATATTTCTTCTCTTTTTTTAAAACGCATTACCAATGATTTTAGTTATCTCTTGTACTTGCACATTTTAAACTCTCAAAAATATCTGCTGATTGACTAATTGACTACTTCTTTTTATCTGTAAGTGGCCTTTTAAATAATAATTTAGTGAAAATACAGTTTTGCATAGAATTGTTCCTTTTTTTTCAAGTTTTATTTAAATTCTAGTTAGTTAACATATAGTGTAATATTAGTTTCAGGAGTAGAATTTAGTGATTCATCACTTACATATAACAACTAGTGCTCATCACAAGTGCACTCCTTAATCTCCATCTCCCATTTAGCCCATCCCCCACTCACTTCCCTCTATCAACCATCAGTTTGTTCTCTATAGTTAAGAGTCTCTTATGGTTTGCTTCCCTCTCTTTTTTTCTCCCTTTCCCTTTATTCATCTGTTTTGCTTCTTAAATTTCACATATGAGTGAAGTCATATGGTATTTGTCTTTCTCTGACTTATTTTACTTATTTCATTTAGCATAATGCACTGTAGCTCCATCCACATCATCACAAATGGCAAGATTTCATTCTTTTTGATGCCTGAGTAATATTCTGTTGTTTATATATACAACATCTTCTTTATCCATTCATCAGTTGATGGACATTTGGGCTCTTTCCATAGTTTGGCTATTGTTGATAATGCTGATATAAACATCGGGGTGCATGTGCTCCTTCGAATCTGTATTTTTGTATCACTTGGGTAAATACCTAGTAGTACAGTTGCTGGGTCATAGGGTAGTTTTATTTTTAACTTTTTGAGAAACCTCCATACTATTTTCCAGAGTAACTGCACCAGTTTGCATTCCCACCAACAGTATAAGAGAGTTCCCCTTTCTTCACATCCTCACCAACATCTGTTGTTTCATGTGTCATTATTTTAGCCATTCTGACAGGTGTGAGGTGGTATCTCATTGTAGTTTTGATTTGTATTTCCCTGATGATGAGTGATGTTGAGCATCTTTTCATGTGTCTGTTAGCCATCTGTATGTCCTCTTTGGAGAAATGTCTGTTCATGTCTTCTGCCCATTTCTTAACTGGATTATTTATTTTTTGGGTGTTGAGTTTGATAAGTTCGTTATAGATATTGGATACTAACCCTTTATCAGATATGACATTTGCAAATATCTTCTACCATTCCATTGGTTCCTTTTAGTATTTTTGATTGTTTCCTTCTCTGTGCAGAAGCTTTTTATTTTGATGAAGTCTCAATAGTTCATTTTTGCTTTTGTTTCCCTTGTCTCTAGGGACTTGTCTAGTAAGAAGTTGCTGTGGCTGATGTCAAACAGGTTGTTGCTTGTGTTCTCCTCTAGGATTTTGATGGATTCCTGTCTCATACTTAGGTCTTTCATCCATTTTGAATTTATTTTTATGTATGGTATAAGAAAGTGGTCCAGTTTCATTCCTTTGTATGTCACTGTCCAGTTTTCCCAACACCCATTTGTGAAAGAGACTTTTTTTCCATTGGATATTTTTTCCTGCTTTGTCAAAGATTGTTGACCATATAGTTGTGGGTCCATTTCTAGGTTTTCTATAATGTTCTGTTGATCTGTGTGTCTGTTTTTGTGCCAATACCAGAACTGTGATGCTTCCAGCTTTGCTTTTCTTTTTCAGGATTGCTTTGGCTATATGGGGTCTTTTGTGGTTCCATACAAATTTTAGGATAGTTTTTCTAGGTCTGTGAAAAAGGCTGGTGATATTTTGATAAGGATTGCATTAAATATGTAGATTGCTTTGGTAGTATAGACATTTTAACAATGTTCTTTCAATCCATGAGCATGGAATGTTTTTCCATTTCTTTTTGTCCTCTTTAATTTCTTTCATAAGTGTTCTATAGTTTTCAGAGTACAGATCTTTTACCTCCTTGGTTAGTTTTATTCCTAGGTATTTTATGGTTTTTGATGTAGTTGTAAATGGGTTTGATTCCTTGATTTCTTTTTCTGCTGCTTCATTATTGGTGTATAGAAATGCAACCGATTTCTGTACATTGATTTTATATCCTGTGACTTTGCTGAATTCATGCATTACTTCTAGCAATTTTTTGGTTGGGTCTTTCAGGTTTTCTACATAGAGTATTATGTTGTTTGCAAATAGTAAAAACTTGACTTCTTTCTTGCCAATTTGGATGCCTTTTATTTCTTTTTTTTTGTTTGATTGCTGAGGCAAGGACTTCCAATACTATGCTAAATAACAATGGTGAAAATGGACATCCCTGTCTTCTTCCTGACTGTAGAGGAAAAGCTCTCTGTTTTTCCCCTTTGGGGATGATATTAGCTTTCATATATGGCCTTTATGATGTTGAGATATGTTCCCTCTAGCCCTACTTCATTGAGTGTTTTCATCAAGAATGGATACTGTACTTTGTCAAATGTTAGAGGATCATATGGTTCTCATCTTTCTTTTATTAATGTGGTATATCACATTTATTGATTTGTGAATATTGAGCTACCCCTGCAGCCCAGGAATAAATCCCACTTGATCATGGTGGATAATTCTTTTAATGTACTGTTGGATTTGGTTTGCTAGTATCTTGTTGAGAATTTTTGTATCCATGTTCATCAGGGATATTGACTTGTAGTTCTCCTTTTTAGTGGAGTCTTTATTTGGTTTTGGTATCAGGGTAACACTGGTTTAATAGAATGAATTTGGAAGTTTTCCTTCCTTTTTTGAGGGGAGACTAGTTTGAACAGAATAGGTATTAACTCTTCTTTAAATGTTTGGTAGAGTTCACCTATGAAGCCATCTTGTCCTGGACTTTTTGTTTGTTGGGACTTTTTTGATTAGTGATTCAAATTCGTTGCTGGTTATAGATCTATTCAAATTTTCTATTTCTTCCTGTTTCAGTTTTGGTATTTTATATGTTTCTAGAAATGTGTCCATTTCTTCTAGGTTGTCCAATTTGTTGCCAGATAGTTTTTCATAATATTCTCTTACAATTGTATTTCTGTGGTGTTGGTTGTTATTTCTCCTCTCTCATTTGTGATTTTATTTATTTGGGTCCTTTCTCTTTTCTTTTTGGTAAGTCTGGCTAGGGGTTTATCAATTTTATTAATTCTTCTAAAGAACCAGCTCTTAGTTTTGTTAATCTAGTCTATTGGTTTTTTGTTTGTTTGTTTCTGTATAATTTATTTCTGCGCTAATCTTTATTATTTCCCTTATTCTGCTGGCTTTAAGCTTTATTTGCTATTCTTTTTCTAGCTCTTGCTTCTTGAGGTAGGCCTGTATTGTTGTATACTTCCAACTTATGACCACCTTTGCTGCATCCCAAAGGTTCTAGACTGTCTTGTTTTCATTTTCATTTGCTTCCATCTATATTTTTTATTTCTTCTTTAATTTCCTGGTTAGCCCATTCATTCTTTAGTAGAATGTTCTTTAGCCTCCATGTATTTGTGGTCTTTCCAAAATTTTTCTTGTGGTTGACTTTAAGTTTCAAAGTATTGTGGTCTGAAAATATGCATGGTATGATCTAAATCTTTTGTACTTGTTGTACTTGTTGAGGTGATTTGTGACCCCGTATGTGATCTATTCAGAGAATGTTCATGTGTACTCAAAAAGAATGTGTATTCTGCTGCTTTATGATGAAATGTCCTGAATATATCTGTTAAGTCCATCTGGTCCAGTGTGTCTTTCAAAGCCATTGTTTCCTTGCTGATCTTCTACTTAGATGATCTGTCCATTGCTGTAAGTTGGGTGTTAAAATCCCCTACTAATGTATTATTATCAATGAGTTTCTTTATGTTTGTTGTTATTTGAGTTATATATTTGGGTGCTCCCAAGTTGGGGGCATAATATTTACAATTGTTCAATCTTCTTGATGGATAAACCTCTTTATGATATAGTGCCTTATTCATCTCTTGTTATAGTCTTTGGTTTATAATCTAGTTTGTCTTATATAAGTATGGCTACTCTCACTTTCCTTTGATATCCTTTAGCATGATAGGTGGTTCTCCATCCCCTCACTTTCAATCTGAAGGTGTCCTTAGTTCTTAACTGAGTCTCTTGAAGGCAGCATATAAATGGATCTTTTTGTTTTTAATCCATTCTGATCCCCCATGTCTTTCAATTGGAGCATTTAGTCCATTTACATTCAGAGTGATTATTGATAGATACGAATTTAGTGCCCTTGTGTTACCTGTAAAGTTGGTGTTTCTGGTGATGTTCTCTGGTCCTTCCTAGTCTTTGTTGCTTTTGGTCTTTCTTTCCCACTCAAACAGTCCCCTTTAATATTTCTTGCAAGGCTGGTTTAGTGGTCATGGACTCCTTTAGTTTTTGTTTGTTGGGAAACTCTTTATCTCTCCTTCTATTCTGAATCATAGCCTTGCTGGATAAAGTATTCCGGGCTGCATATTTTTCCCATTCAGCATATTGAATATATCATGCCACTATCTTCTGGCCTGCCAATGTTTTGTGGACAGATCTGCTGCAAACTTGATCTGTCTTCCCTTGTAGGTTAAAGACTTTTTTTTCCCTTGCTGCTTTCAGGATTCTTTCCTTGTATGTGTATTTTGTGAATTTGACTATGATTTGTCTTGGCATTGGCTAGCTTTTGTTGATTTTGATGGGAGTTCTCTGTGCCTCTTGGATTTTTATGTCCATTTCCTCCCCCAGATTAGGGAAGTTTTCAGCTATAATTTGCTCAAATAAACCTCTATCCCTTTATCCCTCTCTTCTTCTGGGACTCCTATGACACAAATGTTATTATGCTTTATGGAGTCACTGAGTTCCCCAAGTTTACATTCATGATCCAGTAGTTTTCTTTCCCTCTTCTTTTCAGCTTCATTATTGTCCATAATTTTATCTTCTATATCAGTGATTCATTCCTTGTTGTCAATACATCTAATCAGTTTTGCATCTTGGTTACAGCACTTTTTATTTCAGTTTTTAGGCTTCTTAACTCTGCATTAAGGGTCTCTTAGGTTTCTTCTATGCTTTTTTCAAGCCTACTAGTATCCTTATGATTGTTGTTTTACATTCTTGGGCAGACATATTAATTATATTTGTTTTGATTAGATCCCTGGCTGTGACCTCTTCCAGTTCTTTCTTTTGGGATGAAATCCTCCATCTTGGCATTTTGCCTAGACTTCTGTCTATGTGTTAGGAAAACCTGTTATGTTTCTTGCTCTTGAGAGTAATGCCTATATTAAGAAGAGGTCATATACCTCTGGTGCTTCTGGAAGTTTTTTTGGTATATGCTGTGTGCACTCCGCTGTTGTGTTTTGGTTGCGCTTTCCCTCAGATCAGTCCTCTGCAGAGTTTCTCCTTGCCTGCATTGTGGAGTACTTGGACCTGGTCTAGTGCGTGGCGAGTTTTAACTAGGTGTGTGTGTTTTGGTCTGCTTGATAGAAAAGGCTAGATCTTATCTCTCTTAGAGCTGAAGTTTTGCAGCACTCTATGATCAGTAGACTTCGTGCATGTAAGGGGTTTGTGCTGTTCTTCTGGGGAAAGGGCCTGTTGCACTGGTTCTCAAGGCAGACTTGCCCTTGTAAAGAGCCACCTGTAGGGCGTAGTGGGGTGGGTTTGGTGTAAGTAGCACCAGCTTCCACTAGGGGCACTGTGTTTCTCACTGAAGTCTGTCCATGTTGATGGGCTGCAGGAAAATGGCATCACACTGCACTCTCATCCCTGGCAAGGGGAGTTTGTGCCTGCCACTATTCAGGAAGCCCTCTCAGTGGAGCAAACAATCTCCCTTCTTGTGTCCCAGGCTTCTGTCAGAACCCTGTGTTCACCCTGTGTCTGAGCCATCTGTCTGTCTGGTGGCATAGTACTCCTGTGTTTTATCTCAGCACACAGCTGGGTTTCAAAGCTCCAGATTTTAGGATTGGGCATGGCACAGACCCATATTGATCTTCTGGGGGAGGGTCTTGCTGCACTGTAGCTGGTGTTGGTTTGTCACAGAAAAGCAGTCACACAACCATGGGGGAGTTTATGGTAAAGTGCAGCCAAAAGCTGACTTCCAGATTAATGCCTTCAGCAGGTGCCTCTGCTGCTATGCTAATTAATGGGGTCACTCAATGATGTCCATCTTTTCTTTTGTCCCCTAAGAGGCATGCCACCTCTCCCAAATGTACTCCAAGAAGAGTTCTCCCCATGCAACCCAGGGAATCCTCAGACCATGCTGTCTGCTTCCAGGCCTCTGCTTTCTTTCCCCACAGGAGCACCACTAAGCCCACCAGGCACAACCCCAGGGATGGTGCAGACTTCTAAAATTTTAGACTTTGAGCTCTGCTGCTTATAAAAACTTGCAGTAGTCAGCCCCTCTCCTTTTCCCAGTCAATGGTTTTGGGGAAGAGTTTTTCTTGTGCAATCCCCTGTGTGCTGCTTTCATTCTTTCTCTCTCTCTCTTTCTGTCTTGTCCTTTCTCTGGGATTAGGGCTCCCTCTCCTCCAAAGCACCTGCAATTCTTTTCTCCCCCAAATCAACTCTCTGCAGCTCCTACCTTCCAAAATTTGGCTGTTCTTCTCCCTCCACCTGTGCAGTTTGTTCTCTCAGTCCTCAGATTGATTTCTTCGGTGTTCAGAATGATTTGATATTTATCTGGATGTGTTCAACAAGCGTAAAGTCCCCCTACTGCTCTGCCATCTTAACTCCTCCTCCTCCATTTATTTTCTTAATGTGCACTTGCCCTAATTGGACTTAATTATATTTAAGATCTTTGATGACTATTATAATTCCAATTATATTTTATATAATCTACTGAATAACTTGGTACAAGTAGCAGATAAGCAAGCAGATTTTCAAAGTTTATAATTACCATAATTTAGTTAAACTAACATTTAGAAATTTATTAAAATTTTTCTTCATTTGGGTCTTAAATGAATATTTGTTCAAATTATATCCTAATATTTGAGTAAAGATTACAAGTTAAACCCAGAAGGAGTAGACTACTAACTTGAAAAACCTCATGGTTATGTACATATCATATGAAGATTGCTTTTAGATCATAGAATTTGAGACTTGAAGGGTACTGGAACATTCTCATTTAATTCTTGAATATGCTCTATTATTTTATTCTTTCATTGAACATCTATAGTGTACAAATAAGCTACATATTGTGAAGGATATGCATGTAGATTAGTCTCCAGGTGTTGACAACTGAATTGAGGGATTAAAAAATACAAGTGTATAATTAAAAAGACAGTGGTTTAATAAAAAATAATTTCAGAACATATGCCAAATTCTTTTTTTTGTGTGATGAACACATGCTATAGCATATTCAAAAATATGCAACTAATGAATCGTTGAACACTACAACAAAACTTATGATGTATTATATGTTGGCTAACTGAACATAATGAAAAATTTTTTTAAAAATCCCCCTTTTCCAGTTTTATTGAGAAATAATTGACATATATCAGTGCAGTGTGTAAGTTTAAGTTGTACAATGTGATGGTTTGATTTACATATATTGTGAAGTCATTACCACAATAAGTTTAGTTAACATCCATCATTCAAAAAATCCCTTTTCAATTCTGACTTTGTCATTATTGATATTTTCAGAAGCAGTTTCATCCCCAAATCCCTCTCCCATTCCACATAGGCAGGCAGAAGGAAAAGGCCAGGATCTTAAGACTTTAAATATATGCTTTCATTTGTTCTCTTTATTCTGGACTTAAATTAGAACACATATTAAAATGTCGAGTATGTAATTTGAGGGAAAATGGAAATTTCCATTTGGAAAATTAGTCACATAAAATAATTTTAGAGAAAAAGTAAATATCAATTTATAAAACTAAGTGCAATGCATTTACCACTTGATGTGTTTCATCTAATGGAGAAAAAAGTTAACTAAAAAGTGATTTAAAATTATGATTTAAAATTCATCAAAGAAATAAAAATATTTTTGCCAACCAGTGGATTTAACACCAAAAATAAAAGTGGAGGAGTTATGTACAAAAAAAATGGGGTAGGAGTCAGTTACTGTTTACTGCATCTTGAGACTACCAGGCTTCTGCCAGCTTAGTTCTTAGTTGGTATCCAGGTGTCTAACTTCCAGGCAGGAGAATGTAAGATTTTTCTCTGAAGAATAGATTAATCGTGAAGAAAAATGAAAAACAAAAGCAACTTAAAAGTACTGACATCAAAGTTTTCCTATTGAAATGTCTGAGCCACATTGTCCTGGATATAAGATTAGGTTGACAAGCCCAGCTATGCTCAGAGAACTTCTAATCAACTTTTAGTGTCCTATGCAGTGGGCAAAAAAGTGAATGGGACACAAAAATCAATGACATTTGAGTTCAATGTTCTTGATAAGATAAAGGCAAAAAATAAAAAATAAAGGAGAAAGCATTTTTGAGGACACACAAATATTACAAGGAGAAGAAAACTTAAAATAATCCAGTTTAATGATATTCAGAAAAGACACTATATGCGTGGCATGAGAGCACTCAGTGGACTTTTATTTATAAGGAGTGCTTATGTACTGGCTATTGTTACTTGAAATAAATATGCTTTTCTCTTTCATTCTTTTTCTCAAACAATCCTCATGATCTGACCTAATCTATAATTCAGGTTGAACCATATAAAATTATGAATTTTGTAAGTCAACGATGGTTAAATATTGGTAATTTCATATGGTTTGATCTAATACTGTTTTAAGTTTTGTATGTTTTGCACTGTATCAGCCAGAGCATTGTTCCTTGTCTTTTAAAAAAATAGATTTTTTTTTTAGAGCAGGTTTAAGTTTACAGAAAATTGTGCTGAAATTACAGAGAGTTCCCATATATCCTCCTCCATCGCACATTGTTTTTGCTGTTATTAACATCTTGCAGATGTGGTACATATGTTATAACTTACATATTATAAATTACATATAAATATTGATACATTATTATTAACTAAAGTCCATAGTTTACATCAGTGTTCTGTTATACATGTCTGTGGGTTTTTACAAATGCATAGTGTCCTGTACTACATTATGATATTGTGCAGAATAGTTTTACTGCCTTATAAAATTCCTGTGCTCCACCTATTCATCCCTCCCTCTCTTCCTTTGATTCCCTGGCATTCACTGATCTTTTTATCGTCTCCATAGTTTTACCTTTTTGGTTATGTCATATAGTTGGAGTCACACTGTGTGTAGCTTTTCAGATTGGCTTCTTTCACTTAATAATATACATGTTAGATTCCTCCATTTCTCTTCATAGCTTGATAGCTCATTTATTTTTATCACTGAATAATACTTCATCTTTATTGTATGGATGTTCCACAGTATATCCATTCTCCTATTAAAGGATATCTTGGTTACTTTCTTTTGGCTTTTTTGGACAGGTATGAATGAAGTTGTTATAAACATTTTGTGTAGGTTTTGGGTGGACACGTTTCAATTCATTTGGGTAAATAGAAGTATGATTGTTGGATCATAAGGCAAGACTATATTTAGCTTTGTAAAAAACTGCCAGACTGACTTCTAAAGTGGCTGTACTATTTTTCATTCCCACCAGCAATGAATGTATTCCTGTTCCTCCACATTCTTGTCAGCATTTGGTTTTGTCATTGTTTTGGATTTCAGCCATTTTAATAGGTGTGTAGTGGTATCCCATTGTTGTTTGAATTTGCAATTTACTAATGACATGATTTTGAGTATCCTTTCATATGCTTATTTCCCATCTGTATCTCTTTGGTGAAGTATCTGTCCAGATCTTTGGCCCATTTTGTAATTTTTAAAAATTTTTGGGTTTCTTTGTATATTTTGGATATGAGTCCTTTATAAGATGTGTTTTACAAATATTTTCTCCCAGTCTGTGCTTGTCTTTTCATTCTCCTAACAGTAGCTTTCACAAAGCAGAATTTTAAAATTTTTATGAAGTCCAATTTACCAGGCTTTTTTCATGAATTGTGCCATTGATGTTGTATCTAAAATCATTGCCAGGGGTGCCTGGGTGGCTCAGTTGGTTAAGCGGCTGCCTTCGGCTCGGGTCATGATCCCAGGGTTCTGGGATCGAGCCCCACATTGGGCTCCTTGCTCAGCAGGTAGCCTGCTTCTCCCCTGCCTGCCATTCCCCCTGCTTGTGCTTGCTCTGTCTCTCTCTCTCTCTGGTTCTGTGTCAAATAAATAAATAAAATCTTAAAAAATAATAAAAATAAAAAATAAATAAATAAAATCATTGCCAAATACAAGGTCACTTTAGATTTTTCTCCTGTATTATCTTCTAGAAGTTGTTAGGTTTTGTGTTTTTCATTGAAGTGTGAGATCCACTTTGAGTTAGTTTTTGTACAAGGTGTAAGGCCTCTGTCTCTCTCTATACGCATATATATTTTGATATATAAATGTATATTTATATACTATATATTTATTATATACATATGATAAATATGTATCTATTTTTCGCATGTTGCTATTTGTTTCATTATGACTTGGATTGTCTTCGCTCTTGCCAAAGATCAGTAGACTATATTTGTCTATTTTGGGGCTCTGTATTCTGGTCCGTTGATGTATTTGTTCTTTTGCCAATATCATATTGTTTTGATTACTGTAGCATTATATTTAGTCTTGAAGTCAGGTAGTGATAGTCCTACGATTTTGTTCTTCAGTATGCTATTCTTGGTCTTTTACCTTTACATATAAACTTTTCAGTTTTTTGATATCCACAGAATAACTGTCTGAGATTTTGATTGAGGATGCATTGAATCTATAAATCATTTTGGAAGAATTGACATTTTAATAACATCAGGGCTTTCTGTTCACTAACTTGGAATATTTCTTCATTTACTTATATTATTTTTTATTTCTGTCATCAGAATTTTGTAGTTTTCTTTGTATAGATCTTAAACATATTTGTTGGATTTATACCTATTTCATATTTTGGGGTGCTTATATAAAAAGGATTGTGTTTTTAATTTTTAATTCCAATTGTTCACCCTTTGTATATAGGAAAGCAATTGATTTTTGTATACAAATTTTTTTATCTTGCAACTTTGCTATAATCATTTAATTATTTTCAAAAGATTTTTGTTGATTCTTTTGGATTTCCTACATAGACAATTATATTATGTTCCAACAAAGACAACGTTATTTCTTCCTTGTGAATCAGTATATTTTTACTTACTTTTCTTTTTTATTGCATTAGCTATGACTTCCAGTACAATAATGAGTAAGAGTGGTGAGTGGGGACATTCATGAATCTCTTATTTCTGATCTTAAGAAAAAAGCATCTCATTTCTCACCATTAAGTAATGATGTTGGCTCTAGTTTTTTTTGTAGACATTCATTATCAAGTTGAGGAATTTCCTGTTATTCTTAGTTTGTTGAGAGTTTTTTATCATGAATGGATGTTAAAATTTGGTAAATGCTTTTTTTGCATCTGTTAATTATGATCATAAGATTTTTGTTCTGGTTCAAATCTCCTTATAAGCTTGTTAATAATAAACATTGCAGTCACAGTAGTGGTATTTACCAGTGGCAGAGTCCTTATCTATGGAATGCTTTTATAGTAGGATGTACCCTGTCTTTCGAGGTTGCTAATTGCAAATAAGTCTGAAATTTATTGATTTATGAGACACAATTCTCTGGAAAATGTCACTTAATCTGTGCAATTATAGGAGTATAAAATGGAGATCTTTAGTGACTGAATAGCTTCCTTTAGTGTAAATAATGTTTTGTATGCATCATTTAGAAAGCACACCTGTTAAATCTGGACCAAAACCCATCCTGATGTGACCAGGAAGGAGAATTGACACAAATATACTAATGATCATGCTGCTTGCTATGCTTGAGTAACAAAGTTCTTTATTTCTGACTCTGAAATCGCATTGTTTTTGCTAACAGGGTGAAATAGTAACTGACTAAGTTATTAGCCTGTAAGTCAGGTAACATGAAATCCCAATCCAACCCATTTCTTTATGGCAACAGTTGGCTGGAGTTACTTAGCAGCTGCCCCTTTCAATGAATCTTGTTTTCTTCAGTTTGCCATGGTCCCCACTACTGTGGCCACTGTCCACTGCATCTTTTTGAGTGTTTTTTTTTTTCCTTATTGTAAGTTTAAGGGACATTACAGAGTCATGATTATCACCAAGGACTCAGACTATGATTCCTGAATGCAAATCTGAATATTTCACTACATAAACCTATATGGCTTTAGGCAAGTTAAAGTTTCTGTGCTTCTGTTTCCCCATTGGATAATGATGATGGAGACAATAATAATGCTGTCTCTGTGTTTGTTGTGAAGATTTACTGATGTAGTTACTAAATTCTGCAAGCTTAGTTTACTGAGTTAATATGCTTTAAGTACTTAGAATCATGCTGAACATATAGCAAGTGTTAGTGTTACTATTAAAAACCATGTCCCTACTAAAAGTGAGAAAGTAAAGGAGAGATATTTTGGTAAAAAATCTGAGAATAAGATATTATTTGTGTATTTTTCTGTGTGCTTATGCAAAGTGTTTCTGTATTGGACAATTAGTTTAGTAATATTATAGGTGAATATTATAGGAAGCTGGAAACATAACATTACATGGTTGTCTTTGTGATCTAATTTTTGTAATCATTTTTGTTTTATGGAATTTTGCATTAGAAATTTTAAATTTGGAAGAAACTTAAAGGAAACTTAAATAAAATCTCAACAATGAGAAAGAAGCATCTTACAGAACATTCTAAGCTTTCTTTGTATAAAAGAGTATCTCTAAATATTATCAGAACATCTAGTGATAATTAAGTAGTATAAGAATAGTAACAATGCTCAATTTATTCAATTCAGAGTTCAAAATGGAAAATCTAGGTATTGTTTGATATTTCTTCGTGAATAAATGATGCTCAAGATAGTTCCATCTGTCAATTCATGGTGATAATAGAGGTGGATTAATCATTCAGTTTTTGAGATTGTAATTTTGAATCTCTTGGCCACACACTTTTACAAATGATGTATTTTTGAAGTTACAGCTCTTTTGGATGCCTGGTAGAGAGCTTACTATGATATATAATTGATGAAATGTGGTAAAATGAACTTTCTGCATTTAACCCTAACCTATAGGAAAAAATCCATTAAGCAGACAAATATTTACATTATAAACATATGGGGGATTTGATCCTGAACATTTTCTGTAATAGTGTATGAACACGCCTTTTGTTATTAGTGGTCATTTAGAGCAATAATATTTGACTCAAGTGGTTCTTGACCCAGTAGTTTCTTGGTTCAAATTAGAAAGTTGATTATATTAGTGTAACCAACACTGTCTGTAAATGCTTAATTGGTCTAAATTATTAAGGTGCTGAAGATTACTATGAGATTGTATTGTTATATCACAAAAGAAATTAAATAGGGATGTAAACAAAACAAATACATTCAATAAGAAATATTAGAGCAACTCTACCATACCTAGATTCTCTTTTGAATCATTCTCATATAAGTCCATTTCAACACATAAGTTGATTTTCTAAAATGAAGCTGATAACTAGTAAAGGTCTGGCTTCTGATTTGATTTAAAAAAAAGTTATGCCTTTTGTAAAGTGCTGAATTGCTTACACAGTCAGTTCCGATTCACTAGCATCAGGGGAAAGAGATATGTGCTATCATTTTCCATAAAAAGAGACTAAAAAAATTTTTTTTAAAGATTTCATTTATTTATTTGAGAGAGAGAGAATGAGAGAAAGCACATGAGAGGGGGGAGGGTCAGAGGGAGAAGCAGACTCCCTGCTGAGCAGGGAGCCCAATGCGGGACTCGATCCCGGGACTCCAGGATCATGACCTGAGCTGAAGGCAGTCGCTTAACCAACTGAGCCACCCAGGCGCCCAGAGACTAAAAATTTAATGCCAAACATAGAATGCCAATTTATGAATATCCAGAGAAACTAGTGGTATCAGTCATTTCATTCAAGAAAACAAAATTTACTGTATTCCAGGAAGCTAAAATGGATATAAAATCAAGCTTCACTGATTCCTAACATAGCATATAATTTCTCTCATAAATGCTATTTTTGCATTGGCTAGAATACTTCCTGAAACATTGTAATAAATTTCCTTTTCTTGTTTCTCCATAAAACATAAAATAAACCTATTCACATAAGAGATCAGAATCATTGCTCGATTCAACATTCTGCATATTATCTAAAATTATATTTTCAGTTAAGAACAATTATGTTTTAGACATTGTCACTTCCTCTTTACTTCCATCAGCATTCATGGGTTTCTCTTGGAGTCTATACTTATCCAGGAAATACAATTATAATAGTTACTGTGTTACTGCACGTGCAGAGGCAAATAGAAATAACCAGTTTGAACTGAAATGCAGATGCCAAAATCCTAATAATGAGTAATGCAAATATATGTTTGAGCAAAATCACAAATCATAGATTTTTACAAATTCTTAAAGTAATTGGAACTTTATATGGTAAATTCATTAAAGCCACATTTCTATTATAGTTTTGATTACAGTTACTATTTATTAGCTAAAAGCAAGGTGATCTTGGAGGTGAGGAAGGCATAAAGGAGAAACTGTATATATCTTGTTATTGTTGAGATCTTTGTAGGTAGTTATTAGGAGTTCACTTTTCTGGCAAGACAGACATAAGAGCTCCACTGGCTCATCCACCCTCTCCCTATTTCACTCATATCCAGATAATTTGAGAACTGAGCCACAGATTCATCTTTAAAGTGTGGATGATAGTAAGATCTATTTGATAGGATATTTAAGGGTTATGAAAAAAGTATGCATGCTGCCTGGTACACAGTAAATGCTGATTACGTTATTTATACTTAAAAAACTTATTAGTAGGTACCATTAAAAAATAAGATATCTAAAATGTATGACCTAACCTATTAGTAGATATTTAGTTTGAATTCTTTTTTTACTTGCATAAAAATCATTTAAAAATGTCTGTGTTGACTTTATTCCTCGTAAGGGGATTTTTCTTTAGTTTTTTCATCTATATGTTAGTAGACAAATCTTTAGTGTACAGTTGTTAATTAGCTCTATATGTTTATTACTGGCATGATTTCATAGTGGTTCCAGTTAGAAAATTGATAAAAAGTAACTCACTCTAAGTATGAGGTCCGAATTATATGTTAAAAATGTATGATGAAAATGAACTTGGGATATTTTTGTTGAAGTATATAGTTTCTGCAGTATCTTGCATTTCAATTTACTATTTTTTTCTCAGTATATCTGCACATAAATCATAACATCCACAAAAAATTAAAAGAAACAGTTATATAATTTTTTCCCCAAGAAACAATATCTAATGGCATATGTATATTGATTTTTCATGATTCTTTAAGAAACCTATGTACAATCTTAATGAGAACTAAAACAACCTCCTAACTTTAAAAATACCTATTTTGATTAGGCGTAGGCTCAGCTGCATATAAAAGAGAACTCAAAATGACCATAGAAATTTCTTCTCTCTTATATAAGAGATAGGCAATCTAGATCTCATATAGAGGCTCCATTAAATCACCAGGAACATGAGCTTCATCGAACTCACCCTTAGCAATCCTTGGCCATCTCGTCTTTATTCTCTGGTTCAAGACAGCTATTCCAGATATTACATCTAAGGTCCAGATACCAGAGGGAGGAAAAAGAAAGAGTATCCCTTCTCCTTTTGAAGGAATTACCCCCCATATTTGACACAAAAGTTACTTTTGTAATCAGATAACAATTCTCTTTACTTGTTAATAGCCAATACTTATAGATACATGACCATATCCCCAGTGAGGGACCCAGGTAAAAATTGGGATATTAAAACCAATTAACAGTCTCTGCCACATTATCTCTGAAGACTACAGGCATACACTTAAAAATATTAAAGACAACTATTAAGTATAGCTCTGTAAACTGCAGAAAATTGGTCAGGCTATTACAACCTAGTCATCATTTGTTTTTTCATAATTAAATTGTTATAATAGCTACACTTGGTTCTGCATCATCTGCTAAGAAAATGGTAGAATTATTAAAAAACAGTAAGTGTCACGTCAGACTACTCAACTCTGCAATGCATCAACCATTTAGAGTTCCTTTAAAACATTTTTACTAAGTGTAGGTAACAATCTTCAGTTGTGAAGTGCATTTTATGGTTTATGAGCAGATAGTGCCTGACTGACTGTGAGGAATATTGCTTTAGGACAATATTTATATTGACTAAAATGCTTCAGTAATTGACTTCTAGGGGAAAAAAAAATTTACTTCATACTTTTAATTTTGAAAAAAAATCTAGAAAACTACTAACCTAAATTTGTTAAGAATTTAAGTTGAAATAGCTAATTCAGAAAGTTGCTCATATGAGTAACTATCTCTGTTCAAAGTAGCACTGCCTGTTCTTGCTTTCTGATGAAACTACTAAGATATGAGAGAAATCATCAGAGAATTAAAAAAAATGTAGGCTCTTCTCTGTCCTGGTTATAAGGGAAGCAAGTCATTTGCTTTAGGAGTCAAGATCTTTATGGCAACACAGAAACTGACTTAACTTTAATTAATTTATCAAGGCATAGAATTTTAGAATTTGTGAAAACCTTTTGAGAATATGTCTTTCAATGCTGTCATTTTATAGTTGAGGCACTAAGGTTTGGAAAGTCTAAGGTCACTCTAATGAGCTAGTGGCAGTGCTGAAACCAGGACTAGGGTTTTACTGCTTTTTAATCTAGTGCATTCTATCCCCCTTTCCCTTCTCCCCCCTCCCTCCATCTCTTCTTTACTTCCTTCCTTTGTCTACTTTCTATATTTTATTAGTATTAGCATTAAAATATTTGTATATCATACCAGGTTCAGATGTACAAAAAGGAAATAAATTTGTTCTGGCAAAAAATAGTTCGATACAGAAAATAAAACTCAGAAAATCTGAGTTTCCAGAAATAATTACAGAACACCATGGTACAATCCACCCAGAGATGCTGAGACTGCTGCCATACATTTCTCTCCACATCCATAAAACTAGCGACCGGAATCTGGAATGCTGGTAGGTAAGCTGCACTAACTCCATAACTGCCACTTACCTTACATAAAGTTACTGAGTGGGTCTTGGAATATTGCAGCAGAAAACTTCCTATATTAACTGTGTTGGGCAGCAAAGCTAAGGACAAAATAATGGCCTCCACTTCGATATACCTACCATCTCACATGTGTACTTTTAATTGCTAGGACCTAATTTATATCTAGAACCCCATTGTAAAGAAGTCTGATCAGTGTTGTCTTTTAAGTTTGCAGCCTTGATAGTCTAAAGAAGATACCCCAGAGAGAGTACTTAGAAGGAAACTGGAGGGGATCTATCTATCATCTATCTATTTATCATCTATCTATCTATCTATCTATCTATCTATCTATCTATCTATCATCTGTCTATCATCTATCTATCATCTACACAAACATAAAACAAGAAAATCTTGCTGTGGCGTCAGCTAGAGAGCCTTCTCTTATTCATGGAACACTCAAGGAGCTAGCCTTATAAGCCATGTAGGGAAGCACATTCAAATGTAGAATATGTTGTTCCAAAGTCCAAAGAGGCCCACCAGGAACTGTATGTATCTCTTTCTTAATGGTAAGGAGTGCAGAGTTTTTAAACTTTTCTTTGATTGTACCAGATCAGTGGAGCCTTAGAACTTTTATAAAGGTGGCAGGCCTTGAATTTTCATCAAGTTCTCCTGGGCTTATAAATATAATTAATGCATAAAATCATAGAAACAGATTTCATAGACCTTGGAGAATGTAGACTTCATTGCTATTAATATATGGTTGGAGCAGTTGAGGTCAAAGAGATTGAGTGACTTTACCTTAGGTCATAATGCTTGGTGCCAGTGCTGAGAGTAAAACTAAAATTTCTTCTATTGCACCCTATTTCCCCTAAATGTGTTATTACTATTAATATATCAAAAATTTTATTTTAAGTAACATTTTAATTTCAGGATTTAGATTAGAATTATTGGAAAAATATCTTTTAAATACAAGAGTGAATGGATACCTGATTTGGTTAATCTCCCCAAATGCACCCCAGTGTTTATAGCAGCAATGTCCACAATAGCCAAAATAGGGAAAGAGCCCAGATGTCCATCGATAGATGAATGGATAAAGAAGATGTGGTATATATAATACAATGGAATATGACTCAGCCATCAAAAAGAATGAAATCTTGCCATTTGCAACGACATGGATGGAACTAGAGGATATTATGCTGAGTGAAATAGGTCAGTCAGAGAAAGACAAATACCATATGATTTCACTCATAGGTGGAATTTAAGAAACAAAACAGATAAAAGATAGGGGAGGGGAAGGAAAAGTAAAATAAGATGAAAACAGAGAGGGAGGCAAACCATAAGAGACTCTTTTTTTTTTTTTTTTTTTAAAGATTTTATTTATTTGAGACAGAGAGAATGAGATACAGAGAGCATGAGAGGAAGGAGGGTCAGAGGGAGAAGCAGACTCCCTACTGAGCAGGGAGCCCGATGCGGGACTCAATCCCGGGACTCCAGGACCATGACCTGAGCCGAAGGCAGTCGCTTAACCAACTGAGCCACCAGGCGCCCCATAAGAGACTCTTAAATCTAGGAAACAAACAGAGGGTTGCTGGAGAAGAGGTGGGTGGAGGGGATGGGGTAACTGGGTGACAGGCATTAAGGAGGACACTTGATGTTATGAGCACTGGGTGTTATATGCAACTGATAAATCAGTAAATTCTACCCTTAAACTAATTAAAAAAAAAACAACACTGGCAATAACGTCATTAATAACAATGTAGTGCTTTGCAGTTTAAAGCAGACTGTTAAAAGAAGAGAAATGATCAGTTGAAGTTAGGGGAAACTGAGTGTTCACTTGTTCTAGAACTTGGACATGTTTAAGGGATTAATTGCAGAGGATTCAGCACCATCCTTTTCATTATGCTACTCTGTTTAAAGTGTGAAAATCTCAGTTGGGCTCCGGAAAATTGTATGTGGAATAAACATACCCGAGTAAAATATGACTACTGCTTTAGCAGTTTGAGCTATTTTGACCAATTTGCTGCTATATTATAATCAGCTCTCTAAAATAACCAACTAGAGTCCTAGTTTCCCATCTTCTAAATATTATGAATCGCATTTTGAATTTTCAAATCCCAATAATAATACAGTTCCTAAATTTCTGCTTCTGCCCCTTCCCTTCAGCTCCTCTTTCTTTTTCTTTTTCTTTTTTTTATTATCATCATTTCTTAAAAATAACATTTCTTGGGACACCTGGGTGGCTCAGTCAGTTAAGTGTCTGCCTTCATCTCGGGTCATGATCCCAGGGTCCTGGGATGGAGTCCCACATCGGGCTCCTTGCTCAGCAGGGAGCCTGCTTCTCCCTCTGCCTGCCATTCCCACTGCTTGTGCTCTCTCTCTCTCTCTATGACAAATAAATAAATTAAACAAAACAAAACAAAATAACATTTCTTTATCTCTGTTTTGTGAATGACCTATCTACAACTGAGGATATGAAAAAGTACAGCACTTTTGCCCTCAAAGGACTCACAGTCTGGTTAGAGGGACAGAACCTTTCCTAGTAAGGACTAGTTCACATTAAAGAAAAAAAAATGACATGAATGATAAGTATTAGAGAAGTATTAGAGAAGATGAGGGAAGGGAATGATCGGAGTCCATGGCTAACTCAATTAAGAGAAACTTCAGACAGAAATATCTATTTTCACCTAGACTTGAAGATTTAATCAGGATACATCACAATATGGATAAATTGTGCTAAACCCTTTGGGCCAATGTTAGATCCTGATGGATATTTTAAGTAAATTTGTGATAAATGACTTGACATTTTTAATTTATGATGAATTAAATCATCTTTCCAAGCAAATTTAAATTTCAAACACAAAATGAGAAATTTCATTCAGATGATAAGCCAATTGCAAAAATATACACCTATATATATGTGTGTGTGTGTGTGTGTGTATTACAAAATGCCAGGAATGTTTTATACACTATAGCAAAGAGATAGAATATGATAGAAAAATCATATATGTTCTTGCACTTTAATTCTTTTCATACTTGGTTATGGGACCCTGCCAATGTGGAAAGAAAACAATCTAAAGCCTCATATTCTTTAATTGAATCCTGGTAGCAAATATAACCGAAGCCAGAGGCTACAAGCCTAAGTTGACAGTTTAATGAAGACTCGTGAAAGAATGGGAGACTCTGGTTACTTTAAGACAAGCCCTGAGCGAGTCATCTATTTAGACAAAGAAAAGATTAGTGAATATTTATATATATTTAAATTAAATATATGTTTATTTTTTCTAGTTACCATAAATTTGAATTTTTTCTTTAAACCTATTGGTTGTGAAGGCCAAAAATCTTTCCAGTAATAGTGAATCATTTATTTCTAAAGTCCCAAGGGCTGTTGACTTATAACTGTGAAGCTATAAATATTCATTATAGAAGACTACGTGTTAAAATGTTTGTGCTGAAATACCTGCCTTTTCATTTAATATTGTAAATTCTATTGTTTATTGGAAGCTGATTTTACCCAACCACACTTGTAAAATCAACTGTGAAATCGCTGACTTTTTTTCCTATAACTTTCCTATGTAAATGACTTGAGTGTGCTTGTTAGATAGAATGCACCAGGGCTTTTTTTCCCCCAAAGGCTCACTTACAATAAACCTAGTGACTCTAATCCACTTATTTCTGAAAAGCATCACAAGTGTGAGTTTTTTCTCAGACATTCGGATGTATTTGTACACAGTTTGGGTTTTGTTCAGGTTCACGTTCACAATCTGCTGCAAATATACAGGTAATTAGTGACGTTCAAAAAGGCAGTGATTTCCTGGATTCAAACGCCAGCATATAGAACTCTGTAACAAACTGCCTTGCCCATCGCCACCAGTGGATTTTAACATGAATTTTACAGCTTTTTGATGTCTTACACCATTATGTCTGACTGCAGAAGACAACTCTCTTCATGCTCTAGTTGGTCTAAGTACATACTGACCTTGAATAAATGCAGCTATGTTCTCATGAGATCCACCACTGAAATTCCTTTCTTTTTACTCTACATATCTTTATACCCCTCTTGAAACTTTCATTAAAGTACTACTTTGTGTCATAGCTATTTGTAGACATAATTTATATTGCTTACTCCCTTTACTGTATTATAACGTTCTTACTTGTTAGAAACAGGTTGTATTAATTTTTATGTACCCTAGTGTTCCTAATACTGATGTAAAGAGAAGACTTGAGAAGTGCTAGTTGTGCAAAGAATTTCACTTCTTTGAGACTCAGGTTCTTACTCTGTAATATGGGCCATAACAACAACCTACTACTGTTTTGTGGAAATTAAAATATTCAAGAGGACCTTACAGTGCGTGCGAGTCACTATAGAAGTAGTGGCAATGAGAGGAGTAGTAGGACCAGCCGCAATAGCTGCCGGAGAGTTTTTCTTTTTCTGTGTTATAGTTCCTTTTTCACTTCTGTTGTTGTTTAAAAACATTATTGCTTTAATGTTGGGAGGCATTGGGAAGCTGCGGTTCAGAATAAAAAGTGTTGCTGGTAACTACAAGGCCTGTGCATCTACATTTGTAAGTGTATAGAGAGTGTACTTACCATATACTGCTGCTGTCTAATGCACACAAGAAATTCAGTCTCATGACTTCTTAGTCACACTTCCTGTCTAAATATTGGTAGATATATATGACATTAAGCGGAGGAGCAAATTAAGTGAGATGGTATGGAAATATTTGCCTTTCCAATGCAATCTTCTTGATCCTTCTTTGTCTCACTTGAGCCCATTTTCAGAGAAGCTGAAAATAAGAGCTTGGGGGTATGGTGTCTATTGTTTGGTGTTATTACAGTCATTAACTGCAGTCAAGGTGCCTTTCAGGAGGAAAGGATGATAGATAGGCGGCACTCTCGCGACCACATTCACTGTCGTGGAGAACAAAAGTCAGGGAGGCGGGAGGTAGCAGAAGACAGAGTGCAGTGGGATACAGGTGCGCCTTTTCCAGAGAAGAACAAGATGAATGTTCCCATTGTCACTGCTCCCTGCATTTCCTTAGTCATTAGCGTGACAGGTCGATAATTGATGACATGACATGGGACCTGTTGTGAAGCTTCTTTCCCCACCTTTGAAACTACTTCTGTGTCCTTTAAACAGTATATGGTTATCTAATGTGTCAATGCAGCTGCCTTTATATCTCAATCTAAGCCATTTCGGTAATGACAGAAAATCACACCGCTTGTAACAAAGGAAGATGATATTAAAGTTTCATAGCTATGTTAACTGCAGTTCTCAGCAGTGGTTTCTTATGTAATAATAGGCAAGGTCAAGAATAAATTTATCAGAGTAAGAGAAAATAGCATAATGTGAGCTCTCAATCTGCTGCCAAAGAATGCATTGTGGTCTGAAGCTCATTGTTTTACTTACATGCTTTCTCTAGTTGCACTTTTTAGATAAGAAAGAGTTTCAAAGTTCTGTTACAAGAACTATTACATTAAATGGATCATTTGAATGAAGTATTTAAATTAAATACTTGAACAAAATAACAATTTTACAAATCATGATTAACCATCTTGATTCCTTTTTAATATTTGTTTGAAAAATATTGAATCAGCAACTGCTGGGAAGTAGATTTGATTTTAATCATATATTTAGGCCTATTTTATAATTACTTATTAATTAATCGGTATTGTCCATCGGGGAATTTATTGAGGAAATCACTGTAAGAAAACCACAAAGGTGGAACATATGTGTCACTGTAATAAATACATGTTAAACATTTTCTAAAATGATGAATCCTCAAGATCAGAACTTTATTATTCATCAAAAATGTTACCAACAGGGCGCCTGGGTGGCTCAGTTGGTTGGGCGACTGCCTTTGGCTCAGGTCATGATCCTGGAGTCCCGGGATCGAGTCCCGCATCGGGCTCCCTGCTCGGCAGGGAGTCTGCTTCTCCCTCTGACCCTCCCCCCTCTCATGTGCTCTCTCTCTCTCCTCTCATCCTCTCTCTCAAATAAATAAATAAAATCTTTAAAAAAAAATGTTACCAACAATTTAATGAAGTTTGTTTTTCTTAGGGCTTGTTTTTTAATATTATAAAAGATATATTTTCCCCTCTAATTTTGTAGGAATACAACAATAATAAAAAATGTACTTTTCATAGCAGTCATCTATAGTGAGTAGCCCTCCATGTTGGGAATAAATCTAATTTTTTATATATTAATTGGCTACTGCACATGTAGAGTTGCTTTATTATAACCCTTTTAATATGCATTACCTTATTAACATTATAATGACAAGCTTTTAAAGGAAAAGTTACAGTGAAAATTAGAACATCAGTGATGGTACAAAACCATTTTGTCAGTACATTTCTGGTTTCCTTATTATTCTCCAAACTATACTACATGTCTGATTCTACAAGATAATATCTTTAAGAAAGCATTATTTGTCCTAACTTTTAATTCATCGCACATGAGACCATAGCCTATGACATCCTCGTGACCTTTAAGAGTTCATGAACCAACATACATATATATATTTTTGTTGACTAGTTAGATCAGAATTTGTGAGGTATTTTCTTAAAGAAAAATCTACTTAGATAGCCATCAGAATGTTCAGAGAGATCCTTAAGATACATTTAGCAAATCTCTTTTATATTTAGCAAACACACATTTCCTTCCCTTTGTTTCTGAATCAAGACATCCTCCTGGTTGCCTTTCACCTACGTGATCTTGCTTTCTGTCCTCCATGTTGTTTCTTCATCCTTTGCCTGTTGCTAAAATGTCAGTCTACAGATGTTTGCGAGAGTTCTGTCCTATCCTGTTTTCTTCTCAGCTACGTAACTTCATTCTCAAATTTATAGCACTTAATCTAATTTTTATAATCCTTTATCTCCTGTGAGCATCAGATATGTTCTAGTCTTCTACTGAGATCGGCTCCTGAAAGATCTTCTGATAATGCAAACACTGCTTCCCCCATCAAATCCCACCCATTATTTCAAAGTAGAAATATTGCTGTTATCTTTAATCTTCTTTCTTCCTCTCTCATTCTTCAGTTCTGTGAACTTGTAAGCCTGTGAATTTGATCTCCACAACTGCCTTTAAATTCATGCCATTCTCTCTCTTCTCAGAGAGTCACTTACTATCTTTTATCTACATTATTGTGACAGGCTCCTAATTCTGTTACCAGTCTCTTCATCTGATAGTCACAGTTATTTTCCTAAAGCATAGGTCTGATCATTTCACCCTCTCATTAACTCACTTTTCTGGCCCTCCATTTCTAACATGGCAAGTCCAAATTCCTTAGCAAAGCCATAAGAATGTTTCAAGGTCTGGCCACTGTATATCTTTCTAGCCTCATTTCCTGATGATTTCTTATGGAGGACTGCTGTCTATTCCCAGAATATGGCACCTATCTTGTGTCTCTCTTCCTTTACTTTGGTTTTGACCACTGTCTTGAATGCCTTACTCACTTTTTTCTCTTGATACTCTCTTCCTTATTCTTAAATTCAGTCCCCAAGTACCCGTTATATAGTGCTCCTTTATATATTTAATTTTGTACATAAATTGACTCATACTATGTATAAATGTTTGCAGCTGACTTTTTTTTTTTAAAGATTTTATTTATTTATTTGACAGAGAGACACAGTGAGAGAGGGAACACAAGCAGGGGGAGTAGGAGAGGGAGATGCAGGCTTCCCACCGAACAGGGAGCCCGATGAGGGGCTCAATCCCATGACTCTGGGATCATGACCTGAGCGGAAGGCAGAAGCTCAACGACTGAGCCACTCAGGCGCCCCTGCCCCTGACTCTTTTGACTCAAAATTTTTTTGAGATGTATCAATGTCAAAATATGTAGATTTTGTTTATTACTTCTACTTGCTGAAAACGTTTTGTTGTGTGAATAAACTACTCTTTTCTATTCTTTTAGTAAGGGACAAATAGGTTGTTTTTATGTTTTTTCCCCTTTGCATAAAAAAAAATGTTACAGTGAATAGTCTTGCCATTGTATCTTTGAACATATGTGCACAATTCATTAAGTAATTAATGAATTAGTTTCAAATGGCTAATCTGGGGACCTGTGGAGAGTAATGAGAGGATGGTGAAATGTAGACACCTGCCATCATTTTCCAAATATTCTTTACTTGAAATGTCCTTGTATGAAGTATGATAGTGTCAAAATTCCCATGTTACGCTTGGTTTGGCATGTAGTTATATGATGCAAATAAATGTAAGGAATGGAAGGTTTAAAAAAATCTACTAATCCAAGTGTTTTTTCTGTGCCATGTCAAAGTATGCTCTCTCATGAACAGGCCTTAACTGCAGGTGCAAATACAAAATTTTGAAAGTGAATTTATATTGCATTGCTTTCTTTTTCCTAAATTATGGAAACATGTCAGTACTTTGGCAATCATTTATTCCTTATAAACCTAATTGTTTTTTATACTGGAGTCTTACTGTATATTTGCTTGAAAATTGTACTAGGTCATTGTGTACTGTACCAAATGCCACAAAATACAAAAGGGGAAGCAACTGTATCTATACTAAAAATATTATCTCATTTACCCTTCTATTTATGTTTTCATAGCTTTAAAATGTTTGGTGAACTATTTCAATAATTGTAATACATCTATATAAATGGAAGCACCATTGCACATTATAGTGGTCATTCATTTCACTTTGTGTAAGAATTGCCTGGGAAAGTGTTAGTATATATTTTTAGTTTCCACTATGGAAGATTCCGGTTCAGTAGATTTGGGCTATATATTTTGAATTTTAACTCTCTGTCCTTATCACAAATACCACCACTCCACTTGTCCTCTGGAAATTGACTTTCTCAGAAATATAGGTTGAGGCAAAAGATGGTGTGGTGGTCATGGTGATGGTCGTGGTGATGGCATTTTTTTTTTTCAATTTGCAAGAAAGCGAGCATTTAATTTCAAGAATCAAAAGTTAATATTAGTTAAGTTTATTCTTTTGTTGTTGTTGTTGGGCTGGGGAAGTTGAAAAGAAGTGACCAGGAAAAGTGGAAAGATTGAATGCTATCAGGGGACTTTTCCTTTAAAAAGGAGGAAAAGGTGCCTCGATCTAGCTCTCTTTCTTGTCTGTATTTGTATTAGGCAATTACACTGTCTTTTGATACAAAGATGGTTTCTTTTTTGTCTGCCAGCAAATGGCAGCCATTGGATGAATTCCTCCAACTTCTCTTTTTCCTTCTGGCACTTCCCACCATGGTCTTTCTCCACTCTTCTGTTTTCTCTTTGTTCCCCCAAGGCTTGATAACATTAAAAAAAAATCTTGGATATCAGTTCAGAAGAAAATGAGTTCAATGTGGGGAATCCGAGTGCTAGTGCTAATGGTGGTAGTAGTAGTTAGTGATGGTGGTGGTGATATTGGAGGTGGTAGTTGTGCTAGGGGTGATAGAATGGAGCTGGCATAGCCTTTGGAATCAGTAGTCCTCAGTTTGAATCCCAGCTCTAATACTTACTATTTTTATCATCTTGGTCAGATTAGTTAACCTCTCTGAACCTCAGAGTCCTCATCTATAAAACGGAGATAATAATTTATCTAATTCATAACTTGGTGATGTTATTACCCTGTATGTTAACTAACTGGAATTTAAATAAAACTTAAAAAAAAGAAAAACAAATAATAATTTACCTAATTCACAGGGCTTAGCACAATGCCTGGCCTGTAGTAAGTACATAATAAATGCCAAGTGTTATGTATTCCTAAAGTGGCTTTGTTTCTTTTCTGATTTTGTAAATAACATTGTAAGGGTAGATTTTCAATGAAGAACAGAAATATATCTAAAATTCAAGATCTCAGATTTATAAACCAAAAGCCAAGGAATATTTGGATATCCTATTATTCTCATTTCTGTAAATATTGCTTAATGACATTTTTAACATCAGAAAAGTTAAAAGACATTTCCTCAGGAGATATAATTTAAGTATCTATTTTTTGTCCTGAATAAGAATCAATAAAAGGGTCACATGTTAACACTGCATGTTTTGGAGACTAAAAAAAAATTTTTTTTGCCATTCTATGAATATCTCATTTTCTCATAGGAGATACCAAGTGTGAAAAACTAGAACACTCTCAGAAACACACATACATACATACATTTACACACGAATTCTAGAGCAATTCACAGGGGAAGTTGTTAAAAGTGCCTTGCTACAGATGTATCAAATCTTTATCTCTGGAACTAAAGCTCCAGAATCTAACTTTTAAAATAGCATTTGGTGACTTCGATATGGGTGGTCCATAGAACATACTTTGAGAAACACTGGGATGTAGGGAAAGAACTCTGGTACTTTAACACTTAAAAGTAATTTAACCTCTGTGAATGTCTTCATCTGTAAAAATGAGAAAATATATGAAGTGCCTGGCGCATCTTGGATTGTCATTAATTTCCTTCTCCTTGTGGTAGGCGACATGGTTAGTGCTTAAAAGCATATGAGTTTTGGAATCAGACTTCAGGCTTAAATCCTAGTTCTTCCACTGCTTTAGCTGAGTGACTTTAAACCAATACTTAAGCTTCGTACATGCAGGTTTCTTATTTGTGAAATGGCAATAATTTTAGCTACATTTTAGGTTTTTTTTTTTTTTTTTTAAGATTTTATTTATTTATTTGACAGAGAAAGAAAGAGTTCACAAGGAGGGGGAGAGGCAGAGGAAGAGGGAGAAGCAGACTTCCCGCTGAGCAGGGAGCCCGATGTGGGGCTCGATCCCAGGACCCTGGGATCATGACCTGAGCCGAAGGCAGCTGCTTAACCGGCTGAGCCACCCAGGCGCCCCCATTTTAGGGTTTTTCATGAGGATTAAATGAGATAAAGGATGAAAAACAGTTGGAAAAATGACTGCTATAAAGTAGTGCTTAATAAGTTATATATATATGTAATAATAATTACAATTATTTTTCATTTTCCCACCTGAATATACTAAGCCATATGTATATTTACTTTCACATCAAGTACACTTACACTTATTTATACCATCTTATATACTATTTTAATGACATCAGGAAATTTTACATGCAAATACATTATCAGTAACTTAAATTAAGTAATAACATAATGATTTGATTATTAACTTTGGAATTACTGGCAAATTTTAAGAGTACAAATTTACCATATTTCAAATATTTTCTTACTGTTTCAGTTTTATCTCTTTTGGCTGCTGTTTGGAATAGTATCAGATGATACATTCCAGGAATCAGCACGTTTCTGGGTAAGAAGACTAACACCACTCAGATATAATGAATAGCTTCCAGAAAAGGGCCAATAATACAGAACTGTCTTTGGCATTGACAGGATTTGTATTTTCTTAATGGTGATTATTTTCAATATTAGAGTTAAAGACTTCTTAAGCTTTTCAATATACTTTTCTGGAGTTTTTATTCAGCTATAAAAGATCATTTGTAATGGTTGAAGAAAGAAAGACCTTCTATGTAAGAAAACGTTTACTCTTCTCATAAAAATGTAATATTTAAAATAGTGACACCATTGTTTGCTATTCCTTCTTATGAAAAATTTAAGGATATATTTGTTGATTGAATTAATGATTTTAAACTACAGTATTTTAGTTTATTGATATCTGTAATGATTTCTATTTTAAAATTTGTTTACTTTTGTTGATTTTCTATTTCTTTCTCTGGTATGCTATCTCTGATTTTAAAGCCTGGGTCTATACTTCCAGCACAAACTCATGGTAATAATAATGATTATGATAATGAGCAACATATACTGAGTGTTAAACATTCTTAGGCATTAAGGTAAAGACTTCACCTACCTACTCGGCTTATCCTCCCAATAATACTATGAGAGAGACACATTTATGATCCATTTGCTGTGATTTACAATGACAGCACGTTTATATGAATGCATTATAAAAATATGACCATGAAAAGTTAGTAAAACATAATAGGTTCATTTTTCTGAAGATTTATTTGCACACTAGTTTTTTTTAGTATTTAAAATCTAAATACCATTCCACTGAAAACAAAGTAACAATTCAGAAATTTGAAAGTTAAATCATTTTTGAACTTATACAAAGAAAATATAAATTCATCAGGAATTCTTTTCTTTTTTTATTTTATTATGTTATGTTAATCACATACATTACACCATTAGTTTTTGATGTAGTTTTCCATGATTCATTGTTTGCGTATAACACCCAGTGCTCCATTCAATACGTGCCCTCTTTAATACCCATCACCAGGCCAACCCATCCCCCCACCCCCTCCCCTCTAGAACCCTCAGTAAGTATCAGGAATTCTTAATCAGTGATCTGTGAACTTTTAGGAGTCCAAGAAATTAAACATGAAGTGTTATATATTTGAATGCGTATTTAGCTTTTATCAAGCTCTAAAATAAACCTATGGACTCAATTATTAGATGTTATTAAAGTAGTCAGTAAAACTATTTTCCTCAGAGCTGATATTTTGTGAAATGAAAACGAAGAAGATCCATTATTCTAATATTGTTATCAGTTTGTTCTTATTGCCTATCCTATAAGATGATTTTCATTCATTTTTGCAGGTATAATAATTTAAAATAGATTTTTCTTTTTTGTTCATTATTTAGTTTCTCCTCAGTTATACTGCCTTCTGAAGTTATATTTAGAAATTTGAATGTGGGATAGCTATTTCTTTATTCCTGGATAATTATTTTCTTCATGTTTTAAATGGTTACTTTCTAATAAAACTAGGCTGTGAAGTTCTGGAAACCAAGTATTAAGACCTATTTGTGAAGGAATGCTCAACAATTAGAGAAGTCCCTACAATAGGACTGTATAGAACTCGAGTTTTGAAAGCACGGTGTGAGGACTCATGCTGGTGTATGAACTCACTTTATTACCAGCCCATGACTAAATGGGAACAGAATTCTAGAGCAATTATTTAGAAACTTTAATAGAAATTTGGCATTGCTTTGAAATCCAAGGACATGATCACTTTTCTATTAATTCACTTCATTATTTTGTAAGAATTTTAGTCTGCAAAATGTACTGGGAATTTTAAAATATGGCCCTTCAACCACTGATTGAGGAAAGTGGTATAGACTTCTTGGTTCACAAGCTTCATTTGTCCAGTTATAGCATTTAATAGAACAGAAGAGAAATCATAATTTTCTTCCAGAATTAAACTAGGGATGATGTTTTATATTTTCTCACATATTTTGAACCGTTGGAATGTTTTGCTAGGCAAATTTAGGATACTATTAAATTACCATGTTTAAATATGGAAAATATTCTATTTTTTTCATTCTAAAAAAATATATAAATACGTATATTTATATATATAAATTAAGAGCATTAACTTCTATGAAGCATTTTACAGAGAGATAGAGTTGTGACTTGGAGGTGGTAGTTGGTGCTCTGAAAATGAATGGGAACATAAGAGAAGGAAAGGAGAGCCGACAGTTCAGTCTTAGTACAAGTCTTATCAAGTCCACTAGAGTAAGAATGGGGGAAGTTAGAAGGTCAGCTGGGAAATTTAGGAATTCAATAGAATAATTAAAATATTATTTAAATATTCTTTATTAATTATAACTAAAATAATAATTAAATATTATATTAATATGTATTAATGGAATGATGAGGAGGGAAGTACTTATAAAATGATGGGATAGTGATCAAAGTCCTCAGTGTAGTTCCTTCCCTAGGTGAGAATGTAGTAGAAGTTAATAAAGCACCAAGGCCAGTCAAGGTAGAGAACATATAAAGATGACAGAAAAATGGGGTTAAAATGCCTAAATTACCTCAGGGAAAATAATAGTTTCCTGAGAAAAAGTAGAAAACCAGCACATCTGGAAGTAATGGCTACTTCTTTCATGATTATAATAGTGCTTTAGATGTTGTGGAAATTAAGAATTGCCACAAATTCTTTCACATTTATTCAATTGGACAGTGGCATCTATGTGCTCTTCCCAATTTGATGGGTTTACACATCATTTATGGCCAATAGAATATGGCAGAAACAATGGTGCATTACTTCAAAGAGGCCAAGTCCTCAAAGGTGACCCAGTTTCTACTTTGTTTTCTGGAATATTTGTGTTTGGAATCCAAAGATTCCATGTAAGAAGTTTGACTACCTTGAGGTCAACATTGTAGGAGGAAGCCAAGTCACATGAAGGAACTATATATTGGTGCTCCAGTGGGCAGTCCTAATTTTTGAGTTATTCCTGTCCAGGCACCAGATATGCAAATGAAATTTTAGATGATTCCACCCACCAGCTGACAAATGAGCCCCAGCTTCAAATTTAACTAGTTGAGATATAATAGAGACAAATCATCCTGGCCTGTATTTTGGATCCATTGAATATAGGCATTGAATATATATTAAATCCCTAAATTTGTGGTTAATTTGTTACATAGTATTAGAAACTGGAGTAGATGTTAAGTTACATTGGGTCTAAATTTTGAGCTAAAGTTAGAGTGAGTTTTAGAGAGAGTACTTATAATTTATATATTTTAAAATATACATTATTAATATACATTATATATAATTTAAAACAATATTAGGTAGAGGGTACTATGGAATCAACTTGTATGGCTATATAGAGAGCATTTTAATATAATACATTTACATGAACATTTAATGCATTAGACTTTGTTTTTATTTATGTATTCAGTTTAGGTTTTATTCATGCCTCATATTTATCAGCTTTTAAGAAATATCTACCTTAGATGGATAAGAATTTCTTAGAATGACAAGGAAACCATGTATTCTGTTTCAAATTCCTAAAATTTTCCTGTTTTTAGTTCTGCATGTCTTGAATCTTCTTCCTTCTACTTTTTGCAGTTTTTGTTTTGAGATGGTAAGAGGAGAGTCAGAGGGAGAGGAAGAAAGAAAATCTTAAGCAGGCTCTGTGCCCAGTAGGGAGCCTGACATGGGGCTCGATCTCACTGCCCTGAAATCCTGACCTGTGCTGAGAAAGCAAGAGTCAGACGCTTAACCAACTGAGCCACGCAGGTGGCCCACTTCCCTCTACTTTTTCAAAGCTTTATTTTTTAGAGCAGTTTTAGGTTCACAGCATAATTGTGCAGAAAGTTGTTATATTTTCCATAGATCCATAGATCGTCCCCACACATGAATAGCCTCACCCATTATCAACATACCCCACCAAAGTGAAACATTTTTTAATAATTGATGGACTTAAATTCCCATCATTATCACCTGGGCCCATAATTTGCATTAGGGTTCACACCTGGTGCTGTACATTCTATGGGTTTGAACAAGTTTATAATCACATGTACCCACCATTATAGAATCATACAGAGTAGTTTCACTGCCATAAAAATCCTCTGTGGTCTGCCTATTCATTCCTCCTTCCCTCCTAACTCCTGTCAACTACTGATCTTTTTACTGTTTCTAGAGTTTTGCTTTCTCCAGTATGTCAAATGGTTGGAATCATATGTTATAGCCTTTTCAGATTCCCTCTACATTTTTTTTGGCAACTTCTCATTCACAGTTCTCAAATTAAATATAAGTCCTTTCCTCAAAAAAAGCCTTCCTCAATTTACAATCTAAATCAGATTTTATGTTAATTTTTCACATTGAAGCTTTAATTTTCCTTTGCAGAACTTATCATAGTTTATATAATTAATATCTATCCCCATGAAATGTGAATTATTTAATCATTGATACCATTCTTGTAGCTAGCTTAGTGTCTGGTATATTTAGGTACTCAGCAACCATTTGTAAAATTTTTGAAATAAATTAATGAAACTTAGTTGCTATATACCAAAATGCATTAAGCATATGAATATAAACTAACGAAGCTGATTCTATAAGGTATAATATAAATTCAAATTTCAGTTTCATTGGTTTATCACACTTTGTACTTGTATAGGTGGTCTAACAATACATAGTTTTGGCTTATATTTTATTTTGAATCTAATATAGTTTATTGTATTTTATTTTAAAACTACCTAAAAATTATTATGAACAAGAGGGTTTGATTTCTATATGCTAAATGATAGACTTGTTCGTGGAGCATATTCTGGTACTCCCTTCAAATGTTTCACAAACCACCTTTTACTTAATTCCTACTGAAGACTGTTTGGTGACAGTTACTAAAATTTGAAGTATATAGTTTTTGGATTTCATTTCTGGTAGAGACTGTAGAATTAGTGCAAATAGTCCAAACACTCATAAAAGAAGAATCATCTCAAAATCCATTGATTTGTCTGGGATTACAGAACTACTCAGGACTGGAACCTTTTTAATCAACCCTGAATTCAAGGTTTTATAGTCCCCTACTCTGGGCCACTGCTTCTAAAACTCTTTCTTGGTAGATCAGGGCTAAAAAAAAGAAAAAAAAAATTAGGCTTGAGAAAAACAAAGCCTGGAGCATATACCTAGAATTCAGAAGTTCGATTTTTTTCCTTTCTTATCCATGGTCTTTTTTATCCCCCATTAATATATATTTTTTTTCACTAAAAGGACATATTATACATAGCATTTCTCTTTTAGGTTATTAGGACTATAAGCTATACAGAGAACTTAGCCTTCACTACTTTATCTCCATTTTAAAGAACATTTTATAGCAGGTACTCTGTGTGTTCTAATTCAGTATTCTCAAATTATTGAAATCCTGGCTTTTTATTATCCTTTCATACAAACTTTCAGATCCAGACAGCAAATGCATTATTTTGATATAATTTACTCTAGAAAAATGATATGATGGAAGACTCACCATGTCACAATGGCCTTTACCATACCATTCAGGTACTGGGATCCTCATTTTATTGATGAGGAAATTAGCTCAGAGGGGTTAGGTAACTTGCTCAAATTTACACAGGTCATAAGCAGCAAAGCCAGGTATATCTAGTCTAAAGCCTATATTTCTATTTGTTTTGCTTTGCTTTCACTATATTGAACTCCATCTATTATTATAAATTGTTTTTCTAATCTGTCAAGGATGAATCCATATTAACAATGGAATCATTGATGTATTTGTGCTAGTTATAAGTGGATTTCATCTAGGATTTCTTTTATCATTTTAACAATATTAGTTATTTTTGCCTCAATGGAAATATTTTGTGATATTTTGTGCATATCACTTTCAGAGAATAATCTTACCATCCAAATGCATATGTTTTTATTTTAAGTAGCTTGGCCAATTGTGCTTCATAGGTCTTACCAGGAATGCGAACCCCTAATCCAAACAAATCTCACTAGTTGGAATACAGCAGATGAATTAATATGTATATTGGTACAGCTTCTTCCATTTACAGACTTTGTGATTTAGGGAATTTATTTAACCTTTTTGAACTTCCCATTTCCTCTTTATAAAATTGGGATGATGACAGTAACCCCCTTATAAGGTTTTTCTGGGGACCACATGAGAAAATGCACACAAAACACTTGGCACCAGGCTGGACCCTGAATAAGTGGACAAAAAATCTTTTAACCAGATATTACTTGTCCTGTCTGCAGACTGAACAATTATAGTAATCTCCCCAGGTCTGGGAATGTTGCCATTATTTAGTAGATATATTTCATGAGAGAAGTATGAATAAAGCACACAGTTTTTCTTCCATGCTGGGAGGTGTTTAAGAAATCCCTAACACCACGTGTCACATTCCTCTTTCACCCCGATAAGACTGTGGCCATATTCTAGTTCTGGTAGTTGTATGTGATGAAGTACACAGAAGCTCTTGTCAGGGTGTGTGCACCGGGGGTAGAAGGTGGAATCTCAGTAGCTCAATTGCTCAATAGCTACAAGGCAAAACCTAATTTAACAGATCCATCAATATAATATGAAGCCTCATCTACAAATGTTCCTCTCCCATAGGAGGATCATGTCCAAATTACTGGTCAGAGGCCTAAAGGAACCATATTATGATGAATTGTTGTTGGAATATGATAGATGTGTTCTGTCTCGAGTTAGCGGAACATGCACAGGTTTACTATAGCTTACTTTTCCAATTGTTTTAGGTGTGTCCACAAGTTTCAATAAGGTTTAGCAATTTTCCCCTGACTTACTATTTATTATGTAACAAAAAGGGGGCATGTCTAGTACAGTAGGTAAACTGTTCAGAAGCCCCAGAGAGTCATTACTATATCGTTGAACTGGCATTGAAACCTATAAGGACATGTACTGGGCCAAAGCACTTTTCTTTTTTTCTTCTTTCTGTGCAGATGAAGCTTTGTCTGAAATAGCTACTTCAAAAATAAAAAGGTCATTCATTCCCAAGCTTTCCAGCAAGCTTCACGAGCTGACATAAGCCCGAGAATGTGTAAGAACTCACTGCCATGTGAGAGTCATCATCTAAAAGGCAACTTTGCTGCTTTTTGTGTAGTGATCCCTCTGTAGGGATCTAAAGTCTACCTTTGTAAATGAAGTAATAAAATCCTTGTATTAAGCTATAATTCTGTCCTTAAATGGTTTGCAATAGTTAGTTCCGAGCTTGCAGATGTTCAATCCAAACTAAATAACAATTAACTGTCACACATATATTGAAGTTATTTTGTTGTTTGTTACGCACAGATAAATGGTTTGTGAATTTACAATTTTTGAAGGGAGGTCTCTAACAGGCCCTTTTCAGTTCTACCTAAGTAGAAATGTGGAACCAACTTGGTTCCTTGCTGTGATTCTCAAACATTTTGCTCACAGAACCACTTTACACGCTCTTAAAAGCTATTGAGGACATAAGAGAGCTTTTTGTGTGTGTGTGGGTTTTATCTCTCAATATTTACTGGAGAAATTGAAACAGATAATCTTTTTCAGTATTTGTTAAATCATTGTGTTTTCACTGGCTTATTCCTCCCTAAGAAACACAGTATGTCTAGTCAAATGAGTAGGAGAAGAGCACATGGAACAGAAGAGGATTATAGGGGCAGAAAACTCTAGGGTTTATATTTTTAAAATGATAATTTCTGCAGCATATGTATTTATTTGTGGATGTTTGGATATATTCCTTAATACTTCCATTGGCTACAATAGTCCCTGTTATTTTAAAATTTAAATGTAGTACATATTTCCATATATATGTATGTTTATTCAATAATATCTGGTCTTATGATTTAGAAAAAAAAATTGATTTCTTAGGAAAAGCAGTTTCTACACAGTCTACTGGTCAAGCTCTCCTTGTAATACAAAGTGTCCCACTGATGTCCATCTTCTCTCAGTCAAGCATGGTACCCAGTCTCTGTTGGCATCTCTCTCCTTATCCAGGAAATACAACCACTGCTGAGATAACCATTACTATTTCATGTCCCTATAAAAAGACTAAACTTCCTTTTAATAAAACAGCTGATACAGTTAGTCTACAAATTACTCTGCCATGAAAGATGGCTCAGGAGCCTATTTCCAGGTACTTGTCCTTCTACCTCTGCCCTATTTCCTTGCAGTTTACCGGGCCATGCTGTGTCTTTACTAACATATGATTTACTATTTTTGGCATATAGGCACAAGCATGGACGATTCTGCTTGAACTTGCTTCTCTCAGTACTTTTCAGTTCAACTTAATATATATGGAGCTAGTGTTGTAAAATTATTAATGATTCATATACTTGAAAACAACAGGTGAAATTTATTATGAATTTTTCCTTAAAAACAAATCCCAAATTTAACTGTTGCAAGCATAGATCATATTTAGTATTGACACAACAATCAAAGCACATTATAGCAGATATCTTCTGTTATCATCTCAAAATATTGGCATTCTGGGCGCCTGGGTGGCTCAGTTGGTTGGGCGACTGCCTTTGGCTCAGGTCATGATCCTGGAGTCCCGGGATCGAGTCCCGCATCGGGCTCCCCCTGCTCGGCGGGGAGTCTGCTTCTCCCTCTGACCCTCCTCCCTCTCATGCTCTCTGTCTCTCATTCTCTCTGTCTCAAATAAATAAATAAAATCTTAAAAAAAAATATTGGCATTCTGATGGTTGAAAAGCATGTTTGAGAAATGTGATAAAATCTGAACATTTTAGAATGAAAGGTTCCTCATGATAGAGTTATTCATCTTGGAATGGGAAAAATAAACTATATATGTTCTTCCTGTGGAATTTCATCATTTTGTGCCAATCACATCTGACGAACAAGCAGGTGTGACCACATCTCTCCCATAATATGCAGTAGTTTACATGATGCCTCTTTGCTCTGCTACACAAACACAAACTGAAAACACAAACTGATGTTCATAGATGGGGTTTCCATTATTTTAGTTAGTTTGCTTTTGAAGTTGTGTATTTAAATAATAATCCCCTTATAAGTGCTCTAGGTGACAAGTTTTAGGTACAACTCAGCTCTCATGGAATATCACGAAAAAGTGAATGTAAACTGGATTGACTGAAGTAACACTTTGAGTTTACATATAACAATGTTGTAAAGCTAAAATCTGCGAGTAAGCCATTTGAATGATCTATTAGTTGGTGATTAGATACAGGTTGACTCTGGAGCAAACATAGAATGAGATGAAGCTAAAGGGGGTTTACCACCTGGGACCACCTCAAGGTAGACCTAGGACAATACTACAAACGGAAACCCACATTCTTTATTTCCGAATATTTTAAAGTTAAACATCAGGCTAATAAACTTTTAAATACAACATGTTCTATTATCCTGCCTTAAAAGATGTACCTTTATAAAAATAAAAAATGAAGACAAGAATGTGTAAAGCTTATGGTGTTATATTTTGGAGTTGGCCTATGTCAAAGATGACTGGACTTCATTTCATCGCTGTGCCTATCTGATGAACTGATGATTGGCCCACAGAGTTTGCATGACTAATAAACCACACATGTAATTCAAAATCATTACACCCCTATTCCATTAAACTTATTTTTCTTGTTTTCATTTCAGCAGAATTACTAATTAGGTTGTTATAATCAAGATCTTACACATAATTTTGTTCTGTTGAGAATAATGATTTAAATTAGGATTATAAAATAAATAGTAACTGCATCAAAAAGCATACCAACATTTTTTCAAAATTTTAAATTAAGTGTAAAATGATTAAAATTACATTACTTTTTACATTTTCAAAAAAGTTGTTTCTCTTCTAAAATTTTTAAGTTGTTAAAATTAACAAATTGTCTTTCTTAGAAAAATTTATAGCATTTATTAAAATTAAAGGGCAAATACAATATAACTAGTGAATATCAAAATTTTAAATTTAATATGTAAAGCTAAAATTTTTATGTGATAATCTAAAAGTCCAAATAAACATTTTAAAGTATTTTTAGCAAAATGAAACTATAGGGGCACCTGGGTGGCTCAGTCAGTTGAGCTTCCGAATCTTGATTTTGGCTCAGGTCATGATCTCAAGGTCATGAGATGGAGCCCTACATCGGACTCCATGCTCGGCCCGGAGTTGGCTTGAGATTCTCTCTCTCCCTCTGCCCTCCCCCCATTCACTTGTATGCTCTCTATATAAATAAAGAAATACGTAAATAAAATCTTTAAAAAAATGAAACTATATGATTCTAGCATTCGGTGTCCACCTAGTTGCCAATATGAAGAAATAATTTCATGCTTGATAGGCACAGTAATTAAGTTCAGCCATCTTTGACATATGCCAACTCCAAAATAAAAAACCATAAGCTTTACACATACTTTTCTTAATTTTATGGTTATAAAGGTACATCTTTTAAGGTAGGATAGTAGAACATATTGTATTTAAAACTTAATTAGCCTGATGTATACTTTAAAGTATTCGGAAATCAGGAATGTGGGCTTCCATTTGTAGTATTGCCCTATGTCCACCTTGAGGGTGGTCCCAGGTGGTAAACCCCCTTCAGCTTCATCTCATTCTGTGTTTGCTCCTTTGCTCCAGGCAAAATATGTCTGTGGCCAATGTTGATAGGGGTACATATCACAAACCTTCATGACATTTGGATGGAGTCACTTTTTATTTTTGAGGACATAGGAAAAGAGATATGAAATATTTCCCTGGGGTAAATGGTGTTAGGTCATAAAAGTGGATTTGTAACATTATGGGTTATAGTATGCCTGTACTGAGCACTGCATGGCGAGTGACCAGGACATCCATTCATTCTTCAGTGCGTTTATCGTGTGAGTCTGTGATATGCAGGGCTTTGAGACATAGGGCTTCAGGCAGAAGCCCTTCTTGCTGATTCTATAGGTAGTCCTAAGGATTTGTAATACATGGTTAATCAAATAAGTCATCTTAAAAATATAACAATAATTGTTACTTAATAACTAGAGAAAAGTCTGTACCCTAAATTAAGTTCTAGCTCTGCATCACTACTTGGTCTTAAAAGTATATTTTTTAGGGCACCTGGGTGGCTCGGTTGGTTAGGTGACTGCCTTTGGCTCAGGTCATGATGCCAGAGTCCCAGGATCGAGTCCCACATCAGGCTCCCTGCTTGGCGGGGAGTCTGCTTCTCCCTCTGACCCTACCCCCTCTTGTGCTCTCTCTCAAATAAATAAATAAAATAAAATCTTTTTAAAAAAAGTATATTTTTTAACTTATTTTTTTTTTAAAAACATGACAGGAGGCACCTGGGTGGCTCAGTTGGTTAAGTGTCTGCCTTTGGCTCAGGTCATGATCCTGGGGTCTTGGGATCAAGCCAAGAGTCAGGCTCCCTGCCGAGCAGGGACCTGCTTCTCCCTCTCCACTGCCCCCCCTCCCTGTTTGTGCTCTCTCTCTCAAATAATAAATAAAATCTTTAAAAAAAACAAAAAAACCGGCGCCTGGGTGTCTCAGTTGGTTAGGCGACTGCCTTCAGCTCAGGTCATGATCCTGGAGTCCCTGGATCAAGTCCCGCATCGGGCTTCCTGCTCGGCAGGGAGTCTGCTTCTCCCTCTGACCCTCCCCTCTCTCATGTGCTCTCTCTCAAATAAATAAATAAAGTCTTTAAAAAACAAAAAAACCCCAAAAAACCCCGCAAATGACAAGATATTAGGAGACTACATTTACATGAAAAATAGCATAAGTTCTGTTCTTTTTTAAAAAAACTAGTTTGCAGTATTACAGCAACATCAGTGATTGATATGCTGTTAAAACTGAAGTAGGAAATAAATAATTCTGTCAGCTGTTTCAAATGAATACCTAAAATCTCTTGTTTGGTGCTCTAGGCATTATTAAAATATAGTTATAGGGGGTTTTATACATTTTTGATCTTGATAAACAAACAAAAATGGAAATGTCTTCTTCTCTTGAGATTTTATTTTCTCCACTGCATACAAAATATTAATGTAAGAAGTTGACATTAGCATGAATCAAGACACTAACTTAAGTGAAAAGTTATGTTTTGGTTTAATAGTTCTATCACATCCTCGGAAAGGTAAAAGAAAACTTTAATTTAGTGTTTTTTTCTACAAAAACACCCATAAATAGATCCCATTAGAGAGCTTGACTTAGGAAAACTAGTTTAGTCCTCATGTTCAGCTCTGCAACTCTACAATACAAGTCCAGGTTACATAAAGAATTCACAAGTTATTATCATAAAATAATATGCAAAAAGGTTTTGGTCATTTTTAAATGTTTGTTCAATGTTTGGTCAATTCATGACACTGAAAAAGTTAAAGAGGCCACCCTGTAGCCACTATAGACCTTCTATGTTAGGTTCAGTATGTTTCACAATAAAAATAGATTTATAACTCATTATAAACACATACTATATAAAATTCATGGTAGAAAATATTGGAAATCACCTGTACATAGTGAATCAACTTTGAATTCCATCAACCAGAGATAACCAGAGTTTTTATGTATATTACTCCAGATTAGATTTACACTAAAAATATATATTTAGCCAAAATTGAGTCATACTGAATATGCTGTTTCATAAACTGCTTTTTTAACTTAATGATGTTTAATGCCTATTTTTTCATGTCAAAATATGTAGATGCATATTATCATATTTAATCCATGTATGTGTATATTATATAAAAAGCACCTTCTTTTGGTCATTATATTTTTCTGTTTTTTTCACTATTATAAAACAACATTGAGGGGGCACCTGGGTGGCTCAGCCAGTTAAGCGTCTGCCTTAGGCTCAGGTCATGATCCTGGGCTCCCAGCTTAGTGGGGAGTCTGCTTCTCCCTCTCCTTTTGCCCAGCTTGTGCTGTCTCTCTCTCAAATAAATGAATAAAATCTTAAAAAAAAAACCCAACACTGAGATAAACTTTATTTGAATGTATTTGTGATCAGTTTTTCTATTGTTGTTTAATAATATACTTATGGAAAATCATTCATTCAACACATTTTACTGGCTATCTATTAAGTGCTGGCCAATCTTCTCAAGTCTAGGTGGCAATGAGTAAGGCAGACAAAGTCCTGGGCCTCATGTGGTGTATAGTCTAGTGAAGGTAACAAATTATAAAGATAAATTAATAAGTAAAAAATGTAGTTATTAGTTGGTGATAATGTACTATGGAGAAAAGAAAACATGGACATGTTGAAGTGTCAAAAGATAGAGTTGCAGTTATAAATAGAATGGTCAGGATGTGAACTCTTGGATCAGTGTACATCATATTGGCTTATTATGTGTCATAAACCTTTTGTCAGTTAATTGCATTCCCACCAACATATGAGAGAGTATTTTTCTCACATTATTTTAAAAAATCAATCTTTTATTTTTTATTTTTAAAGATTTTATTTACTTATTTGACAGAGAGAGAGAGAGACAGCAAGAGCAGGAACACAAGCAGGGGGAGTGTACAGCATAATGGCTTGACTTACATAAAAATATAATTTTAATATACAAAATCCAAATATTTTAAAATTTGCATTATTTGATTACTAATGCAATATATCTTTCTCATGACTGTCAAACATTTTTGTATTTTAAATGTAAAATACCAGTTCATTTTACTGATCGAGTAATGACTATTATTTGCTTCTTGTAGCAGAGGCTGTATAATGTCTGCTCTTTCTCTTGAGACTAACCATTTCAGTGAGTGCCAGCCAACTCCCAGCTGCCAGTATCTGCATCTGTTTCCTTCAGGGAGTTCTCCAAAGTCACAGAGGCCACTCTGACCTCCAACATCTCAACTACAAGTGCCAGAGAATGAACACTCTTTAGGGCAGCTTTTCATCGATGGCTGGCAGGAGTTCTGGTAAATAACTCACCTCCCTCACCTCTTCTCTTTATCACTGTGAGACCTGTGTCCTACCCTGTTTCCCCAAGTTTCACTGTAGTTTTAAACAATTGTCACACACAGTGGTAGCTGCTACGCTACTGTTCCTTTACTAGCTGTCTTCTCTTGCCGAGCCCCCTTTCCCTGTCCCGAGCCATTGCGTCCAGCATCTCCCACGTAACTTACTCATACGTGGCTTCTATTCTTAAGATCAGCTTGGGGGATACCAAATACCCTTCCCAGACAAAAGTTGTTTTATCCTTAATAGCTATAGGCTTTTTAATTATTAATATAAGCCTTTGTCAGTTACATAGCTTATAGACATTTTTTTCTAGTATGTAGTTTTTTTGATAGTGTTTTTTCTCAGAAGTTTTGTAATTTTGTTAGATGAGACGTATCCAATTGTTTCCTTTGTAATCTCTGGCTTTAGAGCTATATTTCCTTTTTTTTTTTTTACCTAACTCCAAAATGTAAAACAAAACGAATAAACCAAAAAACCCAACCAAAACTCTTGATGCTTTGTTAGCACTCTTAATTAATGAATTAATTAATGTTTTGGTTTTCACTTGGAATTTTTATGGAAGATGAGAGAGCTGGAGATTCAAAGTTATTTTTTTCATATCAGTAACTATTTTTCCAGTACTGTTCATCGAGACATTATTTGAAATCAAAACTTGCCTTTAGCTATGTTGTTAAATAACAAAATTAGATCCTCAGACTTTATTTTCTTTTCCCATTCTGTGCTGCTGTGTGGTTCCCTAATGCCTGAGTCAAAACCTGCATTTAGGAGTGAATCTGATATTAAAATAAATATATATATATATTTATTTTATACACACACACATAAACACACACACACACACCACATTGCGATTTCAAGGTACTATATTACCAAGGTCGCCACTTTTGTTTATGTATTTAAATTTAACTCTTACTGTGAAAAAATTTCGGTCTTCTACTAAAGGTATATGAGGTATTGTATTACATTTGGACAAAAAGTCTTCCCTTAGCACCCAATAAATTATAGCAAGTGATGATCATTTTAGTCCCTCTTGGTTTAAGGGCAGCCTTAGTAACATCAATAAAAGGAGTTGTTGAATATTCTACTTAGTTATGGTTGATCACATCTTTGATAATTTTCTTTGCTTTTAAAGTTCTCATGCTCTTATGAAACTTCATTTATTGTCTGTATATAAGTTCATTGAAGTTTTAATGATAGAATAATTTGTACTGTTATATTTTATTATTTTATATGTGCATGCATTATCTCTCCCATACCTTTCTACTATCCTTTAAGGCATAAATTTAATTTTATTTCTGATTATCTCCCCAATGTACAGAGTTGAGAATGAGGTAGGGAAATTAATCTATAATTTTTGTATACAAGATGTAAATTTAAGAGATTTGAAAGCATTGTTTCATTTTACAAAATATCATACATTCTAATATAATTAGCTTATGGAGAAGTAAAACTGTCGATTTTTTTTTTCCTGTAAGAATCTGTATTACCAATTTCCAGTACTTTTCTCTTTATTTTTTTAATCTTTTAGTGGTCAGACAAGTAAAGCTGATGCCAGACTTGAACTCTGTAAGGAAAAAGGCATGCTTTATTTTGTTTATAGTTTCATCAAATTTTTTTTTCTCCTTACAAGTTAGAAAATAATTACAAAATGGAATAAGAAAGCTCTACATCTTTTTCTTTTTTCAATTTAACTGTAATTCTATCAGTAAGAGACTGATAAATCCATGTGCTTATAGGACATGGTAAAGGACATGCTAGCAATTTTAAGTTTTTTCTATACTTCGTTTTCTTCATTACAATGTGTAAATGGAAATATTTGTCATAAACCCCATAAAATTTTATCATAAATGATATATCAAGGCCTTTAGATAAAAACTCATTTGAGCTTGTGCAAATTTGTGACAGTAATTACCATCAGAGTATCCATTTATCTGTTCAAGATTATATACTTGTTTTTATTATATGTCAGGCAATGTAATTCATATTAATAAGCATTATCAAAAATTTCATTTGATATTTTTAGCATAACTATATTCATAAAATGTGAGTCCTTTCATATGGCAAGAATAATTTCCTATGAACTTACTAGGAGTTAGTGAAGAAACTTACGTGTTCCATATTATGTAATGGCCAATGTTTTTAAAAATGTGGAAAATTCTTTTCAATAACTTGGGCCTATTTTTAATTTCTTTATTTACTTTTCAGATTCAGACTACTCTTTCTTAGTTCATGCAGCATTATCAATTTTCTTCTAATTATATCTCATCCTTCACTGTTTTATCACCTCTCTTCCTTGCTTTCAAGAATTACCTATAAAATAATAAAAGAGAGGAAACTGCTTTTTTTTTTGCTCATAAGAAAATAAGGAACTCACTACATAATTTAAAATATAATTTATCTGATCAAAATGTATTATCGTTCTAATGTTTAAATGTTCTTTTTCATACATTTTTGTACATCATTAGGAATCTATATTCAATTCAAATTTTACATTGATGACTTTAAGTGTTCCAGGTAGCCTAATGATATAAATTATAGCAACATATTTCGTGAAAATTTTCCTCATGATATTGTTTGGAGCTCTTTTATACACAAGGTTGATTTTATAATAGTGATTTAACATGTTAATACTCTGATGCTGAGCACTTATAATAATGCATTCTTTTTCACTGATGAGTTTTTTTCACATTTTTAGATTTAGAAATCTTTTGTTTTATGAATAAGGAGATTTAAACAATGATTTCTGCTCTGTATTGGGAAACTATACTTGTCCAACAGGAACCACACATATACAAGAAAGTTATTGACATATGCAGAATTTAAAAATTGGAGTGGTTTTAAGGGCTCTGGAACTTTACTTTCATTCTTAGGAGGAAATGACGTGAGCATCTCATGCTTTATTAAGTCTTTTATATACACGCACCACACATGGTATTTTATTTTCCTTGGTTCTCTAGAAAGAGCAAATGACACTGGGATATAACTGAACTGTGCTTTTACAATCATTTGTAATTTCAAATGGTTACCTTGACATCTCATGGGAAGATCTGAATGTGTCTTTCACATTATGTACTGAAATATCTGCATTAAGCTTCTTCACCTCACATTGGTAGCCCATTTATCTGTACGCAAAGTCCTGTGACTTGCTTCCAGCTCCTACTGGCTAGAAACTAACCTTCCTTCCTTGGGCTGATTTTTAGCCAATACACATTGGGAAGGCTTTAACTGTTGTTGAAATATGTCTCTACCTGTTGATAAATAGTCTTTATCTCAAACTCTTCCCTGTCCCAGGGCATTTGCCATCCAGCTGCTCTAGCTCTCTCTTGGGACCATTTCAGACCTCCCCAGAAACTAAACAATTAAGGTCGGTTTTAAGGGGGAGCCTTTAGGACTTTGCTTCTTCTCTAAGGCTGGCAGCTGGGCCAATTCTGGCCAAACGATCAGATCCGCCCTTTGGCAACAATATGGGCTCCCCACCTAGTCATGCCCAAGGGTCTTCTTTTATCCCATGTCCATCCTATGTCCCATGTTACAAGGGCCTCAAGGTATGCACAATTGAGAACCACCCTGGCCCCAGCCAGTCAGCTAGACTGCCACATGGCTCATGTCACTTACGGTAGTTCTTGAACTGGCCCATCTATTCCTGTTTCCTTCTGCCCAGAAATACCAAATACTAAAAAGTAAAGGTGGCATCCTTAGAAGCGGTGCTATCATCTTGGAGGACAAATGCTTTAAGTCCACCTGTCCCCATGAGGTTGTAGCCACCCAACACTGGGTCCTACCCCAGCCATTGCCAAATAGTGCTTAGGTGGACTGTAGCCTCTGTAGGACTTTGAGAAAGAGGACAGAGACGGAGAGAGCTGATAAGTAGGGAGTAATCGGGGGCAGCCTCAGGCAAAGACCAGGGGCTGCTGACTCTTCTAGCAGAGTGGGGATTTTTGCGAAGGAGGAAGAAGCAGAAGATGGACAGAGCCTGTGGGAGTAATATGGGGTGCCAGGAGTGCAAATCTTTGTGTTCAACCTTCTCAGTTAAATATCATCTCTATTTAATTCACTTCAGGAGAGCTAGTCATAAACATTATTATCAATATTAACAATAAATTAGGGCCAGACACCACTGCAACATAATTGAGTCTTTCTCATTCAATAGGCAAGGAAACTGAGGCACTAAGAGGTTATTTAAAACTTAAACAGCAGTGCCAGGATTTTAACTTGAGCAGCCTGGCAACATGCCTGTGCTCTTAACTACCACTTTATGCCACCTCTCATTTGACCTGAAAGATCAGTTTAATCCTATTAAATATGAAATTCAGATTTATTGTTGTCATGTGTTGGTTGATAATAGAAAACTGAATCTCTAAGTGTCTCAGACATGGGATAGAAGGTATTTAAGTACATTTACTACTAATTTAACAGAAACTGAGTGAAGAGTTAGCACTATAAACAATGCTGATCTAAAGAGAAAGTCTCTTTAGACACCTAATACATATTGGGACAACTAATAACTGTCAATTAAAGGGAGGAAATCATTAGAAAAGTATTTAGTGTAGTTCTCTATGCCAAATCATTAGATAAAAGCATTACTTAGTGATAGTAATGTCAAACAAGATTGCACCAAACATTTCTAAAATTCAACAAGTGATTTTGAAATTATTATTTATACTATAATTTATGTCACTTATTAAAGAGTTTTATAATGTATATAATTCTGTTAACTTAGAGAATAAAAATGAATATATTTTAAACACTATATGCATATATTGATTTACATAAAACATTCAAGCTTTTGGAATCTGTGAGTGCTTAGGGTGGAAAGATTAGGAAATGCTGATATAAATTGAAATTATGGAGGTATATAGGACATTTCCACAGGTCCTTATGGTTCTCGTTTCCATCATGGAGCTATGTTTACTTGATTTTGATGTGTAATTAAAGTTTTATATAGAAGACTAATTTTTCAAGCTAATAGAATATATTACATTATCAATTCCCCCCATAGAATAAGACAAAATATATCAAAGTGATCCTTTTGGAACCTTACTGAGATTGCTAACAAAAAGATAACATTAGACTTCATTGAGATACAAATGGTAGGTAGAGAGCTAAATTTTGTTATAATAAATCTGACTCCTGCCTGCATATAGCCTTGCAGTGTGTACAAATAAAATTTGTTTCTCAGCAAAATTAAAAATTGTTACTTGTCATAGAACTTCAAGGGCTCTCACAAATCTTCAAACCATGCATTTTAATTTGTGAAAACCAAGCAAGGGTCTTCTTCAAGCAGCATAAAGTTTGTGATTGATTACACATAGGAAGACCCACAGAACCATGGATTTTCCAGTGAGAAAGGATCAGATCATTCAGTCCAGTGTCTTATTACAAAGATGAATCAACTGAGACTAAGGGAGAGTGAAATACATCCCTGGTTTCAAGAAGTGTTTGTGGCAGGGCTGGGACGGGAATTTACGTAAAATGGAAACACTTTTTCCAGTATCCTATGTTGCCTCCTATCTAAGCTAAATATAAGAGAAAAAAAGTAAATTATTTATAGTCATAATTTTAACTCAATGAAGTTTTAGACAAAAAGTCTAGAAGCATTCTATGTACCTCTAGTAAATTGAGTAAAACTGTAACTAATTGAACTTCTGCAGGAGTCATGAAGTTGGCCAAAAAGGATTTGAAAGTATCCTAAAAAGGATGTCTTCCACATAACAGTTTGGTAGTAGGACATAGCATCTGGCCAGTTTCTCAGAGCCTGGAATGAAAGCAACAAAGGGTTGCCAACTCCCCATGATCAGAAATGAGAGTCTCTGACAATGCCTATTAATTATGTCTTAAAACTAACTTAACAAGCCATATTCACATGCCACATGGCAGAGGTTAAAATGCAGCTAGTGAAGCCTAAGAATTCCAGAGTATTTGAAACTTGGATAGCTGCAGCCTGGTTGGAAATCAATAGCAAAATAAAAAGGCTTCTTGATATTATTTCATAAACTGTCTTTAAAACCCAAGTTTCACGTCCTTCGTCTGAAGAAGACTATAGAACTGAGCTATTTACATTTTTTTGTACGCGTTTCTTTGTTTTTCTAGCAAGATGCTTTCTGCTCACTCTATTCAACAGCTGCCATCTAGCAGACGCTTTTTCTTCTGAGTGGGGATTTTTTTTTAAACCATGGCTATATAAAACAATAGGCCACATTCAGTTCTCCATCTGTCTTTTATGTCCTTCTGGATTGTTTAAAGAGGCAACAGTTTATTTATAAGCCCCACATTATACTCAAAATAATATTTAATGAATGCTCGGTTTTGAAGTTATCAGAGAAGTTACATAATTGTACCTTTAGGGTATGAAAAAAGCACCAATGCAGTTCCTTGTAACTTTCCTGACCCTGCTGAGCCATGGGCTTTGCCTGTACACTTTATCCAGTTTTGAACATGACATGTGGGGAACAAAAGATGACAGCACTTCATCCAAAATCTAGTGTTGTCACTGACAAAAGCCTTGATACATCTAAATCTGTGCTTGAGAGGAGGGAAACAAAGTAAATTTACCTATCTTGACCAAAGGTTCAAAATGAAGAGGCTCTGGAAAACTAGAATACTAAGAAATATATTGCCGATCTGTTAATTGTGCCCTGGTAAATCACTTTGGTGGCTCTTCAAGTGAGAGAGTATTGAACATCGCTGCCCTCCTCCAAGTGAGATCTGCTTAGTTGAAACATCGATCATATTATACTCAGGGGCCCTAACCTAAGTGTCACATTTAACCTAGAATGTCTCATGATTAGAACCATTTGATGTTTGCTTTCTTCCTGATTCTCTCAACTTGGTTTTAAAAGGTGGGTCATATAAAATAATACACATTCCTGCAGCACAGTGTCCAGACAATTCATCAGAGAAGACCATTTGTGGAATGTCCATTTGTTCCTTTCAAGGTGCTTATTTGCTTGGCTGGGGACTAACCAAAGGTAATTCTTTTGTCAAAAGCAGTAATGCAGGACAGCTAGAACGCTTATTCATGAGTTCTTGTGACAATCTGTGTTTTATTTTGTTTGAAAGGGAAAGAAACTAATGTATCTTGATGCTTTGTGTGTTCTAGAAGTGTTAAAAACATTTTCTCATTTTATTGTCAAGAAAATTATGAGGCAAGTAGTTTTCTTAAATAATATATACATACACATGCCATATTAAAATGAAAGATTTTGCTAAAGTTGTATTTCAAAGGTTTTAGAAAGTCAAAAGATCAGAGGTCACATCAAGTAACCCTTACATCTTCTTTATATTTCCTTCTCTTAAGTTATAGGATGGCAGGACATGAACTTTGGCATACTGGTTCGAATCTAGATTTTCAGATTTTAAAATTCTTTGCAAAAGATCGAAAAACACTCTTTAAAGATATTCACCTACAATGTTTGTGGTTAATTCAACATATCTCATTTCCTGGTGAGTCCCAGTTTGTATGCCCCAGTTTTCAGCCTACAAGTATTGTGAGAAAAGTAAATATGACTGAAAATAAGGTGAGTTTTACCAAAATTATCTTTGAAATGGAGGAATTCATATCAGATTCTCTTATACTTTAGACACTCTTGAAATAAAGTCCCTTTAGAAAAGACACATTAATCTAATACAACTTTAATCACTGCTAGATATGTGTGCTCATAGAAGTCAACTGAAAGAGTTTCATAAGAGAAAAGAGGCAAAGAAATTATACGTTTACTTAATAAATATATCTGGGTATACAGCCGCACAACTGTGTATAATGTTGTTGCAAAAAAGCCATTTAAAGTAAATTAAAGAACAAAACAGTTAAATGGTTATATTGCTGAAATTACTTTTGTGAAATGCAGAATGAAAAAAGAAAACACTACCATTATGCTATGATATACAGATAAGTACTTGTGGCTTCAGATAAAAATTGCCATGACAGTATCAAAATTTATTTCAAAAATTGCTGTATTTTAAATTACTTAAATGGAAGTGAGGATAATATGCTCCAGGAAACTGTATGTGACTAAAAACGTGGCTCTGCGATGAGAAAGCTATTAATGTCTAAAATGCATGTAAAGAGTTTTAATAAAACTATTTCATAAAATGTGAGAGCAGAACCAAAGAAATTCTCCATTAATAATTTAAATAACCTCAATAGAGAATTGATACAATTTTTGCAGCGTCTTTTTAGGGTTGTATTAAAATCAAACTTCCTCTTTTAAAATTGTGTCATTAAAATTTTTACTAGACTCTAAGTTCCAGGACATCGCATAAATGTATTTTTGGTATGTAACAGGTATTCAGTAAACATTTGTTGCACAATGAATGATTTGACTGATTCATTCATTAAATATGCATCACTACACTGGTCTAGGCGTTTTTTAAAATAGTGATAATATTGCCTTGATTCTGAAAAGTTCTGTTGTTGTTCAGCCCTTTTGAATTTATTTGGCAACTATCCTCAGAGGTTTAATTTCCTCTTCCCTTGTTTTGATTATTCTGTTCTTTTCTATAATTTCAATTAAATTATTACAGTATGACCCAGGATATAAATGTATATCATAGGAAGAAAGATTCATACATAACATTAATTTTCTTATATTTTATTTATTGTCTGATATTTTCATTTTTAAGTTAAGCAGTTCAGAAATAGAGAATTAACATTATGGCTATATTCCTTTTTATTAACTGATCACAAGTAAAATAATTTCATACCATTCAGTACATCACTTCAGATTTGCAATGATCTCCATGAAAACCAGTTACATATTTTTTTGATTTTTCTAGAAAATGTTTTAACATTAAAATGGGCATAAAATATTTTTCACATCCTCAATTCTGAGAAGTTGATAAAATAATTTAATATGTCTATGCATTTTGCTATAATACTATTTATGGATCAAAAATTATCACAGGTATATCAAAATAATATCAAAAGTATATTTTATATCTTATATACTTTACCAAATGCTAGTTTCATAAATTCGGTCAATATTTCCTAAATAATAAATATATTAATATATTTATCACAAAATATATGATATTAAAGATATTAATATATTTTTAATTTTATAACTATTTTTGATGATATATCTTAGATATTCAATATATGAATTACCAGGAATTAATGTATTACATTAAAGCATCCCATCCTTATTTTTATATGAATTGCAGTTTACATTTTTCTAAAAATATTCTACAAGCAGATACCAATTTAAAATCAGTGGATCTATTTATGATGCATAGTAAAAGTCACAGGCACATCACATTCATTTGTCAATATTGCCAATAAAATAATTTGGAGAGAAAACAGGATTATGGCTTATTGACTGTAACCCCCTCCTGCACTGGGGACGGGGCACAGTTTAGTTCACAGTTTAGTTCAATGCTAAATAAAATCTCTTTAAGTTAAATACTAAATAAAACCAAAGAGAAAGAAGAATACATATTATTATTTTACAAACATAATCATGCTTTGTTTTAAAAGACTATACCTATAACTTTCCTGTGTCATATTAACTCCTACAATAAGGAAAGTGAATTATAACTAAAAATTTAAAGGGAAAGATATGTACTAGTCATCATTTCATCCTTTAACAAACATTGCTGATTTATGAGGAAAATAAGAAATTAAGCAATATGATGAATTGTTTTGATGTCAGTGAGTTTCTTTTGTTATTATGGTACTGTAGGATATGTGTATGTGTTCAAAATCTTTTCCTTTTTTTTTTTTTTTTTTTCCATTTGGACATATAAAAGAAAGAAGTGAGCTTTAGATTTTAAAAAATCTCTTTATATACCCATTTTGCTGTCATGGTCTATGATAATGTGAAATGGGTAATAGTAAAAGTTATAATGAATCAGAAAATTAGCTAAAATTATTTCCTATGTCTTCATATTAGTTCTAAGATGCTCTGTTCTAGATACATAGTAGAAATACTAAAATAGAACTGACAGAAAATGAACTTATCTGAGTATTCATATGTGTCTGTGTGTATATACATATATATAAAAACACTCATGCTATGATGCATCATGAGTATTGAAAAATTGATTCACATAATTAATGTCAATTAGGAGTAGAATTATTTTATTTTTAATTCCTTTCTGATAATATATGGAAATCTTACAAATTAACTTATTGGTTCTAGAAGTTGCCTTGTATATTCCTGAGATTTTTTTTTTAATTTTTTTTTAAGATTATTTATTTATTTATTTATTTGAGACAGAGAGAATGAGAGAGAGAGCACATGAGGGGGGGAGGGTCAGAGGGAGAAGCAGACTCCCTGCCGAGCAGGGAGCCCGATGCGGGACTCGATCCCGGGACTCCAGGACCATGACCTGAGCCGAAGGCAGTCGCCCAACCAACTGAGCCACCCAGGCGCCCCTATTCCTGAGATTTTTATACATTGATAATAATGTTTGCTTTAAAGAGAAGTATTACTTCTCACTTTGAATACATAACTATGCCTTTTATTTCTTTTTTCTTCCATTATTACATTAGTTATCACCTCCAGTACAATATTAAATAGAATGGTGAGAGCTAACATTCTTGTCTTTCCCCAAATTTAGAGGGAAGGATGTCGTTTCACTTTATGTATGTAGTTCACTTTCTTTATGATGTAGGTGTTCATAGATGTTATATATTTATTATAGGATTACCTCTTTTACAAAACTGAGCTCCTTTGTACCTCATAATGTTTCTTGCACTGCATGCTACTTAATCTGATATTTACCCTTATCTTTGTTTTTAAACTATTCTTTTGGCTATATTTCTGCCCAACTTTTACTGTTTATTCTCCCTGTTATTTGATCTACATTTGATCATTTTAATAGATGCAGGAAAAGCATTTGATGAAATTCAACAAACTTTCATGATAAAACTCTTAGCAAACTAGGTATAGAAGGAATGTACCTCAATATAATAAAGGCTATATATGATAAGCCTACAGTGAACATCATACTCAGTTGAAAATCTGAATACTTTTTCTCTGTGTCTCGGTTTGCAGATGACATGGTATTATACAGAGAAAACCCAAAAGACTTCACAAAAAACTGTTAGAACTAATAAACAAATTCAGTAGAGTTGCAAGATACAAAATAAAAAATCAGATATATTTCTATACACTAACAATTTACCCTTCAACAAGAAATTAGGAAAATAATCCCATTTGCAGTAGCATCAGAAAGAATAAAACACTGAGGAATAAACTTAACCAAGGAAGTGAAAAACCTGTATACTAAAAACTGTAAGACATTGGTGAAAGAAACTGAAGCAGGCACATATAGATGGAAAGATATTCTGTGTTTATGGGTCAGAAGAATTAACATTATTACAATGTCCATAAGACCCAAAGTGACCTATAGATTCAATGCAATTCCTATCAAAATCCTAATGGCATTTGTAATAGAAATAGAGAAAACAAGCTTAAAATTTGTTTGGATCTACAAAAGACCCCAAATAGCCAAAGCAATCTTGAGAAGGAGGAACAAAGCTTCAGGCATCAAACTACCTGAATTCAAAATATACTACAAAACTATAGCAACAAAATAGTGTGGTACTGGTATAAGAAGAGATACATAGACGGATAGAACAGAATTGATAGCCCAGAAATAAACTCCCTCATAGGTCAACTAATCTTTGAGAAGGGGGTCAAGAATACACAATAGGAGAGAGAAGGAAAGATGGTGGAGGAGTAGGGGACCCTATTTCAACTGGTCCCCGGAATTAAGCTGGATATCTACCAGACCACACTGAGCACCCACAAAACCAGCCTGAGATGTAAGAAGATCTGGATCACTACAAACAGAATATCGCAGGCAGTTGGTTTTGAAGTATGAAGCGGGGAGCCCTGATTCCGCGGGCAGATATCAGAGGATAAACGGCAGCAGGAGGGAGCCTGGCTGTGGGGATCCTACACCGCCGGTGAGCGACAGCCTCCTGCACTGGGGACGGGGCACAGACTCGCAGACTGGTATCGGCAGGGAAAGGACTTTAGGGCAGCCCCCGGGGCAGAAACCCAGAGTGGCGGGGTCACACATGCGAACAGGGAGCGGCTGGTGGTTTTAGAAGCACAAAGGGCAGAGACGTGCCCCGACTGGGAGGCAGGACTGGGGGCGCTGCAGAGGGGCGCACAACCCAGGACGCTGCAGTTTATAGCAGCACAGAAAGAAACGGAGATGATGTGGCCTGGGGAGCTCACTGAAGAACAGACTGCGATCTCTCTGCTCTGAGGCAGAGGGTTGGAAACGGTCTCTTCTGCTCTGACTAGTGGAAGATATGCAGAAAGCCGCCAGGGAAAGCTGCCAGAGAACAAAAGTCCCCAAAACTGATTCCCGCTGAGCCCATCGCCCGACACAGGGGGGCAGGGGAATTCCATCCAAACAGGGTTGCCTGAGCAACAGCACGGCAGGCCCCTCCTCCAGAAGACAGGCTGGGAAAACAAGAGGCCAGCAACCCTAAGGTCCCAAGAAAACAGGTGCATCTTGCTTGGGTTCTGCTCGATAATTTGGACTCTATACATTCCTTCAAACACCCATCAATAGAATGACTAGGAGGAGGAGCCGCCAAAACAGAAAAGACTCAGAGATTATGACTTATGCTGCAGATTTACAAATGGATGCAGGTATAACCAAGATGTCGGAGATGGAATTCAGGCTAGCAATTGTGAAGACAATGGCTAGAATGGAGAAATCAATTAATGGCAACATAGAGTCTCTAAGGGCAGAAATAAAAGGTGAATTGGCAGAACTTAAAAATGCTATCAATGAGATCCAATCCAATCTAGATAATCTAACAGCTAGGGTAACTCAGGCAGAAGAGAGAATAAGCGACCTGGAAGATAATATAATAGATAAAAAGGGAAAAGAGGAGGCCAGGGAAAAACAACTCAGAACACATGAAAATAGAATCAGAGAAATAAGTGACACCATGAAGCATTCCAATGTCAGAATAATTGGAATCCCAGAGGGAGTGGAGAGAGAGAGAGGACTAGAAGATGTATTTGAGCAAATCGTAGCTAAGAACTTCCCTAATCTGGGGAATGAAACAAACATTCGAGTCCTAGAGGCAGAGAGGATCCCTCCTAAGATCAAGGAAAGCAGGCCAACACCCCAGCATGTAATAGTAAAACTTGCAAATCTTAGAACCAAGGAAACCATCTTAAGGGCAGTTCGGGGAAAGAGATTCCTTACGTACAGAGGGAGGAACATCAGAATAACGTCAGACCTATCCACAGAGACCTGGCAAGCCAGAAAGGCCTGGCAAGACATATTCAGGGTACTAAATGAGAAGAACATGCAGCCAAGAATACTGTATCCGGCAAGGCTGTCATTTAGAATGGATGGGGAGATGCTGAGCTTCCACGACTGGCAGAAACTGAAAGAATATGTGACGACTAAGCCAGCCCTGCAAGAAATATTAAGGGGGGTTCTATAAAAGGAGAAAGACCCCAAGAGTCATATACAACAGAAATTTACAGGGACAATCTATAAAAACAATGTCTTCACAGGCAACATGATGACAATTAATTCATTTCTTTCAGTAATCACTCTTAACGTGAATGGCCTAAACACTCCCATAAAATGGCACAGGGTTGCAGATTGGATAAAAAGACAGGACCCATACATATGCTGTCTACACGAGACTCATTTTGAACCCAAAGATACATCCAGACTGAAAGTGAAGGGATGGAGATCCATTTTCCATGCCAGTGGACCTCAAAAGAAAGCTGGGGTAGCAATTCTTATATCAGACAAATTAGATTTTAAACTAAAGTCTGTAATTAGAGACACAGAAGGACATTATATCATTCTTTTATTTATTTATTTATTTTTAAAGATTTTATTTATTAATTTGAGAGAGGGAGAATGAGAGAGAACACATGAGAAGGGATAGGGTCAGAGGGCAAAGCAGACTCCCCGCCGAGCAGGGAGCCCGATGCGGGACTCAATCCAGGGACTCTAGGATCATGACCTGAGCCGAAGGCAGTCGCTTTACCAACTGAGCCACCCACGCGCCCGACATTATATCATTCTTAAAGGGTCTATCCAACAAGAAGATCTAATAATTGTAAATATCTATGCCCTCAACATGGGAGCAGCCCTCTACATAAGCCAACTGTTAACCAAAATAAAGAGTCATATTGATAACAATACGTTAATTGTAGGAGGCCTCAATACTCCACTCTCAGCAATGGACAGATCATCTAAGCAGAAAATCAACAAGGAAACAAGAGCTTTGAATAATACACTGGACCAGATGGACCTCATAGATATTTATAGAACATTCCACCCTAAAACAACAGAATACTCATTCTTCTCGAGAGCACATGGAACTTTCTCCAGAATAGACCACATACTGGGTCACAAATCAGGTCTCAACCGATACCAAAAGATTGAGATTATTCCCTGCATATTCTCAGACCGCAATGCTTTAAAACTGGAACTCAATCACAAGAAAAAATTTGGAAGAAATTCAAACACTTGGAAGCTAAAGACCACTCTGCTCAAGAATGCTTGGGTCAACCAAGAAATCAAAGAAGAACTTAAACAATTCATGGAAATCAATGAGAACAAAAACACATTGGTCCAAAACCTATGGAATACTGCAAAGGTGGTCCTAAGGGGGAAATACATAGCCATCCAAGCCTCACTCAAAAAAATAGAAAAATCCCGAATTCACCAACTAACTCTACACCTTAAAGAACTAAAGAAAAAATAACAAATGTTGCCTAAGCCACGCATTAGAAGAGAAATAATTAAAATTAGAGCAGAAATCAATGCATTAGAAACCAGAAACACAGTAGATCAGATCAACGAAACTAGAAGTTGGTTCTTTGAAAGAATTAATAAGATTGATAAACCACTGGCCAGACTTATCCAAAAGAAAAGAGAAAGGACCCAAATTAATAAAATTATGAATGAAAGGGGAGAGATCATGACTAACACCAAGGAAATAGAAGCAATTATTAGAAATCATTATCAACAATGATATGCCAATAAACTGAGCAATCTGGATGAAATGGAGGCCTTCCTGGAAACCTATAAGCTGCCAAGACTGAAACAGGAAGAAATTAACAACCTGAATAGGCCAATAACCAGTAATGAGATTGAAGCAGTGATCAAACACCTCTCCAAAAACAAGAGTCCAGGGCCTGATAGATTCCCTGGGGAATTCAACCAAACATTCAAAGAAGAAATAATACCTATTCTACTGAAGTTGTTTCAAAAAATAGAAACAGAAGGAAAACTTCCAAACTCATTCTATGAGGCCAGCATTACCTTAATCTCCACACCAGGTAGATACCCCATCAAAAAGGAGAGTTTCAGACCAATATCCCTGATGAATATGGATTCCAAAATCCTCAACAAAATCCTAGCAAGTAGGATCCAACAATACATTAAAAGGATCATCCATCACGACCAAGTGGATTTATCCCCGGGATGCAAAGGTGGTTCAACATTCGCAAATCAATCAATGTGATAGAACACATTAATATGAGGAGGGAGAAGAACCATATGGTCCTCTCAGTTGATGCAGAAAAAGCATTTGACAAAATACAACGTCCTTTCCTGATTAAAACTCTCCAGAGTATAGGGATAGAGGGAACATTCCTCAAATTCATAAAATCCATCTCTGAAAAACCCACAGTGAATATCATCCTCAATGGGGAAAAGCTGAGAGCCTTTCCCTTAAGATCAGGAACTCAAGGATGCCCACTCTCACCACTATTGTTCAACATAGTACTAGAAGTCCTAGCAACAGCAATCAGACAACAACAACAACAAAATAAAAGGTATTCAAATTGGCAAAGAAGAAATCAAACTCTCTCTTTTCACAGATGACATAATACTTTATGTGGAAAACCCAGAAGACTCCACCCCCAAATTACTAGAACTCATCCAGCAATTCAGTAATGTGGCAGGATACAAAATCAATGAACAGAAATCAGTTGCTTTCTTATACACTAACAACGCAACTGTAGAAAGAGAAATTAGAGAAACGATTCCATTTACAATAGCACCAAAAACCATAAGATACCTTGGAATAAACCTAACCAAAGAGGTAAAGGATCTATACTCTAGGAACTACAAAACACTCATAAAAGAAATTGAAGAAGACACAAAAAGATGGAAAAATATTCCATGCTCATGGATCGGAAGAATAAACATTGTTAAAATGTCTCTGCTACCCAGAGCAATCTATACCTTCAATGCCATCCTGATCAAAATTCCAATGACATTTTTCAAAGTGCTGGAACAAACAATCCTAAAATTTGTATGGAATCAAAAAAGACCCCGAATCGCCAAGGAAATGTTGAAAAAGAAAAACAAAGCTGGGGGCATCACGTTGCCCGATTTCAAGCTATATTACAAACTGTGATCACCAAGACAGCATGGTACTGGCACAAAAACAGACATATAGACCCATGGAACAGAATAGAGAACCCAGATATGGACCCTCAACTCTATGGTCAAATAACCTTTGACAAAGCAGGAAAAAACATGCAATGGAAAAAAGACAGTCTCTTCAATAAATGGTGCTGGGAAAATTGGACAGCCACATGCAGAAGAATGAAACTCAACCATTCTCTAACACCATTCACAAAGATAAACTCAAAGTGGATGAAAGACCTCAATGTGAGACAGGAATCCATCAAAATCCTAGAGGAGAACATAGGCAGTAACCTCTTTGACATCACCCACAGCAACTTCTTTCAAGATACCTCTCCAAAAGCTAGTGAAACAAAAGCAAAAATGAGCTTTTGGGACTTCATCAAGATAAGAAGCTTCTGCACAGCAAAGGAAACAGTCAACAAAACAAAGAGGCAACCCACAGAATGGGAGAAGATATTTGCAATTGACACTACAGATAAAGGGCTGGTATCCAAAATCTATAAAGAACTTCTCAAATTCAACACCCAAAAAACAAATAATCAAGTCAAAAAGTGGGCAGAAGACATGAAAAGACACTTCTCTGAAGAAGACATACAAATGGCTAACAGACACATGAAAAGTGTTCATCATCATTAGCCATCAGGGAAATCCAAATCAAAACCACATTGAGATACCACCTTACAGCAGTTAGAATGGCAAAAATGGACAGGGCAAGAAACAATAAATGTTGGAGAGGTTGTGGAGAAAGGGGAACCCTCTTACACTGTTGGTGGGAATGCAAGTTGGTACAGCCACTTTGGGAAACAGTGTGGAGGTGCCTCAAAAATTTAAAAATAGAGCTACCCTATGACCCAGCAATTGCACTTCTGGGTATTTACCCCAAAGACACAGATGTAGTGAAAAGAAGGGCCATATGCACCCCAATGTTCATAGCAGCAATGTCCGCAATAGCCAAACTGTGGAAAGAGCCGAGATGCCCTTCAACAGACGAATGGATAAAGAAGATGTGGTCCATATATACAATGGAATATTACTCAGCCATCAGAAAGGATGAATAACCAACTTTTACATCAACATGGATGGGACTGGAGGAGATTATGCTAAGTGAAATAAGTCAAGCAGAGAAAGTCAATTATCATATGGTTTCACTTATTTGTGGAACATAAGGAATAGCATGGAGGACATTAGGAGAAGGAAGGGAAAAATGGGGGGGGAATTGGAGGGAGAGATGAACCATGAGAGACTATGGACTCTGAGAAACAAACAGGGTTTTAGAGGGGGGGCGGAGAAGGGGGATTGGTTAGCCCGGTGATGCGTATTAAGGAGGGCACATACTGCATGGAGCACTGGGTGTTATACGAAAACAATGGATTGTGGATCACCACATCAAAAACTAATGATGTATGGTTTGGTGACTAACATAACATAATAAAATTTTAAAAAACAGTTAAAATCTATAGTCTTGAATTCAAATATGTTCATTTTCAATGTTTACTCTAAATGTTGTACCTCATATGTTTCATCAGAAAATTAAAAGGAAACTTTAAAAGTGAAAAAAAAAAAAAGAACACAATAGGGATAGGATAGGCTCTTCAATAAATGCTTTTGGGAGAATGCAACATTCACATGCAAAAGAATGAAATTGGACCCTTATGTTATACCATAAACAAAAATTAACTCAAATTGGTTAAAGACTTAAATATAAGACTTGAAACTAAAACTCCTGGAAGAAAACAGGGATAAAGCTTCTTGACATTGACCTTAGCAATGAGTTTTTGAATATGACACCAAAAGCATAGGCAAGAAAAGCAAAAATAAATAAAAGGGACTACATCAAACTCAAAAGCTTCTACACAACAAAGGAAACAATCAACAAAAAGAAAAGGCAACATACAGAATGGGAGAAATATTTGTGGACCATATATCTGATGTGAGGTTAATATTCAAAATACGTGAGGATCTCCCACGATGCAATAGCAAAAAACCAAATGACCCAATTTAAAAGTTGGCAAAGGACTTGATGAGACGTTTTTCCAAAGAAGACATATAAATGGCTAACAGATCTATGATAACATACTCAATATCACCAGTTACCAGAGAGATGGAAAACCACAAAGAGATAACACCTCACACGTGTTACATGGCTTTTATCAAAAGACAAGAGTTAACAAGTGCTGGCAAGGATGTGGAGAAAAGGGAACTCTTGTACATTTTTGGTGGGCATGTAAAATGGTATAGCCATTATGTAATAATAAAAATAGAACTATTACATGATCCAGCAGTCCGACTTCTGGGTACTTACTGAAAGAAAATGAAATCAGGATCTTGGGGCGCCTGGGTGGCTCAGTCGTTAAGCGTCTGCCTTCGGCTCAGGTCATGATCCCAGGGTCCTGGGATGGAGCCCTGCATCGGGCTCTCTGCTCTGCCGGGGGCCTGCTTCTCCCTCTCCCACTCCCCCTGCTTGTGTTCCCTCTCTCTCTGTGTCTCTCTCTGTCAAATAAATAAATAAAATCTTAAAAAAAAAGAAATCAGGATCTTGAAAATGTATTTGTACACCCGTGCAACATTCATTGGGTTCATTGCAGCATTTTTCACAATATGCAAGATATGGCAACAGCCTAAAATGTCTATCAACAAATGAATGGATAAAGAAAATGTGAGACACACACACACCAGAATTTTTTCAGTCTTAAAAAGTAAATCCTGCCATTTTCCACATGGGTGAGCCTGGAGAACATTATGCAAAATAAGCCAAACACAAAATATCAATTACATGTGGAATGAAAAAAGTCAGGCTCACAGAAGCAGAGAGTAGAATGGTGGTTGCCAGGGTTTGGAGGGTGGAGAAAATGGGGAGAGGTTGATCAAAGTGTACAAACGATATTCAGGTATAAGATGAATAAGTTTTGGGGATCTAATATACAACATGGTGACTATAGTTAGAAATACTGTATTGTATACTTAAGATTTGCTGAGAGTAGATCTTAAGTGTTCTTATCACCTACACAAAAAGTTAAGCTATGTGAGGCAATGGATGTGTTAATTAGCTTTTTTGTGCTAATCATTTCACAATGTTCATGTATCTGATTACCACATTGTGCACCATAAATAAGTACAATTTTTATTTGCCATTTATGCCTCAATTAACTGGGGTGGGGAATAAAGAAAAAAAAAAGAGAAAGTTTTAAGAAACAAATATCATCATGTATTGTGAGGAACCTATAGGGAAAAAGCAGCACGATTTCCCTCAGATATAAATTAGAAAGTTAAGTAGCTGTGTTGGAGTATAAGCAGTCTCTAAATTTTAACACTGATGATTATCCTTAAAATCATACACTGACATTCCATAATTAAAATTCTCAATGTGGTAACTAGGTAAATCTAGAAAAGTGATAATAACACAAACCTTGAAATCTTCTATCTATCATCTATCTATCTATCATCTTTCTATCTATCTCTTTTAAATATACTTAAAGCAGTGGCTGGTACAGAGTAAACTTTCAAAAAATTATTGTTGAATGAATAATTGATAATTCCTCCTTATCACTCTGGCATTTTAGCACTATATTATTGATACAGGCATTGATCCTATTTCCACATTCCTTCCTAGACTTGGGCACAGTGAGCATAAGCTCTGTATCTCTGCATCTTTATATTGCCATTCTTTAGCACAGTGACCAATACAGCATTTTTTATTGGCTCCTATTAGTTATAATATGACTTTATAAAAGATACTGGTTTCTATGAGTCAATAAATACATAACATTCTGTCCTTGAAAACTGAATTTTTTTGTGTATGCATTGCATTTCAGAGCAAGGACTCAGGATCATAAAAATGTCATTTTATTGACACATGTAAGTAAGGCATTGAGTCATATTAGGTAATTTTACTTTACCCTTAAATTATGAGTAAATATCAATACTAGTTTATGATTTTATTAGATTTTTTTTACTCTTATTATGAACATTAACTGCTATTTAGCCTTTATTATATCTTGGTAGTTCATCTTTCCAGTGTGGCCATCATCTATCTATTTTACTTTTCCCATGCCTGTGGGAAGCCCAGGAATAAAAAACAATAAGATATCAAACTTTCTGTGAAATTTTCGTAAGCCTAAAAAACAAAATATGCTATTATTGTTTGCATATTTTAAGCTTAATAGTGATTTTAAGTGGCGCCTGGGTGGCTCAGTCTTTAAGCGTCTGCCTTCGGCTCAGGTCATGATCCCAGGGTCCTGGGATCAAGCCCCGCATCGGGCTCCCTTCTTGGCGGGAGGCCTGCTTCTCCCTCTGCCTCTCCCCCTGCTTGTGTTCCTTCTCTCGCTGTGTCTCTCTCTGTCAAATAAATAAATAAATAATCTTAAAAAAACCAGTGATTTTAACAATGTAATGGGATTTATTGTCATAAAAATGGTGACTTGGTTTTAATTAACTTTTTTTGATAGGTGTTACAAGTCCTTTATGTCAATAAGGAAAGATGGATTTTGTTGTTCTTAAACGGCTAGAATAAAATAGGGACAGAGAAAGACATGTATCATATGACCTCACTGATACGAGGAATTCTTAATCACAGGAAACAAACTGAGGTTGCTGGAGTGGGGGTGGGGTGGGAGGGAGGGGGTGACTGGGTAATAGACACTGGGGAGGGTATGTGCTCTGGTAAGCACTGTGAATTGTGCAAGACTGTTGAATCTCAGATCTGTACCTCTGAAACAAATAATGCAATATATGTTAAGAAAAAAAAAAGAAGAAGAAGAAGGTAGCAGGAGGGGAAGAATGAAGGGGGGGAAATCGGAGGGGTAGACGAACCATGAGAGACGATGGACTCTGAAAAACAAACTGAGGGTTCTAGAGGGGAGAGGGGTGGGAGGATGGGTTAGCCTGGTGATGGGTATTGAGGAGGGCACATTCTGCATGGAGCACTGGGTGTTATGCACATACAATGAATCATGGAACACTACATCTAAAACTAATGATGTAATGTATGGGGATTAACATAAGAATAAAAAAATTAAAAAAAAAAAGAATCTGTGAGGAGAGAAGGATGAATAGTCAGAGTCCAGGGGCTTTCTAGTGAAATTATTCTGTATGATACTATCATGATGGATATGTTTCATTACACATTTGTCAAAACCCATAGACTTATAATATCAAGAATAAACTCTAGTGTAAACTGTGGACTTTGGGTGATAATGATGTGTAAATATAGGTTCATCAAATGTAACAAATATATTACTCTGGTGTCGGATGCTTGCAGTTGGAAGAGGTTGTGCGTGGTTATGTGGGGGCAGCAGGTAGATGGGAAATTTCTGTACTTTTCACCCAATTTTTCTGTGAACCTAAAACTGCTCTAAAAAATAAAGTTCATTGCTTAAGAAAAAAAAAATAGGGACTATTCTAACGTTTATCTCCTTGGACAATGTGATATATTTATGTGATGTATTTGTTAATATATTCTGATTTGGGGATGTGCTTTTACATATAATGGAAAGTATCTATTCAAGATAGCCTTTTGCTGATGTTTCTGTCTTTCATTAAAACATTTCATCTATCTTTTCTTATTTCTATTATAAATTGAGGAACAGCAAAGAAAAAATAGTCTACTTTTCTCGTAGCACATAGCCTTGCACTGTCAGAAATGTCACAGGTTAATGGTACAGCTCAGCTCCATTTATCTTATGCTGACAACTCAACCAACCTAGCACAATCTAGCAAATACATTCTTCTTAGACCGGGTGACATTCTCGGCCTTTGTTCCTTTAATATGGTGGCCGTGAGAGCATTTAGTGTGCAATAACTTTGTACAAAAACTTTTTGCTTTACATTTCTTCAGTATTTTCAATAGACAAGAATTTTTAGAATTTAAAAATCATTTCTTAAATACAAATATAGAATACTCTTACTTTCAACTAACCTGAAGATTATCTGCAAACTATAGAGATTTTCAAAATTTTTATCATTTGAAAGCTGTAAAAAAACCCCCACAATACATTTTTAATTTTATAACTTATTGATTGCATAAACTTCATTATCTTTTAATGCTAAAAAGCTAAATTTAACATCAAGATTGCTAGGAGGTCTTGTTAGCATTGCCCAGGTAACTTGGTAAATGAGTGAGTATCTCTGAGGAATTCTCACTGTGTTGTCAAATTTCTATCAGAAATTTAAACAATTTATGACACCTGAATATTTCTAAACCTATTTCTTTGTTATGAATTTGATATTGAATAATATCCTACCTCTCTGTCAATGTAATAATCATATTAAATAGCGACTCTGTAATACTTTAGTTTTGATTGCTTGGTTTTAATCAGATATATTTTCCCCCTGTAATAGAAAATCAATTTTTAAAAAAGGGCAAGGAATATTTTGGTTTAGGAACAATATATACATAGATATGTGTGTGTATATGTTGCTGTCATTTTCAGGGTAGTTTTTACATTTTTTAAATAAATTAAGAATGTAGTCCAAAATGTCTGTCTCTTACCTGATCACAGAACCATAAATACTTGTCACATTCTGCCTTCATTGTTTTTATATAGTCAATATTTTAAGTTTTCTTCTTTAATTTTTCATACTGATCATGTAGTCTGTTAACTCTGAAGGCCCTGAATTTCCTAAAATCAATTTCATATTTTTTTTTGTATTTTGTAAGATATTTTAGGATTAATAAGGCAGAAATGATTAGCCATCTTTAATTTTGAATAAGATAAGACCTCCTCTGATAGAGCATTCTCTCATAACTGTAACATTTTTATACTGTACTTAACTATTTTTACATTTTTATGGTAATTTATGTCATTAAAAAAAAAATTGAACTGGTTTTGTCCTTACTAAATTGTAGCTAATGGTGCTTTAACACAATGGGAGTTGTATGGAGTCACTAATGTTGCTTCAGATATTCTCTTGAGACAGATTGTTGTACAGTAAAATAACCCCAATTATTTTATTTCAGGATTAATAGTAACTCTAAGATGAATCAAGTCAAATAGAGCTTCTTCTGGGCTTTTTCTGTTTTTGGTGAATGTAAGCATTATTTTGTAGTTCTGCAGCAAAATTTCCATATCACACTGCATCATCATTTTTTGTTTTTGGAATTAACCAATGAATTTCATAACTATTTTGCATTGATAAATTGAATTGGTTTTGTCTGGAAAATGTATGCATATTTATATGGTTTATAGACTAACAGCTGGTGCTTAACATGTAGAGAATTATTAACTTATTTCATAACAACTCAGTTAATGTCAGGGAAGATTGATTCATTGTCTGATTAACAGTTTGATATTGTCTATGGATTAATAGGCACATCAGCTCCACATAGAGCTTTTCAAAGTTTCTGTGCTTTTACAAATTCTATTTCACTTACAAAATTTCCTTTTATTTTGGCCACGTTAATGATTATTTCCATCTTGTTTATTTGGCAATCCTAATTCCTTTCATTCTATTACTCCTGTCATATTTCAAAATGTTGATGCTACTCTCAGATTTTACAATGAATTTGTATTATTTTGTATCCAGATGTATCTGTATTCTTTTCAAGATTACTGCTTCTTGTACCCTTTCTACTTTTTCAGACATTCATTCAACCAAAATTTATGGAGTTTCTACTTGGTGCAAATTAATGTGCTCATGAATTCACTGTATTGGCTTAAATCATTCTTGAAAATTTTTTCTGTTGTTAACATTCTTAAAGTGTAAGTTCAAGATTTACAGTTAAGTGCTGGAACAAAGCCACTTTTTCCTATTATCTTTATTTTGTTTTTCTTCTCAAGGACTCTGTTGAACTTTCTATAGCATGTGGGTTTTTTTTTATCCAGTTTTTTATCTCAACAATTGCCAGCAATATATACAAATAGCAAAAATGGTAAAACAAAACAAAACAACCCCCAAACTTTCCTTTTTACATTATTAATGAGAGTCATTGATTCTATGTGCCCTTTGCTCATATTTATTACTGATGCTACCTTCATAAAGTAGTTTGCTTCCTTATACAAAATTTGGATTTTAAATAATTACCTGGCTCTTTCAATACTACATGTTATTGATGACTTTCAAGGCTTATTATTATTGTTATTGTTGTTATTACTCTTACTGCTATGACCCTCTGACTCTAAATTTATTTTTTTTAATCCCTTTGCACTTTATGCTGTACATGGTTAATGTACTGAATTAACATTTATGCATAAATGCGGGAGATCAAAATCAGATAATATCATGATACTTGAAGATATAAATGTCTAGTTAGAGACAAAATATTTCCAAAGTTTTTGCTTTGGATGAGCAGTTAGGAATGCTATCTATCAGGATACAGTACAGATTCTGGTTTTCAGCAAAAAAAAATTAATCTAACTTTTTTTTAAGATTTTTAAAATTTTTAAATTTATTTTAGAGAGAGGGAGGGGTAAAGGGAGAGGGAGAGAGAGAGAATCTTGAGCAGACTTCCCACTGAGCACAGAGCCCAACACAGGGCTTGATCCCATGCCCCTGAGATCATGACCTGAGCCAGAATCAAGAGTTGTTGCTTAACCGACTGAGCCACCCGCACGCCCCCAGCAAAAATTTAATCTAGAGGCAACTTGGCCATTAGTGAGAATACTGTACAATGCACTAATATTTTATGTACTAAGAACAGAAAATATACTACCAGTTTCCCTATGGTCCTTCGATGATTTGTTGACTGAGAGATTTTAATTATCCAGACATGCCACTGGGAATAACAGCCAAGTTCACATATGCACATATGGTCATAACTGAATCCTGATACCTGTTTGTCTAACAGTTGTTGTAAAATAAATCCATATTTCAGAGATATTAAAATGTGAAAAATATGTTTCTTAGAATAGATGAAATACAATAATGCATATGAAATGCTAAGCACAGTGTCTGGGCCAACATTTAATAAAACATTAGAGTATTATTATTTTTTTAAATTTTTTATTATTATGTTATGTTAATCACCATACAATACATCATTAGTTTTTGATGTAGTGTTCCATGATTCATTGTTTGCATATAACACCCAGTGCTCCATGCAGTACGTGCCCTCTTTAATGCCCATCACCAGGCTAACCGATCTCCCCATCCCCCTCCCCTCTAGAACCCTCAGTTTGTTTGTCTCAGAGTCCATAGTCTCTCATGGTTCGTCTCCCCCTCCGATTTCCCCCCCTTCGTTATTGAAAAATAGGAAACACAAATTGGACGTATATCTGACTTTTCTTGTAAACTTTAAATTTAGGTTTTGGTAATATTTACTAAAAATGTTTGCAAAAATCTAGGCTTGTCAACCAGAACTATGTAGTTTAAGTTATTCATCCTGGCACAGCTTTATTTTTGGGTTGCTAGAATGGTTGGTGAAAAATAGACCCATGCATGCAATTTATCATCCAGCTTAAAGAGGAGATTTTAAAATGTCTTATTGAACCTCACCAGATAAAGAGTTCTCAAAGAATGGTGTTTCTCTGACTATACTATACACTGTGGAAAACAAAATTGATATGTGTATAAATAGTTCTGTCCTTTAAACATTTTACTGTGTAACATAAAAAGAGAGAGGAAACCTATTTTTGTAAATATTTGGCTAATTACAGAATGTCAGTATGTATGTACTGAAAACGTTTCAAGATACTTTATACTATGTTCTATACTCTGTCTTACCTAAGAGTTTCAGAAATGCACAATCCTCCTCACAGCAATAATTTTCTTTCTGATTTAACTTAAGTAGGTTAAGCACCCTCGTTTAAATAAATCGGTTAGCATAGAAAAATTACTTTCCAATTCCATTTTTAAAAATAATTCTGGTACACTAGATGCCTTACTAAAATAAATATTTTTCATATTTTTAGAATTCCATATTGAACAGAGCTGTGCAATGAATCTCAAGGGGATGAAACTTTAACACCTAGAATATTGAGTGGTTCCCTTATATGTTTTGACTCAGTAGTGGATGCTTTCCTGTGTTCTTAAGTTCCTCAAATATAGGCTTTTGAATTTAGCAGATACTCATATTTTTACCTTTATAAATGTGATGAATTTAAAGCTATGAAGTGAAATAAAATGAAAAAAGGAGGAGAGGAGAAAAAAGAGGAGGAGGTACCCAGCATCTTTGATTAAAAATAAATAAATACATTTGGAAATGTTGGGACCTTCACTGGATATTATAATATTTTAGGAAATTCCAAATTCCACAATGAATGAGATAGATCTTGCCCTGGAGAAGGTCAGAGTTAAAAAAGAGACATCCATGTCCTGACTACTCACTAGTATAAATTATGACATGGCAGAGGTGTGTACAAAGCAGTGATGAGTGCCCAGATTTAGAAGATACCAATTCTGTTTTGTTAAGAGCAACAAGAGTTAAGGAAGACTCCGCAAGGAGGTAATAGTTTCTGAACCTTGAAGAATAAGTAGGAGTTTGTGATACTGATAGATAAAGAGGGAGAGTATATTTCAGATAGGAATAGCAAGCATAAAGTATGAAAGAGCATGGCACATGTTGTTGTTTAATAATAGGACTAGATGGGCCCAGGGTCGTTATGGCATATCTGGGTCCATTTTTACTTAAAGATTTTTGGAAAAAAAATTATATTATGTTTTCTGATAGTAATTGAAAACATTATTTCATGTCAAGCCAAACATAAATATATCATGGAGTGGAGAATAGCATTTATGAGATTTCAAATATTTTGTGCATTTGAGAATGACCACTTTGCCCATATTGATAACCTCAGACCCTGCAAGTGAAGTTGAACTTTTCTCAACAGTTATGGATACTTTGCCATCAGACTTTAAGAATGTAAGTATAGTGTTAAGAAGTCACTTTCTGGGGCACCTGGGTGGCTCCGTTGGTTGGGCATCTGCCTTCGGCTTGGGTCATGATCTCAGGGTCCTGGGATCGAGTCCTGCATTGGGCTCTCTGCTCAGCGGGGAGTCTGTTTCTCTCCCTCCTTCTGCCCCTCCACCCTGCTTGTGCTCTCTCTCACTCTATCTCAAATAAATAAAATCTTTTTTAAAAAAGGAGTCATTTTCCAAGTATTATAAAAATCATTGTTTTACCCAGGACCAGGAATATCTGGGGGAAACATTTTGGAGAAGGGTATCTAGAGGGTGTCTGCAAATGGCTTAAAGGGCCATGTTTCAGGATACTTATACGCTTGCTCCATGAAGCCACAGAGGGTCATTACTCTAGTCATCTTCATTCCAGCTAGATGGAAGGGGAGCAGGAATCCAGAACCAGAGACTCCTTTTTGCACACATCTTGGCCACTTATCTTTCATCTGAGAGAATGTAACATGTGGACCACATTTAGCCACAAGACAGATTGGGAAATGCAGTCACAGCTTTGTGCTCAAAAAGAAAGGAAGAACAGATCTGGGTGGATAACTTACATGCATTCAGTTCTAAATGGTGCAATGACAATGACCATTGTCAATGACAATGAAAATGATTCTCGATTGGAATAATTTTATCTTAATCATAAAAACCCCTATTTAGTATAACCAAATTCACTTAAGTATACCTGCCAGTATATCATTTTCCCTAGTAAAATATATCGAGCTGCATTTTCTAAGGTGTCTATTATATTAGTTTGCTCAGGCTATGATAACAAAATACCACATGACTTAAATAACAGAAATTTATTTCTCAGAGTCCTGGAGGCTAGAAGTCCAAAATCAGGGTTCCAGACAATTTGGATACTGGTGAGAGCTCTCTTTCTGCTTTGCAGATGGCCACCTTCTCACTATGTCCTCACGTGCCCTTTTCCTCATGTGTGCATACTCAGATAAAGGGAGTGATCTCTCTCTTCCTCTTATAAAAATGTCAATCCTATGATTTAGTGCCCACCCTTATGTCTTCACCTAATCTTAGTTACCGCCTAAGGACCCTATATCCAAATACAGTCGCCTTAGGTGTTAGGGCTTCAAAATAGGAATTGGAAGAGGGCACAGTTCAGTCCGTAGAAACTATATTTCATTGTCTTTACTGATCTAGAATGTACTTCTTTCCCCTATTTCCCCATAACTACTCTAATAATTGTATTTTCAACTCCATCTTTAGTGGGAAAAATACCTGCACTTATATTAGCCGCTCTAAGTAATTCTTGAGAATAGAAAGGGCATCTTTTAAGTCTTATGGTGAACCAGCTAAATAAAGAGAAGCTTTCTGGAAATAAAATGAGAAATCAAAACATTGGGGCATTGTCTTTTCTCATTAAGTTTTTATAGCACTGCATAATTATAGATTAGTACTTAAAAATAATTCCTTTGAAAATTCAGCCACACATATCATAAAGAAGGGAATTTTCCTGCAACTCTTCTTTCAATAAATATTTTTTAAGGCTTTTTGGTATGCCAATTAGCATCCTAAGTAGTGAGAATACAACTTTAAAACCTGCCTTCACAGAGCTTGAAGTCTAGTGGGTGAAATGGAATGTGAACAGGAAATTACAACCATGTGATGAAGACTGATGTAAAAAGTACAAGGCACTTTTGTAGTACTTAGGAAGGACAAAAGAGCAGAACTTGAGGGGGTCATGAAAGACTTCTTGGAATGGTTGGCAGCTCCTGTAGGAGATGTAGTTAGCCTGGAACTTATAAATGCATGTGTAGGAGGGTGCATTTTGTGTGCTGGGAAGACGATGGTGTGGTAACACTGTTCCAGCCAGAGAAACAGTATATGGCAGTGTCCTGGGAGTGAGAAGAAGCATGGGAATCATGTCAAAATATCATCTTCCTGTCAGTCCTCAAGCCAAAACATGGAATTGCCCTCTGGTGACTATCACATTACGTATAAATTCTTCAAAACTTGAAAACTTTCTGTAATCTTAAGACCTGTGAACAGTTTGGTATTTTTTTCTATGGCAAAGCTAACAAGTTAGCCTGCTGCTGTTCACGGATGCTGGCAGAAGATAGGAAACGCCTGCGTCTGAGACATAGACCTTTTTCTTACTCGCAGATAGCAGTAGCGAGAGGATCAGCTTTTGCATCCTTTCCCCAAGACCCAATTCCTTTAGGTTGTATGAAGAAGACCAGGTGAGACCTGCACATACAGTGTATAGGATTACATGAGAAGAATATGAAATTTAGGGAATTTGAATATAAGGTGCAGTAAGCCTGCCTGAACTTTGCACAAGACCGAAACATTATCTTTATTTCACTGAACAATAAACAACCTTGCCCTTTGCTCTGGAAGGATATACTGTCTGCTTCAAAACTGTTCACTCTACAAACATCCTTGAAAAGTTAGTTAAAAACAAGGAGTACCTCTACATGTGAGAAATGCAATGGACCCATAGATAATTGTTTCTCAGTAATTTTAAGGCCTTCTATACCCTTTTCTTAAAAATATGCAACTTTATTTTTTTTTATTCTCCCAAAAGTGTTCTGTTTTGGCTCAATTTCCCTGCCTAGAACACCCCCTGCTTTCCTTCTGCTTAGCTATAAACTAATAAAATGAACAGATCCAAACAAAGCTCCCCTTCTCTGTGTCAGGAACTGCGCAGAATCTGGATCTTCCATAATTGCAGAGTACTGTGTTAGCCTGTTACTGTATCGTGGGTGCAGGGAAAAGACATGAGACTCCTGCATCAGTGACAAAGGACCTTATTACTCCCAGCAAAAGCAAAAGCAGTAGCCAGAGCTTCATATTCATTTTTATTTGTTCTCATGTTTCCCATGTAGCATGGAGATAGGCTTGCCAAATTTAGCAAACAAAAAATATAGATTACCCAATTAAATCTGAATTTTAGTTAAATATGTTTTTCATTGTACATATGTCATGCAATATTTGAGTCACACTTACATGAAACAAAATATCCATCATTTATCCAAAATTCAAATTTAACTGGACATTCTATTTTATCTGGCAATCATACTTGGGGGCCAGAGAGGGCCCATGATGGACACCTGTATCTCCAGTGGGCTGTGTTACAGGAGAGAAAGCCAGAGCTTGGGAGAAAACTGGTTTGCTTTCATACTGAATGGCAGCAAGGCTGTTCTTTGGGAAGAGATATATCATTCCTTAACATTAATCCCTGTAAAAAAACAAACCAAAACAAAACAAACTTGGAAAATGGACCAGGTAAAGAGTGATCAAGGCCTTGAATTCTTTGTCCACTCAGCAAGAGTGTGCAGGAATCCTCAGGGCCCACGGTGGATTGTCTCCCTCAATGTTTGGAATGCTGTAACTGAAACTAGCCTTATTTCCCATCTAAAAGACTACTTGGAAAAAGCACTGTAACTTTTTGTATTTATATCTTTAGTATTTAGTCCAACCTAACTTTGTCTTTTGATTTGCTTTGTGATCTTAGTGAGGTCAGAGACATGTCCTACTTTTCTTTAGTATTTCACAGCATCTTTTATAATGTTCATAAATAGATGCTACTTACCAAGGTCTTTTCAGATAATTGAAGATAACATCCCTTTGGGATGAATAGCTTTTAGCTTTTACATTTTTAGGGATAACAGCAAACAAGGAATAAATTCTTTGGGAAAATATTTATCTGAACCTATGTGGAAAAAGTGGCTTTTAGCCAAAAGCACATTGTCTCAATCTATACACAAATTTCTCTTTTGCTCTCCTGTACTTCTAATTACCTAATATCTTTTGGTATTATCCTTTTATATATCTTGGCATGTGCAAATAAGCAAACTTTCTCATATCTAAGGTTGTATAACTTTATGAACTTTGGCAGGTTACCATAATGTTAAAGCCTCTAGATAGAATTTCAAAATGGTGTCCAGGCATTGCTTCTCTGTATTTCCTCTTAGACAAAATGAGAGGGTTTTCCATTTGAATTTTGAGATAATGAGATGCTATTTGATCCTTAGATCAAATACACATGTAAACACACACACACACACACACACTTTCATTTTTTCCTTATCCCATCACTGACCACTATTTAAAGGATATAGCAGTGAGGTAATCAGTACTTTTTTATCCTGACTAGAAGGGATATGTGCAGTTTGGGGGCACATGAGAAGGATTATCTGTGGTCAAGGGAAGAAATAAGAAAATAAGAACAGATGGCTCCCTAGTTATGTCCTATGTCAAGTTATGTGCCTTATTTCAAGTGATTATTGTAAATAACTTAGTAATGAATCATTATGCTATGTTCTCTACCTCTCATGTATGAAAATAGAAATTTTGGCCCCACTTCCACATATCTAACACCACTCTGTGGATGGATGTCAGATAAGAACTCATAATAATGAAAAGCTTATCAGTAATGAGTGCCATGGCTGCCTTCCCACTTACCTAACAACAAATGGGAATGTGGAATACACAGGAAAACAGCCACCACAGCACGAGTCCTCAAATTGATTTGAGCAAGAAAGCTCCTTGTGGTGAATGCAAACCACTTGATTAACAAGAAAATAGCATTTTACTGAAAAAACAGTGCATTCTGTAATCATGTGTTTATACTCAGGTCACCCATTTGGATGATATTAAAATTTTATGGTTGAGCTGTTCTCTGAACGAGCTGGTACCCTGAAAGCACTCATTTATTCAAGGTTTCTCATACCCTGAAATATTTTACATTCTTAATGTATTAAAAGCACTCTGTTCCTGTATGTCTCACCTATTGATATGTATTGAAGGACTCAAATGTTTAATGGCTTAAAACAAAATTTTTTTTTTTATCTCTAATGATTTCATGGGTTGACTGGGTTTGGCTGGGTAGTTCTGGGTTGGGGTCTCTCATTAAGATGAAATAAGACGTGAACTGGAGCTGGCATCAGCTAGGGCTTGACTGTGCTGGATGCCAAAGAAGGATCACTCTCCTGACTGGAAATTGTTGCCGCTTCTCCCAGTGGCAGTTGGGTTTCCAGAGGGAGCTTCCCAAAAAGCATTCTAAGAGATACAGGCAGAAGCTGTAAACATATGACCTAGCTAGCTTTGGAAATCCCAAAATATCCCTTCTGCCACATTGTCTTGGTAAGGCAAGTCACAAATCCCAGTCTAGGTTCAAGGGCCAGGGGAATTAGACTTCAACTCTTGACAGAGGCATAGCAAGGTTCGGTGCAGAAGAGTGTGTTAGATACTCTTTGGAAAATATTTTCTCCTCTAGTTCCTTAGAGGGATAGTTACCTTGGCTTTGAGCTTGGTAAGCAAGTCTGGATTTTTATACTAAAAATTACTTTAGCAATACTAATTAGACAAAACTGAATAATAATAAAGACCTATCTAAGCACCATTCTTGTCAACTATGATGCGGTATCATCATAGTCTAATATAGATTTTCACAGTTTCCAGAATGCTCGTTGCTACACTGGTACTCTTTCTTAATACTATCTTACTATATCCACTGTTGGTATCTAATTCACCCTTCCCCTTTCTGAGGCCAACTTGCTAGGGTATCACTTTCTTTCTTTTTTTTTTTTTTAAGATTTTATTTATTTATTTGACAGAGAGAGAGACATAGTGAGAGAGGGAACTCAAGCAGGGGGAATGGGAGAGGGAGAAGCAGGCTTCCCACTGAGCAGGGAGCCCAATGCGGGGCCCGATCCCAGGACCCCGGGATCATGACCTGAGCTGAAGGCAGATGCTTAACAGCTGAGCCACCCAGGTGCCCCACTACTGTATCATTTTCTTTAAAGCTTAAAGGGATTTCCATGGAATGGAAAGGAACAGTCTGTGTATTTTGTTATTCCTATCAATATGGCATATCCTCACTCTGTCTGGTTCTCCAGTTAAAGAAAAAGAGAGTTAAGCGCAAAAGAGATTTTGGTTACAGTGGGGAGGATTATCTCTGCTTTACCCCTAAATAATCTCCATCAGACCTATTAAAGCCAATTATCTTAAACATAATTTAATAAAAAGTTTGCAATGCAAATGAATCTTCCAGAAAAGTACCCTTCAATTTCGAATACTAATCCCTTTTATGTATCATGAAGATATCACAGATTCTAATTCCTAATGTTGAACTTGGCCACAAGAATAAATCATTTTCAATCTGAACCTCATGTTTTTCATATGAGATCAGAAGTCAGAAACTTAAATCATAATCATAAATCAATTAATAAATATGCACTTTATTTTTTTTTGAGGTGGGGATAATGATGCTTCTTTCTACATTTGTATACCAATTTAATGCCAGATGTTGGGAATACAGCTTTGAACAAAATGGACAAAAATCTTTGCCTTCATGAATCTTACATTCTAAAAGAGGAGTTAAGTTTAAGTTAATTATATTATATATTATTGTATATCTATCTATCTATCTGTATGTCCATCATCTATCTATGTATTAAGTTAAATGGAACCTCACTTAGTAAGGAAAGGAATGGGATCAATCTCACTAAAAGGATATAAGGAATATATCTGGAGTTTTTCCAAAAACAAAATATTAAATGGACATTTTAATCATCATGACTTTTTAAGATACCTTCATATTTATCTATGGTTTTTAAGTTAAATACACACACACACACACACACACAGTGCATACATTTTATCTTAATAATCTCTCTATCCTTCACAGTCTGTTACAATGTAAATATGAAATAATTTTCTAGTAAGCTTTATAAACCAAAATATTAAAACAATATAATATTTAAAGTTTTTTTTTGTAAATCTGAGGAAATTTGGTAGGATTTATTAACTGTATTTATAACATTTTCCAGCTTCATACACTTAAAGTAGTATGCCTCTTCTTCCCTGAAAGCAAGTCATTCTTACCTATTGCTCATTTTATAATTTAATAAGTCTTCAGATGGCACATATCAATTGACATAAACTGGTCAACCTTTTGCTATGAAATAATTCTTTAAAAAGTAACCTTTGTTATTGTACAGATTTAAAGTCTTTTTTTTTTTTAAAAGGGAATTGAGCGGTAACACATAGTTGAGCCTGTTAGGAAATGCTATTCCCCAAGCCTCGCTGATACCACCACCAGTGATGTTTTTGACAAACAACAAATTAAACAATCAGTCCTCATGCAGCTGTGTTCAGGAATAAATGGAGTAGAAACAAATCAATAATGCCATATAGAAAAAGACAAAAGCAATAATAAAATAAAATGATTTCCTAGTCTCCAAGAAAATGTTACAGATAATGGAAACGAAACTTAAAAGTATGATTTAAGGCCTTCTTTTGCTAGATAGGGGGAAAATCATGTTATTTCTCAAAATTTGTTATGGATAGTTACTGTTCTATTGCTACGTTGCCTGTGAAAACAGGACTATAAAAATAGGTGATGGGGATTAAGCAGTGCACTCGTGATGAGCACAGGGTGATGTGTGGAAGCACTGAATCACTATATTGTACACCTGAAACTAATACTACACTGTATGTTAACTAACTGGAATTTAAATAAAAGCTTAAAAAAATCCAGAACCTTAGTAAGAAGAGAAAATAAAAAGTCAGACAGGGAAGTATTGATTCCATTCCATTCCATTCCATTCATTTCCTTGCTAATTGAGTTTACATTACTTATTTTTTCTTTCTGTTTTCATTAAAAGGATATGAGAAGTAATATGGAATTTTTGAACGAGTATTTTAATCAGCATGACTCTTTAAGGTACCTTCATATTTCTCTATGGTTTTCCAAAAGTTCTCATCTTTATATCATCTTCTGGCAAAACTGCACATAAAATGGGCTGATTTTATGTTACTCTTGAGGGATGTTAAATATCTTTTTTTTTGGCCACCTCAATGGTACAAAGTATGTCATTATGTAACTCACTAGGTATTCCAGCATTTCCTCAATATCTAGCCACAAACAATTGAGATATCAGTAAAAAATATATTTTATCTACTACATGGTGTACCATTGTAAGGTTAGGGATTTGAAAGATATGATGATTAAAACAATGAGCAAGAAAGAATCGTAAATAAGACAATTTTATTATACCCAAAGAATTACCAATATATTGTCAAATCAAAGATTAATCCTTTACATATATAAATATATACACACACACACACCACTCATTCATTTTACACTAATTTACTCTCTTTGATGTTGCATTTGATATCACTATGATTACCAGCAATAAGCATTTATTAATTGTAGTAAATGCAGTCAGGCCAGGACCCAGATCTTGGTTTCTGAATATCATTTTTCAATAAAATAAACCGGAGCTCCTTAGAAAAATGAGTGATTCTAATAATGGGCAATGAAAATACAATGTGAGTCTAGAACACCTTATGTACCAGTACCAGAAAGTAAGGAATTGCTGAAAAAAATAAGAGTAGGGATATCCCAAAGTTGGATTAATTTGAGCAATAAAATAAATAACATAGTATTTGGTTATAAGTCAAAGTATAAAATGAATATGCATGAGTCCAGACTGACAAATATTAATAATTGAATAAATGAGGAGGAAGGGACAAATCTCCCTAAAATTTTTTTTTAATAATCAAGGTAGTTATTCTCCACCACACACACACAAGAGGTGGAATATAATTACCCTATCCCCCCCACTCCCCAAGACACATACACACTTACCTGAGGGGTGGCTGGACTTGATGACTCACTTTTAAAGAATAAAGTATAGAAAGGGAAAAAATAGTAAATTTATAGTATGGAAACCTTGCTTAACCGAGTGACCAAAGTTAGTATTTCCAGTGGTAAGTTTTGTTCGTTGATATCTTGTACTTTCTGATATGATGTGATGAGAAGGGCATTTCACCTTTTGGCATCCTTCTCCCAAACCCATAACCCCAGCCTAATCATGAGAACAATATCACACAATCACATATTCAAGGACCAGTATTTTTCAAACTGTCGAGGACATGAAAAATAAAGATACTTATAAGGATCACAAAACAATTGACCATTGTTAATTCATAGTTTCTGTTCCTCACTATTATTTGTCAGTTTGTTTCTTTATCTATTTGGATCTAGTTGCATCTATTTTTGACTAGTCATAATTGGGAAAGATGGTGTGGCAGATATTCATTTGTGTTAACTGAAACCCATTAGATTTTTGTTTCCTTCACCTGGGCACACCCAGAGTCGTATTCCACAGCCTGCCTTTTGGTTAGATGTGGCCACAGGCCTGACTTCCGGCCAGTGTATTACGGTAGGAGGTAGGAGGTAATGGGATGCTACCTTCAGACCAACACAATAAAAACTTCCCTACTTGTGCCATCAGTCTTTGCCCAGCCACTGGCTGAAGAGAGAGGGCACCAAGATTCACAACTGCTTGCTTCCTCACTACAGCTTGATTTGAGAATTATAGTGCTAACAGCCTGAGCATTTACAAAGTGAATTTACAGATATTGCTAAATTATTTTCTAGAATGGTTATATACCAGTTACATTCTGTCCAGCAGAGAATGAATTGCTCCATTTCACAGAATTCTCATGTTGAAAATTCTGTTTTCCTCTTTGTGTCTTGTCATTTTGATAGGCAAAGGAAATGTCTTTTTTATAGCCTATCAAATATGATAGTGATGATGATTATATTCTTAAATATTTATTAGGCAATATTATTTTTGTGTGTAAACTGTGTAGCTGTGAATTAATGCCATTTGTAAATTGGTATCTCATGGTTATTCTTTTCTTGCTTTTAAAGACCTTCAGGTATATTAAGCATATTACACCATTTCCTGCCATGTATTTTGCAAAAATTTTATCATAACTTGTTATTTGCATCTTATGTTGGTTTGTAGTTTATGATGTACATAATTTCATACATTTATTCTTCCTCTTTGTGGGTGCTTCTTCAACTTTTGTTCTTACAAAGAACATAAACTGAAATTCAATACATAGTCTTTTGTGTTTTCTTCCATTTTTAGTATTCATTTTTTACATTTAACTGTAATCCATCTAAAATTTTTTTGTTTTCTATTGTGAGGTAGATTTAACTTTCTTTTTGATAATAAATAACTTAATTAATAGTTTCATAACTAATTATTGACTAATTCTTTCCTCACCGAGGGAAAATCTTAACTTTGTTGTATACTATGTTAGATTTATTCTATTTTTTGAAATGCTCAGTTTTTACATTATTACTTTTTTGACACCTTATCTTCTGAAAATTCTAGAGAAATTTAGAAAATTATATGGTTTTAGGTATTTAATTTTGCCAAATGTAATTTGGTTATCTAACTAAACACATGGTTTTCCATTTTTGACCTAATTATTTAATATATTTTAAAATATTATATCAAAACTTTAATATTGGAATAAGCCAAATTTGCTTATTGCATAGTCTTTTTTTTTTTAAGAATTTATTTATTTATTTGAGAGAGAGAGAATGAGAGACAGAGAGCATGAGAGGAAGGAGGGTCAGAGGGCGAAGCAGGCTCCCCGCTGAGCAGGGAGCCCGATGCGGGACTCGATCCCAGGACTCCAGGATCATGACCTGAGCCGAAGGCAGTCGCTTAACCAACTGAGCCACCCAGGTGCCCCGTTATTGCATAGTCTTTTAATATAAAAACCTAGATATTGTTTGCTAGTGTTTTCTTTCTTAATTTATCATCTGAGTTTATAGATGAGTTTTATCTGTGTGTGTGTGTGTGTGTTAGTATCATCAGGTTTTTATATCATGGTTATATAAGTGAAGGAATTTAAAGTTTCCTGTTTTTTTCTGTGCTCTGGATCTATGGTTTCTCTACACACTGTATTGTAGGCTCCATGAGGACAGGGACCATGATTTTCTTGCCCACTGCTTTATTCTTAGTGCCTATCATCTATCAGCACATAATAGGTAATACTGGCTAAATAAATCTACTGAACTTATACTTTTCCTATTATTTGAAAGATTAAAAACATTCATGGTTAAAACTTTTCTGAGCTAAGAGCCTTTTAAAGGCAGAAATTCTATGGCAATTTTTAAAAAATTCCTTCATGAGTTTTAAAATTTTGTCTAGCAATTTGATCACTTTTCCCTAGATAATATTCTATTTAATTCAAGTTTTAAAGTGTATTAATATAGATTTATAAATAGTATTATCTTATAAATGTAGACAAATTTCACCTGATTTCTGAAATTTACCTTTATTTGCTATATTTCATAGTATTCAAGAAGAATATTTTTATTCCTACAACCCAGCTGCATTTTCTCCTTTTTTGTACAATTGACATGTTACTGTTCTTGTGTTCACCATTTAATGAAAAGAGTCATACTTGACTATCCGTCTTGCTCTACTTCACTAATACCTGGCATTAGAATCTTTCTGCCAGGTCTACAATTAAAAGGCTCATTGCTATTCAGTCATTAATTAATTAATTAATTAATTTTTTAAAAAAGATTTTATTTATCTTTGACAGAGAGAGAGAGTGTACAAGCGGGGGAGGCAGCAGGCAGAGGGAGAAGCAGGCTCCCCGCTGAGCAGGGAGCCCGATGTGGGGCTCAAACCCAGGACCCCAGGATCATGACCCGAGCTGAAGGCAGAGGCTTAACCATCTGAGCCACCCAGGCGCCTCAATTTAGTCATTAATTTAGTAAGCTATGCTGAACTGGGACTCCTACTTTCACTGCATGGTCAGCTATGTCATTATAAGAATTAATTTTAGGATCATTTGAAGCAATCATAAAGACTATATGGCCCAGAGAGTATGTACTTTTCCCATGGTTGTTCTTGCTTTCATCTCCCTCTGCTACAGACTTCTTTCAGAGGTGTGATTTGTTATTTCTAGTCCAATTTTGTCTTGGGATCTGCTGATTATTAGATTTGTAGTCCTGGGTGTAGTATTGGAAGGCAACAGAGAATGGCTTTGGGTTGCTTAGAAAACTGTTCCTACTCAGTAAAATAATGACTTTTTTTGCTTTACTCATTTATGATCCCATGTCTCTGAGGTAAGAATATGAATTAAGTTTTGATGGACATAATTTATTACCTTGTCCTAAATAATTTTGCTTAATGGCTCCATCTAACCTTTAGTTATCAGAAATTCTCTCTGGACTTAAGCAGATGCCTGGCCATTTGTCCTGATTCTTACTGTTTTGGTGGTTTGTCTTCTTTCTTAGTTTTAGTATCTTTCTGTGGGAAAATTAGGGAATAAAAATAAGGACCTGCTAGCTAGCCAGCATTTTAACCTGAATATCATCAGGAAATTATTTTTCTCACTTGATTTTTCTCACCAATTTTCTTGGTGATCTGTAAGAAGTCCTACTATATGCATATATATGTTTTGCATAGACATTTTCCAGTGATGATAAATCAAGATGGGAAAAAATTATTTATGAACTTTAATGTAAACTCACTTAGGGACAGAAGACAAATATTTGGTTATGAAATTAATTCATGGTATATGTAAGACTAATTCAAATATAAATTCTAACATGATATAATCTGAATTATGATTTTAATCCCATAAATTCTGAGATCCCTTGATAGTTGAGAATATTTTAATTTGGGAAAATATGGAAATGATAAGTAATTCTTTTTTTTTAGAGAGAGAGAGAAAGAACATGCAGGTGGGGGTAGGCAGAGGGAGAGGGAGAGGGAGAATCTCAAGCAGCCTCCACGCTCAGTGCAGAGCCCTATGTGGGGCTCGATCTCACGATCCTAAGATCATGACCTGAGCCGAAATCAAGAGTCAGATGCTTAATCAACTGAACCACCTGGGCACCCCAGGAAATTATAAGTAATTCTATTAAGTGTCCTTTTATAAGTCATTAGAAACATTTCACTAGATAGATGCCATGTAGAAGAGCACAGGAGCAGGGTATAATAATGTCCTTTCTTTCATGTGCTTTACTGTAGGACTTTTGAGCATCTAGTTACTCCAGATATTATGATGATACTTATTCTCATTGACATTTGCTGTTTTGTTGTCTTTCACTTCTTCCACCTTTCTTACGGCAACAGAGCATTTTTTTCCCTGAGTAAATGGGAAATTGACCCATGTCTGGTCAGAGTAATACCTTCGCCAGACTGATTGATTAAGGGATAACCAAAATAACTCAGAAGGGCCTAACATACTACCCTGGGGATTTTTCTATCTAAGATATTAAGGAATACTACCTATTTTTACTGGCTAGTAGGTAAAGTAAGATATACATGTAACTGATATGCTAAGTAAGCATAGTGTGTGGATTTTGCTTTTTACCATCCCTTTAAACTTTAATCAGGGGCAACATTCCCTTAGCTTTGGGTTAAAAACTCAAGCAGGCTCATGACTTCTCTGCTCATCTTTATAAAAAAGGCAGAATGCTATACAATAGTCACTTTATCCTGAAACAAGTCTCAAATTAGAAATTATAAACCCCAAACTGTGAAATTATAATCCCCAAACTGTGAAATTCACTTGGTTGCAATTGTTTTTCCTTCTTTTCTCCAGCTTGAACCTACATTGTAAAAGAGGTAATTGTGTGGTTGACATCTCTTTTCCTTTGACTTGAGCTTCTCTTTCCTTCTTCTCTCCCTACCTTCTAGCTGTGGTTTTGAACTTCCCAGGGATGGAAATATGGAGAAGAACAGGTAGAATTAGAAAAGTCTTAACTGAACTGGATAGTAAGTTGGTTTCAAACCCTCTAAACTGACAGGTGTATAAAGCTGAATCTAATTTATACTTCTGTGGGATCTAGCTCTCTTCTGGATATCTCTCTCTATTTTCTTGATCTCAGCAGATACATATCTATTCTAGGTGGTCTGCTGACTCTCCTTCTGCAGCCACTGGGTAACATTTTAGACTCTTTCTGTTGATGTTCCCTTGGCTTTATTGGACAGGGCTCAATACAATTTCAATCTGGTTTTCCTCCCCTCTAACACAAACTTGATTTATGAGAAAAACTCATGTATTTCTAGTCCCTTCAAAGTCTAGCAGTATAGGTTGATCCCAATATCCCTAAGTAGATGTTGAACTAGTTCAGAGAACACATTTCAAAAATCTGAGTTGGTTTTTTTTTAAGATTTTATTTATTTATTTGAGAGAGAGAGAGAGAGAGAGAGAGTAAGCACAGGGCAGGGGGAGAGGCAGAGGGAGAGGCAGAGGGAGAAGCAGACTCCCCGCTGAGCAGGGAGCCTGATGAGGGGCTTGATCCCAGGACCCTGAGATCATGATCTGAGCAGAAGGCAGATGCTTGACCAACTGAGCCACGCAGGTGCCCCTCTGAGTGTTTTTTTTTTTTAATGCCCCCTTTCTAGACTTGTTAATAGAACATGCCCTAACCACCCACCCACTCCCAAATGGGTGGCATGAGGAATTCACAGCACAGTGACAACTCTTGCCATCAATTTTCTCTCCTTCTGTGATACCTTCTTGATTCGGGTGGTGAATGCAAGAGTCATGGAACAAATCCTTCATCACTGGTTTTGCAAATTCTTCTACAATATAATGCCAGGAAGAGCCCCTCCTTATATAATCTGGACTGCTAGGGAGAGAACAAGAGAGAGGAGAGACAGACAGAGAGAGACAGACAGGGAAGGAAGGGAGGTAGAGAGAAGGACTGGAACATGCTATGGTAAAGTGTTTTGAGGTACTGGATTTCGGAGCTGCAGTAGCAGCAGTAACTGATCTTACCATTGCTGCTGTTACTGGTGCTGATCCTATCACAGTAGCTGATAGACATTTTTAAAATATGTGTATCAGGGCACCTGAGTCGCTCAGTGTGTTAAGCATCCGACTCTTGATTTCAGCTCAGGTCCTGATCTTGGGGTTATGGGATTGAGCCCTGCATCAGGTTCTGTGCTCAGCATGGAGTCTGCTTCTCTCTCTCCCTCTCCCTTTGCCCCTCCCCCTGCTCACGAGTGCACTCACACCCTCTCTCTCTCTCTCTCAAATAAATAAATCTTTAAAAAATAAAATAAAATGTGTATCAAATTGTGGGCAAAATCAATACTTTGCAAATCTCAAGTTATTCAGTGAAAATTCCTTTCTATTGGAAGCAAAACCAATGTCCATAACTTTTTTTGTTGCTATAATTACTCCTATGTTTTATTCTTATTATTTTATCATATAGAAGGGAGTTATTAACTGCAGTTCTGTATTATTATTTGGAATATGAGTTTTAGCCCGTAAGTGCCAGTACTCTTGACATTTTATTTTAAAAGTGTGTTAACAGTTTTATATTTTTCTTAAAACTATCTTTGTAAACTTTATTTCTGGAATTATGGGCATAAAAAAGGGATGGAAGCATCTAATAAAATGCAATTACTTAAAAACATTTTCAGAAGTGAAAGACAGTATGAGGACTTTTAAAGTATCACAATATTTAATCATTAATTTGAATTCAATATCATATTGTAAATAATAAAATTTGATTTCAATTAATAATTTCAAATAATGAAAAATAATTTCAAATAATAAAATTTGATTGTGATTTCAAGAATAAATTTCACAAAAAAAGAATAAATTTTACAAAAATTGCTCTGCTACAAAAAAAATCAGCCAGTGGATGAATCAAACATCTATTACATTTAATTAGTTCTCTTATTGAAGCACATTTACAAGAGAAAATAACCAAAGAATTTGTATGTAATTTCTGAACTTGACCTATATGTCATTATGTGTTTTGCCTTCTCCCAGTACGATATTTTTATACTTGCCCTATTTGGGACACAGAGAAAAATTTCCTTGGTAGAGAGTCTGACTTTCAGTATTTGCAGAAAATGTGCAGACTAGAGAGCAGAGATCCTAAGTGCTCACTGGCTACATTCATATATCAGTAAGGGTATCAGTTAAGAACTAAAAAGAAACAAAGCTAACTTAAAAATAAGGATATTTAACAATATTGAGAGAATAGTGTCCATCTTGAAAGCAGTGCTGCTCTAAAGAACACATACCATGATGTGGTCAAAGGTCATTGCACTAACATCACAGAATACCCTAATGCCTCATATGATGGAATGAGCAAACATCTTAAAATAGATACCATCAACATCCTGTATTCTTGGACGTCTTAGACCATTTTGAATCATTGTGAAGAAGGTGAACAGAGCTGAGCTGCTGTTTGAAAGTAATTTGTCTTTCAGTTCATATCTAGGAATGAAAATTAGGTCTAAAAATTCCATAGCATGGGGCTTTATGACACATATAAAACACAGCAATGAAATTGCCACAGCTTTGAAGTTGTTTTTTAAGTGATTCTTTGTGGAATGTTTTGAGATGAGATTGAATAATTTACACTGGAGTCTGTCTTTCTTTTTTCTTTCTTTTTAAAATGAACTTTCATTTTGTTTTTTGTAATAATATAACACCTGATTATAGTATAGAATCTTGATGATTCTATTTTATGTACACATACTGTGGTTGCTTAATTTTCATATTATCATCAGAAATGTACTGGAAAAAAACGGTTCCTCTATACAACACTTCCGAATCATAGCTCATTTCCAAAATATTAATTGTTAACAATAAGTGGCAATATATTTATGCAATACAAAAAGTGTAGGTTTTGGAATCATGAACTTAGTCTTAGTCCCAGGGCCACTTATTGGTATTTCTGCAACTTTGCAAACCTGGCATAACATGAACTCTTTAGGTCTCTGATATTTACTTCTTAAAATGTTTCATGGAGATATCTGCATTGAAGGAGAGTGTGTTTATCAAATATATATCCTAAATTCTAATTGAAACACTTTCAGCACTGCCAGGTAAATTGTATATCAAAGGACTATATGTAGATTTTTCACTGGGTTGACATTTTTTTTTATGATTTTGAAAATTCTTTATTTTAAAAAAGTGTATCCGATGTAGAAGTTCAGCTCCCTGTGTCTTTTCAGTAGTAGAATCTAAAAAGGTAATGAAATATTATAGGTTGGAGCTGATGATTTATATCTGTGTATATCATGAAAGATAGGAAGTAAATGGGTATAATTGCTGAACTAAGTAAATAACCAATGCATACATCATACATATTTAAATATCTGTTCAGACATATATTCTCTTAAATGCCAATTGTTGAGTCCTCAATCAGTTCAATGTGTATGTTCTACGAAAGATTTTTGATATGTTATTTTCCTCTGGTGAGATTTCTCCCACAAACTCAGAGGACTTGCAAGATATGGAACTATCCTTTCAGAATATGGATTAGGAGATTACCATTTAAAATATGAAACTACTGTTAGTGTAAAATCGAGTCCAAAAATCAGTGTAAGAACATAACCAGATTCTCAGCTTCAGCACTGGATCTTTTCTACTATGACAAAGATTTTCCCATGTAAAGTATTCAGAAATCGATAGTATCGTTTAAGATTAATTTTTAAAGTTCTTAGTTGTGGTAAAATATACACAACATAAAATTTATCATCTTAGCCATTTTTATGTGTAGAATTCTGTAGTGTTAAGTATATTCACATTGTTGTGGAACGAATCTCCAGAACTCTTTCCATCTTGTAAAACTCATTAAACAACTCACAATTTTCCCTCCCCTCAGCCCAATCACCATTGTACACTCTGTCTCTATGAACTCGACTAGTCTAAGCACCTCATATATGTGGATTCATATAGTATTTGTTTTATTTTTTCATGACCGGTGTATTCACTTAGCATAATACTCTCAAAATAGCATGTGTCACAATTTCCTTTTTAAGGCTGAATAATAATCCATTGAATACATATAACACATTTTATTTATCCATTATCCATTAATGGACCATGGGTTGCCTACACCTTTTGGTTATTGTGAGTATGCTATAATCATGGGTCTCTTCAAGATCCTGTTTCCAATTCGTTTGGGTATATACCCAGAGGTGGAATTAGTGGATCATATGGTAATTGTACTTTTAATTTTTTTAGGAACCACCATACTGTTTTCCATAGTGATTACACCATCTATATTCCTACTACACTGGTGTTCCAATTTTCCATATCCTTGTCAACATTTGTCATTTTCTATTTTTAAATAATAGCTATTCTCTTGGGTGTGACATATGTCATTCCGGTTTTAATGTGCATTTCCCTAATGATTAGCAATGCTGAATATCTTTTCATGTGCCTGTTGGTCTCTATATCGTCTTTGGAGAAATTCAAGTTCTTTGCTTTTTTAAAAAAAAAAAATCCAGTTCTTTGTTTTTTTCTTGTTGAATTACAGAAGTTCTGTTATGGTCTAGATATTAATCTCTTATCAGATATATGATTTGCAAATATTTTCTTCCATTCCATAGGTAGCATTTGTTTTGAATAATTTAATTTTTAGAGCAGTTTTAAGTTCACAGCAATATTGAGCAGAAGATACATGGGTTTCATATATATCCTCAGTCCCACCCATACATAGCCTTTCTCATTATCAACATCCCCAACCAGGGTGGTACATTTGTTAACAATGATAAACCTATGTTGACACATATTACCCAAAGTTCATAGTCTATCTTAAGGTTCACTCATGGTGGTGTACATTCTATGGGCTTAGATAAATGAATAATGACATATATTCCTCATTATAATATCATACAGAGTATTTTCACTGCCCTAAAAAATCCTTTGTGCTCTGCCTATTTATCCCTTTCCCTCCTGCCCTTTCCCTGGCAACCATGATCTCCATAGTTTTGCCTTTTCCAGAATTTCATGTAGTTGAAATAATACAGTATGTAGCCTTTTCACTAACAGTATGTCATAAACATTTTTTTCCTAATATTTCATAACTGCATACTAGTAACATATATGTACAGATATATATATTCCATAGGTATATGAGAATAGATAAGTCTCAATATATTCAATCATTTCCTTATTTTGGATCATTCAGATTGCCTTTATATTTTTGTTATTGGTAATGACAACAAAGACTTTGGTTGTACCAAGAACACCTAATTTGCATGCTGGAGTTTAATCTTAATGGATTAGTTTCCAAAAGTGGGACAATTGGCTGAGTGTATGCACATTTTTAATTTCAATAGAGATGGCTACATCACTTTCTAATCAATGGTATGAATTTATATATCCACCAAAAATGTATGAACATGCCCATTTCCCCACAATAATGCCAACATTAGATATTATCAATTTTTAAATTTTGTCCAATCAAGTAAAAAGAGGAAACTCTTTGCTTTAATTTCCACTTTTCTGAACTTTTGTATCTTTTCTGTTACCTATTTGTATTTCTTCTTCTACAAAGTTACATGAAATCTTTGCCCATTTTTATTTCTTTGTTTTTGACTATACAAATGATAAAAAGCTTATTATATGGTAGAGATACATAACATTTATTTTTAAGACTGCATTTTGACTAATTCTTGTCTTCCTTGTTTGTTTATGGTGTCTTTTGCATTCATAAACTTTGTAATTTTAGGGGTGCCTGGGTGGCTCAGTCGTTAAGCGTCTGCCTTCAGCTCAGGTCATGATCCCAGGGTCCTGGGATCAGAGCCCCACATCGGGCTCCCTGCTCCGCGGGAAGCCTGCTTCTCTCCCTCTCCCACTCCCCCTGCTTGTGTCCCCTCTCTCGCTGTGTCTCTCTCTGTCAAATAAATAAAATCTTAAAAAAAAAATTAATTTTGTATATTTGAATCTAGTTATCTCTTACTTCATAGTTCCTGGGGTTTTTTTTGTTTAAGAAGGCCCCTTTGGCCACCCACTGACCTCATGTTTCTCTTTAGGTTTCCACCAAAAGAGGAACTCAAATCTGTCTATCCACCCAAGTCACCCAGTGCCCCTCTAATAATGCGTCTTGCAGAGGAAGGGCTCAAAGTTGTCTGATTTCCCACACAGTCAAGTAACAAGGATACCTCCTCATTCCTCACCTTGCTTACAGCCTAGGGCAAGCCCCCATCTGTCCACCTACTCCAGCCGGTCACTGGCCCTCACGCACACCCCACTCCTGCTTATTCCATGTGATGTGCAATGGACGCAGGCTCGCATAAGAAAGGGCTGATGGGGAGACACAGGGATATAGACAGAGGCTGGGGGCCCAGACCCAGGCCGAGGCCTGCCCATGCTGCAAGGAGAAGCTGAGGTCCCCACAATGAGCCCTGAGGGCAGAATCCTGTGCTTCTGAATTAGGAGGTTTGTCACTCTCTTCTCTCCTGGCACAACAGGGAACATGGCGGGGGAGGAAGGGTCTCTGGCTGGGTTCCCCACCTCACCATCGGTCCCGCAGCCCCTCTGTCCAGGCTTGGGCCGAGAGCCACGCCCCGGGAGCCGCCAGAGGTGGCAGAGACTAAATGCTATGAGGAGCCGGGCTGAACCCTGTTGGGGAGTCATCACTCGAGGTCTGCTGCTGTCACATTAAACCCGCCACAGGGGACTGACCCCTGCGAGGTACGGGAATCCAGTCCTGTAGCTGAGAGCGCACCATCACTGGGGCTTAGCGCCTCAGCCCAGACTCAGAGCCGGGTGTGCGGAGCAGCCAGGCAGCTCCGCGTCGCCAGGGAGCCGGGCGCGGAAACGGGCCCACTCACTCCCCCAGCCCCGCCCCGCCCCGCCCCGCCCCGCCCCGCCGCTGCCGCTGATGCCCTCGCTTAGAGGAACCTTGTGGAGGGGTGGAGGACACCCGGTCGTCTGCCCAGTTGTCTGGGGCTCTGTGCCAGCTCTGAGCTGAAACAGTGGGGTAGAGCAGAGAAGAGGGGCCCGGGGCCCAGGAAGACTCTTGTTTATCCTTCCTTCCTTTCTTTTTCTTCCTTCCTTCCTTCTTTTCTTTTCTTTTCTTTTCTTTTCTTTTTCTTTCTTTCTTTCTTTCTTTCTTTCTTTCTTTCTTTCTTTCTTTCTTTCTTTCTTTTTTCTTTCTTTTTCTTTCTTTCTTCTTTCTTTTTCTTTCTTTCTTCTTTCTTTTTCTTTCTTTCTTCTTTCTTTCTTTCTTTCTTTCTTTCTTTTTTTCTTTCTTTCTTTCTTCTTTCTTTCTTTCTTTCTTTCTTTCTTCTTTCTTTCTTTCTTTCTTTCTTTCTTTCTTTCTTTCTTTCTTTCTTTCTTTCTTTCTTCTTTCTTTCTCTTTCCTTTCTTTTCTTTTCTTTTCTTTTCCTTCCTTCCTTCCTTTCTTTTCTTTTCTTTTCTTTCTTTCTTTCTTTCTTTCTTTCTTTCTTTCTTTCTTTCTTCCTTTCTTTTTCTTCCTTCCTTCCTTCCTTCCTTCCTTCCTTCCTTTCTTTCTTTCTTTCTTTCTTTCTTTCTTTCTTTCTTCTTTCTTTCTCTTTCTTTTCTTTTCTTTTCTTTTCCTTCCTTCCTTCCTTTCCTTTCTTTCTTTCTTTCTTTCTTTCTTTCTTTCTTTCTTTCTTTCTTTCTTTCTTTTTCTTTCTTCCTTCTTTCCTTCCTTCTTTCTTTCTTTCTTTCTTTCTTTCTTTCTTTCTTTCTTTCTTTCTTTCTTTCTTTCTTTCTTTTCTTTCTTCTATCTTAACATTTCTTTATTGTGAAATATGCACACCAACAGAAGGGTGTAAAATATAAATGTCCAGTTTGGCAAATAATTATAAAGAAAACACTCCTGTAACCACCAGTAAGGACCCCAGAAGCCTCCACGTGCCTTTTCAGATCATAACTCAAACATCGCCCCCCAACCCCTTCCTCCAGAGTTAACCACAATCTGCTTTTGTGATCGCCACCTCCTTGCTTTACAATTTACCTATATATGCATCACCTATTAGTATAGTTTAATTTCATGTTTTTAAACCTTGTATAAACAGAATCATACCATATGTTTTTTTTTAAGGCCCTTTTCATTCCAAAGGTATAAAAATATTTTATTTTTTTAAAATAGCAGATTGTTGTTATATCTTTGCTTTATAGGAAGATAATTTGTGTGTGTGTGTAGATTGAGATGAAAATATTTTACTTTTGGGCTATATAGATAATTATGCCAAGAACATTATTAAACAGCCACTCCCCATTTTTCTTATTATATAATTATTATATTTAATGTAATCAATTTTTGCAATCTATTTTGTGTCACCAGGTTATTTCTAGATCTATGTCAAAGTTCACTTAGATCTTCTCTTCCATTACTCAAGTTTTTTTTTTTTTTTTGAGTAGAAATGCCATCAAAGTTTGACATTGCTCAAAGAATAGATTATAATTTTAACCTTCCCTTATTCAAAATGTGAAAATAAAAGAGAAGGAAGGAAGGAACAGACACACACACACACACACAGATGAAGAAGAGGGAGAAAAAATACTTCAACTTATTTTCCCTAACTTATCCGCTGGCTTTTCAGATCTTGTAGTATATGCCCTAATAAAAAGAGTAAACACATGTCGTTCTTCCTTTCATACACCTCAGCGAGTACGAAGGATGAGTTTTTTGGGAAGTTTAATGAAAAAAGAAAAAAAAGTCCTGAGACCCTTTTCCTTTTTTTCCCATTTGTCCTTTGCTTGTTCATTTATGTGTCAGTTTTGTTTCTTTGTCCCTCGTGTGTAGTAATTCCTGTTACAAAATGAAAATATCGTCTTGATACCCAATTTATCTGCTATACAAGAACTTTTTATGTAGTACCAGTAACTAGGACTCCTATAAAGAGATTTATGGATACTATAAATGGATAGTCCATATATTATGGATACTTAAATAACTTGGCTGCTGCTGTATATTTTATATATTGAGGGTAGAAGATTGTTTTTGTATTCAAGTTTTGATATTTAAATCAGCCACTCTAATGTCCTTAGGTTAGAATTCTTACTCTTTAGTAGTCAAGAAGCATCCCTTCTCTCTAAGCTTTTTAAACATTAGAGCAAACCACATGGCTGGCTTTAAATTTTTCCAGGTTATAGAAAAACTTTGGTTCTGCTTTGATCAATGTAACACAATGAACCTCCTATCCTAAGAATTAAATGGGAATGATTATTTCATCATCCAAAACACATAAGCTTTCTTAAGATCCATTACTTGTGCTATAGTTGACTTTATTTTCAAATTCCCTTTGTCTTTATTTTCAGATTTTCATCTTTATTTTCAGATTTGTATTTTTTCTATTTTTTAAAATTCTAGACCAACATATAAATCAAAATTCACCAAAAAAATCATTTTCTATTACTTTACTCTATTTTCATTCTTGTGGTCAGATAATTTATGGAATTTCAAAGTCATTGCTAAGATACTTGAAGTTTTGTTAAGCATTCTTAGAAGCTATTTCTTATAGGCAATATATATAACAGAAGAATATTTGCCATTTCATGGTCAAGAGTTGACTCATTTTTAATATATGGTAAGTTTAATAGGTTATGGATAGCCCAGTATAAAATTATGATTTTTTTTCCATCTAATAATGCTGTAATAACATATCAGTCATCATCAGTGGTTGTTAGAGTGGACTAACTCACTATATTTATTTAACAATTTTAAAGATAAGGGTGATCTCATCAGCCTTTTTATTTATTATTTATTTATTTATTTTTAAAGATTTTATTTATTTATTTGAGAGCGACAGAGAGAGAGAATGAGAGAGAGAACACGAGAGGGGGTAGGGTCAGAGGGAGAAGCAGACTCCTTGCTGAGCGGGGAGCCTGATGTGGGACTTGATCCTGGGACTCCAGGATCATGACCTGAGCCAAAGGCGGTCGCTTAACCAACTGAGGCACCCAGGCGCCCCTCATCGGCCCTTTTAAATGGCTAGCTTTTTCAAACACTTTCTAATAAAGTGCCTTCCCAGGCACTAATATGGTCATTTGACACACATAATAGTTAACATTTATGTATTAAATTATGTTGATTCACATAAAAACTTAAAATGTGTATGTTCTTTCACCCTGAAATATAACATGGGTTTGCTTACTGCTCTGTAAGACATATTTTTTAAAGTTTATTTTATAATTAAACAATAATATTCACTTCTTATGGATTTTTTCAGGAACACAATAATACAGGAAAAAACAAATAATAGAGTTATTATCACTCAGAGGCAGGGAGTGCTATATTTCAGTGTATATTCTTCTTTTCCCTTTTTTCACATTTTTTATAAAATTAACATAGTGTTTATTAAAATTTCCAGCTGTTTTAAATTTTAAAAATATAGTGTATATGGATAGATAGATAGATAGATAGATAGATGTTAAAAATATACCTTTCTCTGTATAGTTAATGGCTTCATGATATAAGGAAACATTTTTTTCTCTTTCAATTGAATAGGCTCAACCATTATTAAACAAGCTACACTATTCAATATTTCTTGTATTATTTGATTTGCTACCTGCATTTTACCTTCTATTAATGTTAAACATTTAAATTGTCACCAGTATTTGATACCTCTAATAACACTGCATTGAACATCTTTGTGCATAAATCTTTTTCTATCATTAATTGATTCCTTTGCTTGATTTTAGGATTTCAGTGAATGGCTTAGACATTTATTGCCAAATAGACATTCAGAAAGGTTATGTGAGTTTATATTTCTACTCATAATGTATGAGGTACTACATTATCAATATATCTTCTGTTTAAAAAATAATATTTTCTATTTGATAGTTTAAAAATCCCATTTTTAACAATTATTTTACTAATGTTCATTTTTTAAAATAGGGTCCTTATCATTTAATAAATATTAACCCTGACTTTCTGGTTGAAAATGGCAAATCAAAACATGCACTCAACTTATCTCCCTTCCAAAATTCCACTAAACAATAAAGGAATAAAAATCATCCCTATATGCACTAAGATTATGGAGAATTAGAAAATACATTAATGTAATTAATATGTTAGCATGTAAAAGGAGAAAACCATAGGATGATATCATTAGAGGCAAAACAAATTAACAATAACGAAACGCATTCCATAAAACTCAACACCCATTGTGATATTATGACATAATAAAAAAATATATATATTTGGTCTCTCACTCTTTTCTTGACACAGGCTCCTAAAACGCTTGGAATTTTCCTAAGTGATGAGAGCCAAAAAGGAATCTTTTGTTATGCTAATGGATGACTTTTGGAAAAAAACTAAGGGGGCTGATTGCCTGGAGAATTAACCCTGTGATTAGAGGGTTGGAACTTTCAGTCCCACTCCCAGACTCCTGGGGAAGGGTGAGGGACTGGAGATTGAGTTCAGTCACCAGTGACCAATGACTTAGTCAATTGTGCCTTTGTAACAAAGCCTCCATAAAAATCCCAAAGGACAGAGTTTGGAGAGCTTCCAGGTTGATGAACACATGGAGATTTGAGGAGAGTGGAATGCAAAGAGAGAACATGGAAGCTCCATGTCCTTTTCTCATTTTTTCCATCTGGCTGTTCATGAGTTATATCCTTTTATAATAAACTGATAATCTAGTGAGTAAAATGTTTCTGAGTTCTCTGAGTTGCTCTAGTGAATTAATTAAATCCAAGGAGGTATCACTGGAACCTCCAATCTATCCCCAGTCAGTCAGAAGCACAGGTGACAACACTGACTTGCATTTGGCATCTGAAGTGTGTGGAGGGCAGTCTTGTAGAACTGAGCGCTTAACCTGTGGGATCTAACATTATCTCCAGATAGATAGTGTCAGAATTGAATTGTAGGACACTCAGCTGGTATTGGAGAATTGCTTGGATAGTTAGGGAAAAAACCCACACGTTGGAATTGGGTGCAGATTCTTACCCATCAATAAAAACTGCTAGTAACCTAACAATAGTAGGAAATTTCATTAATCTAATTAAGAGTATTTACTCAAAACATAGGACAAACATTACATTCATTGTTACAATCTTAGAAGAATTTCATTCAAATTCAGGGAAAAGACAAGGATATTTCCACTCTTATTAAGGGCATAATAGTAGCAAAAGGAAAAAAATGTAGATAATGGAATGGATTCATAAAGATTGGGGCAGGAGGATGGATGGAATTTTAAAGAACAAAAACTATGATGATAAAGCTATCAGGTGCATTTTTAAATTTGAAAACTGATGTCATTAGGCATTGGATTTGATGGAACAAGTGGGAAACATTAGTGATAGATACATAGAAAATTAATAAAATGAAAAGAAATGTCAACAACTGGCATTATTTGATAATACATACAAAAAATAAAGTTTATAGGCAAATAATAAAATTCATAATAGATTTTGACTGCCTCCAGTTGTAAGATCATTATATAAAAGTGATTGCATTTCTATATGCCAGCAGTGACTAGAAAATGTAAAATTGTATATGTTAATACATAAGTAGCAATAAAATATGAGATACATAGAGATAAATCTAACAAAAGAAATATAAATAAAAGCATATGGAAAGTCATTACAATAATCTAAATAAATGGAGAAATGTACTATATTCATGAATAGGAAGCTTCTCAAGTCTGAATTTTCCCAACTTGATCTTTAAATTCAATGACTTTTTAAAAAATATTTCTCAAGGAACTTGACGAGATTGTTTAAAATGTATTTGAAATAGTAAAGAATATGTACGACACTCTTAAGGAAGAACATTGCAGGGGAATTCCTATACCACATAAGAAGATTTTATAGTGCAATAATAATTAAATCAGTATGATATCAGTGTAGGGATAAATGCAGAAATCAATAGATTAGAATGGAATAGCTCAAGATACACTTAAGTACATATGGAAACTTGATATAGGAGAGAGATGGCTTGATGACCATTAGGGAAAAGATGGATTTTTTGAGACGTGTTTAGGAAAAAATTAATCATCGATATGGGGAAAAAATGGATCTTTACAGTACACTGATGCAAAACTCAATTCTGGGTAGATTATTTGTTTTGAAAAGTGCAATTTAAAAGCTTTTAGAAGAAAACATAGAAGCTATCTTTGTAAGAATTTTTACTTTTAAAAATTCACAAAAAGCACATAGTATAAGGAAATCTGGGAGACCAAATATCTAACTAACAAGAATTTCAGAAAGAGAGAACAGAGCAAAATAAGGTAAGAAATTTACCAAAATATGAAAATTTCTCCCTGGATTTGAAGACATGAATCTCCAGATTGAAAAGGCCTACTAATGTCCTGGTACAATGAGAGCAAAAACAAATAAAAAATGCACAAAGAAACAAAGGCATATTCTTTTGAAATTCCAAGAGCAACTAGAATAACGATACCACCAAAAATCTTAAGGTCAATTTTGGCTTCATCTCATCAGTTGCATGCCCATCCCTAACTAACTTAGCAGTCGCTAAGTGTTCTAGATTCTACTTTTTTTTTTTTTTAAGATTTTATTTATTTATTTTGACAGAGAGAGATAGCGAGAGAGCGAATACAAGCAGGGGAGTGGGAGAGGGAGAAGCAGGCTTCCCGCCGAGCAGGGAGCCCGATGCCGGGCTCGATCCCAGGACCCTGGGATCATGACCTGAGCCGTAGGGAGACGCTTAACGACTGAGCCACCCAGGCGCACCTGTTCTAGATTCTACTTTAACCACATTTCTCACATCACTCTTTCCATTTCTTCTACTACCATGTAGTTCAGGTCATTATCCTCACTTTTTAAGATTATTTTAATAACCTCCAAATTAATGTTTGCCTAAAATCTCTCTACATTCTAATCTATGCATCTAGACATTCAGATTGTGTTCAAAATTACTTCCTGATTTCTATTCTCCTTAAACTAAGTCCAGATTCCTCATCTTGGGTTTTAAGGATAGGTATGAAAATACTACAGCCCTAATTTTTTTAAAGATTTATTTATTTATTTATTTATTTGAGAGAGCGAGAATGAGAGAGAGAGAGAGAGTGTACATGAGAGGGGGGAGGGTCAGAGGGAGAAGCAGATTCCCCACTGAGCAGGGAGCCCGATGCGGGACTTGATCCTGGGATTCCAAGATCATGACCTGAGCTGAAGGCAGTCGCTTAACCAACTGAGCCACCTAGGTGCCCCTACAACCCTAACTTTTGGATTTTTCCTCACTATGCATATGTATACCGCACACTTTAGCTTTTGTGTGTGTGTATATGCATGAATATATCTTCTAGTCACTGCTTCATCACTTTATTTGCTCATACTGTGTCATCCACATAGTGTCCTCTCTATACATCTCCTTCTGTAGAAATCCCATCTGGTCTACAAAACCCAATTCAAATGCTACCTCCTTTATAAATCCTTACCCCCCCAACAAATGTGAAATAAGCATTTATTTCATTGAAGATCCATATTTACTTGAACAATTTCAAAATATTTGCTTTTTTTGCTTTACATTATAACTATTTGTATGCTGATTTTATAGTATTTAATTTTAAGCCCTTTGAAGAAAGGACTTCATTTTATACATGTTTATATTCCAATATCTAGCATGTACCTTGCACATAGGGAGCATTTAATAAAAATTTATGTTGTATTGAACTTAATTCTTAACTTTGTTCAATTAGTATACACTTTTAGTATCAAAAAGAGAAAGGTCTGATTAAAAATTCCAAATTATGTTCACAATAAAAGTAAACTTTAGGAGAGCCTGGGTGGCTCAGTCAGTTAAGCGTCTGACTTGGGCTCAGGTCATGATCTCAGGGCCTAGGGATAGAGTGTTGCATCAGGCTCCTTGCTCAGCAGGGAGCCTGCTTCTCCCTCTTCCTTTGCCCCTCTCCCTGCTCATGCTCTCTGTCAAATAAATAAAATTTTAAAAAAATAAAATAAAATAAGTAAACTTTATATGTGTGAATTAGTTACTTGAGCTTGATGAATTGAAACCTTGTAAAAATATTTTGGCATGGACCTATGTATAAAAACATGTGTATATAATAATTTTATTATTCTATTAAGTAATTAACTTTAATAAAACAAAGCTCTAAACAAGCATTCTAATATTTTGTTTTTTCATTCGTTAGATTTTAGAAGTGGATAAATATATTCTCCTAGTTAATAAATCAAAAAGAACTACTGATATTAATTTGGGTTCTCAGGTCCCAATATGGTAATTTAAAAATTTTAACCATTTTTTAATGTTATCATTTAAGGATTAATTATACTTATTAGAATGATTATTTTTTCCTATTGCCCTGTCTGATTATTATTTCTTCTAAAGTTTGTCAATGCAATTTATTTATTAGAAGGATGTATTTTAAGGCATTTCCTTTCTATACAAATCACATGTTTGAGTTTTTGATATTTAATCACAAAAAATAATTTAAAGACACTCAGGTATTTCTCTAAATTTTTATCAAAGGAATACTATACTTAAGGAATTACTGAAAAGTACAAGTATATATCATCTAGCTAAAAACAAATTTAAGAGCATTTCTTATTACTTATAACAAATTATGCTCTGGAAATATTAATGTACATCTTATGAGAAGGCAACATGCATTAACTATCAACATTCTGACTGATGACATTCACAGGATTAATGGGAAGGTTAGTTTATGCCTTCTGAGAGAACCATGATTTGGATATTGATACAGAAAGAGAAAACCAATTTGGTTGCAGTGAACCATGGCAGACTGGGGTACAACATGTGCTTGAAAGAAATAAAAGGTACATTGTTCAGAATTTTATTCCCTTATCTCTTATTTCACATCATTTTTCATCTTCAAGTGTGATGATCTGTGGAAGAATCAGGTTATCCAAAAAGTGTACCATTTATTTATAACTACAAAATTTTTCCAAGCTGCTAAAACTTTCCTTCCTTTTATTTTAAAAATTGAGCAAGTCAGCCTATGGGCTGACTCACATGGGGAGAAGATTATATAGCTTGTGTTTCATTATTATGTAAACTAATTAACGTTAGAGAAAATGGAGCAGCAAATCTTCATCCTTTGCTGCCACATTTATACCCCTTCTGTTCTGTATTTCTGGTCTAATTCCAAATTCCAGGGTTTGTTAGTGAAATTTGATTTGTAAAATATAGACGTTACAATTTCATTTAAATTCTTTTAAAATATTCTAATAAATGGATCAGCTCTCTAGTTTTAAGTTCCTTCATTGTCATAAAATTATTAGTTGCATATTTAGCATTTCATCAATTGAAATCAGTTTCTTCATCTTTGAGCTATTTTTAATGCTGTCCTATGAACAGCTTATAGTGTTATTCTGTATGTTTCTGATACTGAAGTATGCACCTAAAACATGTACTCTAGATACCGACTCAATGTAATTGTGTAGTGAAGAATTTTACCTGGTTTTCATTAAGTGATATCTTGTACTCATCCCAAAATAGCAATGGCCTATTTTCTTGATGCATATTAATGTAAATCCAGATAGCAATTAATTTGCTTTTCAGTGCATTCTCTGCTTTCTTTATTCAAAATCTGAGAATAAAGCTGCATCATGTTTTCTCCTCTAAGTTTGTATCTTTTAGTAACATATTTGGTATCACTCAAGTATATAATCATTAATATTATAAATTTTTACATCATTCCATGATATTACATCTGCATCTTATAGGTGAGTCAGGTATAACCTCTTTGTTGGTTCTTTCACTGTGTATGTATGCGTGCTATTAGGCATATATGAATTATGTGTATGTTTATTTATTGTAAGTATACATGTTTATGGTATTTGTAAGCTAAAGACACCTAGATAGACTAAATATAGTCACCTAGAGCAGAAGCTGGCCAACTATAGTCTATGGGCCAATCTGGTCTGATACATGTTTTTGTAAATGAAATTTTATTAAAACACAACCATAGTAATTTTTTATATACATTGCCTATTGTACATTTGCAGTACAAAGGGAGAGCTGAGTTGTTGTGCCAGGAAGGGGAGTCTCAGGCTCACAGGGTCAAAGAGGCTTTCTGTGGTGGGCTCCTTGTAGTGGCAAGATTCCTCTCACGGGTACTATTCCAACTATTGTATTTTTCTCTGGCTGAGATGAATCTCACTCCTGGTGGAAGGAGAGCACTTCCTCTGGTTGCTTAATGTTAGTGGGACTCTTGATTGATCTTCTCAATGATGTTCACTACCCTCTGTGTCTCAGAAGGAGAAGAGTTTCAGGCCCTCAGCAACAAAGGGGCTTCCTGGTCTGACCTGAACCAGTCTGGTCTACGTGGTTGGTTCATTCTAGCTGGTTCTACCTGCCCACTCTGGTGTCAGTGGGTGGAAGAGGAGGAGTCGGGCCCACAGGGAAAAAGGCTTTTACTATTGAGTTTTGAGAGTTTCTTACATATTCTGGATAAGAGTAGTTTATCAGATCTGTTTTGTGAATTTTTTTTTTTTTACAGTCTGTGTCCCCTTGTCTTTTTAATTTCTTAATAATGACTTTCAAAGAGAAGTTCTTAATTATGTTGAAATCTAATTTGTCCATATATATATATATATATTTTTTTTTTACAGACTGTACTTTCGGTGTCATGTCTAAGAAATGTTTGTTTAATCCAAGGACACAAAAATGTTCCTCTGTGTTGTCTTCTAGGACTTTTATAGTTTTAGGTTTTACATTTATTTTAAGATACTGTTTAACTTATTTTTTTTAATATGCTGTGAGCTTTGAGCTGAAGTTCATTGAATTTTTATGGTTATTCAATTATTCCAGTACCAGGTATCAAAAGACTGTCCTTTCTCCACTGAACTGCCTTTTCATCTTTGACAAAATCAGTTGTCTGTTTCCAGACTCACTGTAGCCATTCTTTTTTTTTAATTCTCATATAATTAACATACAGTGTTATATTAGTTTCATGTGTACAATATAGTGATCGAACAATTATTTTTTTTTTTTTTAAGATTTTATTTATTTATTTGAGACAGAATGAGAGAGAGAGAGCACATGAGAGGGGGGAGGGTCAGAGGGAGAAGCAGACTCCCTGCCGAGCAGGAAGCCCGATGCGGGACTCGATTCTGGGACTCCAGGATCATGACCTGAGCCGGAGGCAGTCGCTTAACCGACTGAGCCACCCAGGCGCCCATTGATCGAACAATTCTATACATTATTCTGTTCTTCTGATGTGTTTGACTATGTGTAGTCCGTGCAACACTATCCTAATTATTGTAGCTTTATGATAAATTTTGAAGTCAAGTAGTTCTCCAAACTTTTTCACTATTTTAAATATTTCGCATCCCATGTAAATTTTAAAATCAGCTTCTCAATTCTGTTTTTTTTTTTAATCTCTGCTTTTTTTTTTTTTAATTCAGATGGTATTGAATCTATAGTTCTATTTGGGAAGAATTACCATCTTAACAATTTTGCTTCTTTCAAGTGATGAACATGTGACTCCACTATTTATGTTTTCTCTAATTTCTCTCAATAGCGTTTTGCAAAACATTATAGTTTACAGATATTGCACATTTTTTGTCATAGTTCTCCCTAATTATTTCATATTTTTGTGAATAGCACTTAAAAATTAATTTCTGATAGTTCATTGCTCATATATAAAAAGGCAATTGATTTTTGTATATTGATCCTGCAATTCTACTAAACTCACTTATTCTTTCTAGTAGCTTTTCTTATAGGTGTCACAAAATTTTCTACATACATGATAATGCCTTCTGTGAATAAAGAAAGTTTTATTTATTACTTTCCATTATGGATGACATTTATTTCTTTTTCTAGCCTCAGTGCATTAGCTAAATTTTGTCCATTGTTTTTAATTGGCTTGCTTGTTTTGCTTAAGCAAAACACTTTACAAATTTGTAAAATGAAGGGTTACTGTTGTTTTTTTAAAAAACGGTATTATCAACTTAATCTCTGTTAATACTTGCATTATGACTAGACTAGTTCTGTACTTTAGCATTATAAAGGGCCTGCCAACTGACCAATAATATATAGTTACTATTCTTTCAGCTTGTTCTGAATGACCCTAGATAGACTTTTTTCTCTTGCTACTTTAAAATTTGTGTAGCTGCTGATAGAGGGGAGCAGATAGCTGGCCACTATGAAACTGGTATTCAGGACACTGAATTTCTTCTTCTCGTGGAAGAAATTCCCTGTAACTCTGTTTGTAGTCTTGGCAAGAAACCATGATAGCATAGATCATCAAATCTATATTTGTTTATAAATTGGCGAATGATAAAGGCTTAAAAAAGTACTATCACAGTAAGAACGCAAGGGAATTTTCATCAGTAATGTCAAGAATTGTATGTTTATGCAAAAAATATATCCCCAGGGATGTTTCACTGATAAATGTACTATATTGTCTAGAAACATCAGGAGATTGTCACATTCTTGATAATATTTGACACTTTGTAGACCTTCTTTTCTCCCAGTTTACGACAGCAGTTTGCATAGCACTGACCTCATTTATCTCTGTGCTGCAGGGTAAATAATACAGAGCTTCTTAGTGATCCAGTTAACCTAAAATTTATATTTGGACAGCTTTTAGGGTTATTACTGGCATTTGGATGCATTCAGTAAATACAACAGTTAAAATGATAATTGTGCAATCAATCAATTTATCATTCTAAAATATATCTTCTACTCAGCTATAAATACTGTGTTTTGATTTGGGCTTTTTCTTTCCTAAAATGGTTCAAAAACATTCTTTCTTGAGAAATCAGATTTAATTTTTGTTAGCAAAATAGATCTATTGATAGTTGATGAAAATATAAATTAATGACAGAGAAAAAACAATGATAAGTGTAATTAGCAGATAAAAGAAACATTAAATGGTATAAGCAAGAGAATTTTTATTGTAATAGTAAACAATGTCTTTATTTATTACTGGATTGGTTCACTTTTGTCTTCATTCCCTATCGTTTGCCATGAAATCTGTAACTGAAACAAAATTGTTTGTGTTACATTCTGATGTTTACTATTTTTCAAGCTTATTTATACACTAAATTGATTTTCTAATCCACTAAACTGATTCAATTAACAATTTGAAAAGTGCACTGAGTAGGTTTGTGCACATTCTATAGGTCTTAGTAACTTATGGTTCAGGCAACATTTGGAGAAGAGTTGGTTCTAAAGTCAGTGTCTGATTTCCTACACAATGGACAACCCTGGGGCAGAAATAAGAGATGGGGTTGGCACAGAGGTTATGGCTCCAGGAGTCAGTGATGATTATAGCTACAGATCCTAGGCAAATTACTTTATGGTATAAAGTTCTACTTAGAAACAGCTAGTTTTGGCCAAATAATAAGGTCAAAAAAGAAATAATCATAAGTGATGCACTTATCTTCCCGTTATGATATATGGAAAGTCTCCTAGAGCTTCTAGATCTAGGGAGTGGGCACTCCTGGCTAGACTAGAAAGATAATGTGAAGAATTCCAGATCAGATCAACCACAATACATAGTTCCTTGGAACTTTGGCTTTCCCCAAATATTCTTATTTTAGAAAATAGTCCTATTTTCTGAAAAATTTTTTAGCACATTAGAGTGATTTTTAAAAGAATTGCAAAGATCTGCTTTCAGGGCATACAGTTGTCCTTTCCTGAAATAGATAATGTGTGTATCCTCACATAATTTGTATGTTGAAACCCTAATCTCCAATTTGATGGTACTTGGAGATGGGGCCTTTGGAAGGCAGTTAGGACATGAGGGTAGAATCCTTATGAATGGGATTAGTGTCCTTTTAAAAGTGGATGTGGGGATACAGCAGGAAGGTGTTTCTTCTACACACCAGGAAAAGGATTCTCAACATGAACCAAAATTTTGACTGACGCCTTGATCTTATACGCCCTAGCCTTCAGAACTATAAGAAATACATGTTTGTTGTTTAAGGCACCCAGTAGATGGTATTTTTGTTATAGCATCCCAAACTGACTAAGACATTTCCCATTTGTCTTTGACCATAATTTTACAACTGTCATTTTCCACTTGGTCAACTGAAGAATGAAATTAATTAGTCAATCCATGAGTTAAATTACAGTGTTTTAGTAAAGTGCTAGATATTTAGACTTTATAACATAATTAATTCCATATTATTTTTGAAAGTAGGCTGAGTCCAGACTCACATGAAGCTATCATTCTTATTAGTTAAGTTTTAATTAATCTATGTTTATGTTGCCTGATTAGCTTTTTAAAAAATGTCTGCAGTGTTCTCTATAGTTAGGGAGTTGGGCCAAATATAATTTTTATATAACTGCCTGTCATACTCTACATTTATAAATTGTGCTAAAACTGTATTGTTGACCTGAGTATCTTTGGTTGCCAAATGCCTAGTGCAGTGGGAAAAACAGAGATTCTAGAGATAGGCCTGGGTTTGGTTTGAATGTTGGTTATATCACTTAAGAGTGCTGATGGGAAAAAAAAAAAAAAAGAGTACTGGTCACCTGAACCCATGATCTTTCATTTTGGGTAGTACTTCTAGGGCAGCACTGCTCAAAAGAACTCTCTGAGATAATGCGAATGTTCCATGTCATCTGTTAATTGATCAGTTAAAGTGTGGTTAGTATGACTGAGGAAATGAATTTTTAATTTTATTAAATTTAAATTTAAATAGCTACATGTGGCTAGTGTTTACACTATTGGAAAGCACAGCTCTGGCAACATAAGAGTAACAAATTAAACACCATTGCAATCATACCCTAATTAAACAAATAAAATGAAGAATGAGAAAAGCTTAGCTTTCAATCATTAACAGTTTTTAATGAAAACTGCTTATGATTTTATTTTTTCTGATTTGAAATTAACAATGATATTTACTCCTAGGCAAATGCTAAGGAAATCACATTTTTACAATGTAGGCATGAAAATGATCTTTTGATTCTTATTTGAAATAGCCATATTGCCATGAAAATCCAATTGTATTTCACATAATGAATTGGACACTCCACCAGCATATCTAAAGAAGTAGGGAGAATAAAGTATTAACTGGCCCAACCCACATCAAATTATGATTTTCTTTTTTTTCTTTTTTTTTTTAAAGATTTTATTTATTTATTTGAGAGAGAGAGAATGAGAGACAGAGAGCACGAGGGAAGAGGGCAGAGGGAGAAGCAGACCCCCCGCTGAGCAGGGAGCCCGATGTGGGACTCGATCCCGGGACTCCAGGATCATGACCTGAGCCGAAGGCAGTCGCTTAACCAACTGAGCCACCCAGGCGCCCCAAATTATGATTTTCTTACACTTAAGTATTTAACCTAATATGGAGTCGGGTTACATTCATAAACTTTGCTTTTCCTCTAAGGATATTTGTAGTTATCTGGAAGTTGGAAGCACTTATACTTGATTAGTAATTAAAATAGAACTTCTTAAGGAATTTAAATGACTCTGTGTTTGTGTGTGTGTGTGTGTGTGTGTGAGAGAGAGAGAGAGAGAGAGAGAGAGAGAAAGGGAGACAGAAACAGAGAGACACACAGAGGAAAACATACAGAGAAAGAGATTTTTATCGTGGCTTCTAATTATCTGTGTAGGAAATCAGTGACTGGTCCTTAAACTGTTAAGTAAATAGAAGAATATTGTAAATTTCTCTTAGTGATAAGTACACAATATCTATTCTAAGTAATGGTCTATCAGGTAATCTTTATAGCTTTTCTGCAGCAGTGATTACATTAATTATATATATTGATCATATTAGATAATCATTATAGCTTGTACTATGTAAATTACATTTGTGTGTCTCCTAGAGATTCTACTAGGGTGGCTTCTAAAATGAATGAGTAAATATTGTCTTGTGACTTTACTGCAGACCAGATATAGGTGATGAGTGTCTTCATTTGATAGCTGCTGAACACTTACACAATTTTTCTATGATTTTATAGGGTAATAATTTGCTATGTGTAACAGTATTATTTTGACTTTAGTTATTCATGTAGTTTGTTATGCCCCAGTGAACTAAATACCCATTGAAAAGTTAATATGCTTACTACAGTGATAAAAGTCATGAATGGGCAGTCCATCCAAACTTTCTTTCACTATATCTATTTGCTCAGTCTAACTGACTGAACATTTATAATAGATGGTAGATAAATAAAGCATTCATATATAATACTCAATTTTGATGACTGCATAAGTGTAAATCTACAGTGATTATGGGGAATAGTGGTTTCAATAAAAAACTTGGTCCATTATAAAATATAATTGGCTTTTTAATTAGGCAGTTTATCCCAATTAGTCTGCAAAATTGTGTAAATCTGATTAAATAAGAGAAAATCAAGCTCCGTTATTGAAGACCAACGCACGAGCTTAATGACTATAGATCTCCTTAGTGTGGTACACTTGAAAGCACAGCCAAAGAGTGATCTATACAAGTAAATAGATGAGCTAAAGTAAATTAAAAGTTTGTTTCTTTTATAAAGGCAGCAGCAGTTAAGTCCCAACTTCCTACTAAGTAGATGAAAGGACATAATTTTGAGTTTTTCCAGAAATACTCAACTTTAATCCTTTCTTAAACTTGTAATTACTTTAAAATGGAGTTTAAATAAAAGTGGAACTTATAAAATGAAGTAAGTCATTTAGCAGCACAAAAATCTTTCAGAGAAAAGAAAAAGAAAAGAAAAACATTTTATTTACCCCCAAACTCCTATTTGGACATATTTCAAATCCTAGGATTCAATCCTTTCTAAGGTGTTAGGATTGAACCTTTTTTACCCTAATTACAATATTTTACTTTGAATTTTCAAGAGCCATATCTTAGTACCTAAAAGAAAAAAATGTATTAGTTGGTATTGTTTTCCTAAATAGGATAGTTACTAAAAATAGTTAATGTTTCTGAGTGTGTATATATGTGTATGTATTTATGTATGTAATATGTAACTCTTCAGTATCTTAGTATATACTTTACAATTAATAGGAAAGCAGTGTTGGACACATTCAAATACCATTTAATAACCATAACTAACAATCTTTACTATAACTTATTAAAAATGCATGAAAGTTCTTTGCAGAAGTAGATAACTTTTTTGTCTAGAGGACAGATTCAGTTTGAAGATTATATAGTAATTCTTTATTATAGATATTCTCTCATTTTCTCCCTTAATCCTGAGTACTTGGCCAAAACAGATGGATATTTTACTTCTTTGATGACGCAGATACTGTTCATTTGATGCTAAATGAATAGGAAACCTCTAAATCCTTAAATCTTACCAACTTCTCTTTCCTCAAGTTTTTCATATTCAGTTCCTAGTTAGCGGAGACCATAGCTACGTCATAGCTAGGAACCTCGTACCTAAGTAGTTCGGTGCTTAATAAAGGTAAGTTCCATTTTTGTATTGCTGTAGGGAAAAGGGCTGCTTTCATTATTAGACTTTCTGGTTAAGTAAATACTTTCTGGAAACTCTTTTTTGCTGGGGGGCGGGGATTGTTCTGTTTTGTTCTAGCCTTTGTTGAAAATTAAAGGAAATTGGCTTTCTATTATGTGGGGAAACTGGGAGCTGAGATACGGGTGCACAGATGAGGATGTGGCTTTTCTGATGATGAATTTGATTCACATTTTAGAAGAGTCTGAGGTTTCGCTTATAGAAAATATTTTATATAAGAGTGAGGGAAAAGGGACGCCTGGGTGGCTCAGTCGGTTAGGCGTCTACCTTCGGCTCAGGTCATGATCCCAGGGTCCTGGGATCGAGCCCCACATCGGGCTCCCTGCTCCGCGGGGAGCCTGCTTCTGCCTCTGCCTCTGCCTCTCTCTCTCTATCTCTCATGAATAAATAAATAAAATCTTTTAAAAAAAAAAAAGAGTGAGGGAATGAGATTTAGGCTAGTTTTTTATCTTTCAGGTTTTTATCTTTGCAGAGTCACCAAGCAACTTTGAGCCTAAGAGAATAGAGACTAAGGGAATGCCTTGCTGAAGTAGGCTGGATCTCTTGGCCCCATATAATCACCTCGCTTGCTCTAAATACCCTTTCTTTGACGAACTAACTTGAGGGATTAATCTAATTAACAGGAGATGTGATATATCCATGATATTTCTTGCCAATCTTAATTCTAATGAATTACTACAAAATTTACACATATCTATAGTTGTACACATATCTTTTTTGAGGGTTTTTAACATCTTTTGCATCATGATTTTGAATATTCATAATTATTGTTGAGCAGGTATCATAGACGATTTTTGTTGAAACAATTAAGATATTGTAGTTAAGCACTTCACAATTGGTGTTAAGAGAAAATCTTCCCAAATTAATGTGAAAATATATATATAAAGATCATTAAGCAAAAATTTTTAAATACTTTGAAGACTTTTTAAAATTTTAAAAATACTAATGTATACTTTGATTTTTTTTTCAAAGATTTTGTTTATTTGACAGAGAGAGAGATTGAGAGCACAGGCAGGGTAAGCCACAGAGGGAGAGGGAGAAGCAGGCTCCTGGCTGAGCAGGGAGCCTGATGAGGGGCTTGATCCCAGGACCCCAGGATCATGACCTGAGCTGAAGGCAGACACTTAACCGACTGAGACACCCAGGCACTCCTACTTTGGTATTTTTAATAGAAAATTTCACAATCTTATTGACCATGTAATTCTTCATTCTTCAAGATTAATAATTATAGTTCTATACTGCAGTTCCATGAAATACCATGTGATCAGCAGAATAATGGTCCCTCATAAGTGTCCATGTCCTAATCTCCCCAAATTGTGAATATGTTACCTCACACACCAAAATAATTAAAGTTGAAGGTCTTGAGGTGGAGTGATTACTCTGCATTATTTGGGTGGGTCCAAAATAATCACATGGCTTTTTAAAAACAGAAAAATTTTCCCAGATTTGGTCAGATATAGAGATATGAAGAAGAAGAGAAATTTAACATTAATGGCTTTGAAGATGGAGAAAGGGGGCCATGAGCCAAGGGATACAGGCAGTCTCTAGGAGCTTGAGAATACAAGGAAACAGATTTTCCCATAGAGCCTCCAGAGATGAACACATCCATGCTGACACCTTAGTTTTAGTCCAGTGAGACCTATGTTGGACTTTGGACCTACAAAACTGTAAGATAAATTGTGTTGTTTACAGCGACTAAATTTGTAGTAATTTGGGAATGATGGTTTAATACTAACTTATTTTATTTATGAAAAAAATGAGGTCTAGTGATGTTTAAGATGTTTGACAGGCTCAAAAACATTTATGGATCTTCTTCAACTTATGATAGGGTTACATCCCAATCAGCCCATTGTAAGTTGAAAATATCATGTCAAAAATTCATTTAATACCCCTAACCTACTGAACATCATAGCTTAGCCTAGCCTACCTTAAATGTGCTTGGAACACTTTCAGTAGCTTACAGTTGGGCAAAACTATCTAACCCAAAGCCTATTTCATAATAAAGTGTTGAGTATCTCATGTAGTTTATTGAATCCTCCTATACTGAAAGTGAAAAACAGAACGGTTGTAAGTGCCTTGGTTGTTTACCCTCATGGTCGCGTGGCCCATGGGAGCTGTGGTTCGCTGCCACTGCCCAGCATCACAAGAGAGTATCCTACCACATATCATTAGCCCAGGAAGTGAGCAAAATACAAAATTCAAAGTATAGTTTGAGGACCTTGGAATGCATATTTCTTTTGCACCATCATAAACCTGAAAAGTCATAAGTTGAACCATTATAAGTTAGGGACCTTCTTTCTGGACTTATACAGGGGAGGCAAAATTTTTTCTTTATCCTCTTAGGGTCATCAGCTAGACCTGAGTATTAGGTTGACATAAAACAGATTAACAGGAGAAAAGCATACAAATTTTATTTAATATTTTTTACATGTACATGGGAATCATCACAGAAAAATTAAGACCCAAAAAGCAGTTAGGTCTAGGTGCTTATGTTGAACATGGAGTAGTAATTGTGTAAAAGTAACTAAAATATATAGGGAGACTAAAGGAAGATAGGGGTTATTTTAATAAAGTTTGTACAGTTTTCTCCTGGCCTTAATTTCCCATCTTTGGTGATAACAATGTTCTTTTTCTCCTGGTAGGACATCTTTCACATGGGAGCTTATCTCCTGCTTTTAGGAAGAATAGAAGAGGTTAGAGTGCCCTCCTTGAACCTGTTGCTCTCCAAATGCCTTTAGCTCAAAATAAGTACAAGTACATATACTTGTAGAATGAGCCAAAAGATACTTCCTCTTCTACCAGCTTCAAGTGAAAGCTATCATTTATTGTTTTATATATGTGCAGTAACAAAACCCACAGCTGATATTAGTAAGAAATTATGGTCCCTGCACTATTATGTCAAACTTTTAATAAATAATACTATTACTCTTGGTAATAAAATTGTAAAATAGTTCAATTTGTTTTAATTAAATTTCAAATATATTCTACCACTGTAGATGTACATTTTATGTTGTTGATATGTGATTTTGGCCTCAGCTATAATTTTAATGTCATAATGAATTTTTTAACCTTTTATCTTGAACTATTTCTATACTTACAGTAAAATTACAACAATAGTACAGGATTTTCTGTCATATGTACAAAGTCATACATCATGCCTGCCCTTAGTCCTTATAAGTTTAGTGTGAATTTCCAAAGCATATGGATATTATTTATAGAACCCAGTATAGCTATCAAATTTAGACATTTTGATAAATACAAACTTAGAAATTAGATACAATAACTTTATCTAGTTAATAATCCACATCTTATTTTTGCCTGTTATCCCAATAATATCCTTTGTAACATTTTTGGGAGATACAGAATCCAATACAGGATCACGTTTGACATTTAGTTGTCACGTGTATCTTGTCTTTAATCTAGAATAGGCTTTGTGTTTCATGGTGGGTGATATTTTTGAAGAAATTGAGGAATTCCCCTCAATTTGGGCTTTTCTAGTGTTTCCTCATGATTAAGGATCAGATTTTGCATTTATAGTCAGAGTGCTACATATGTGATATCTGTATTTTTCAGGGCATCACATTTAGGGGCAGAGAGTGACTATTTGTCCCTTCTCGGTAAGGTCATTTGGTTATAGTTTTGTCCATTTTCTTCAGTATATAGATACTGTATTTTTTTGTAATTAATATGTAATTTATAGGGAGATACTTTGAGACTACGTAAATATTGTTTTTCATCATCCTTCTCTTCTTGAATACAGCATCAGTTGATGATTCTCAGCTTTATTAATTAATGGAATATAAATATTTGTTGAAGTCACCTGTACTCATACCAGGGAATGACAGCACATATGACACGGTATGGATTTTGTCATATGACAACCTCAGGCACAAATATACGTAGCCACTCTAAAATATACTATAAAGTTCTAACGCAAAGTGACAATTGTTCCTTTCTAAGAAAATGTAAGAAAGGCTTAGTTTGATTTAGGAAGTAATCTGTATTCTGCTTTAGTCTAGAGTCTTCTTTTGTGTATGTCACTTTGTTCTTTTTTCTATGCCTTTCTTCCTTGGTGTTGATATCTCTTATTTCAGGATCCTTATTCTATTTGCAAGAAATTCTCAGTCCCTGCTAATGCAATTGCTCAAAGGTCACTTTAAGTACAGTCTTTATAAATTGATTTCTACAGAGTCTTTGCTTCCTTTGCTCCAAAATGCCCTGCAAAATGCTTTCTGCCTGTTAGTTGTTAACCTCAGGAATGACTTGTGTGTATTTTTTTGGCCCTGCAGCTCTTTTTCTTGCCTGAGAAATCTGTGTCTGCCCTTGTGTCTTTTCTGCCATCTTATTTCTCTCTCTGATGCTGAGGTTAAGGTGATGTTTTATATATTCTATTCCCTTTGGCAAGATGAGTCAGGTTTTGGGTGTCTAAGTTGAAATGTGATCCTGCTATGTTTGCAGTACCATGACATCAGAAGAATCTCAGGAGTAATCATCTTTACAGAGTTTTATTGTCACTGTTTTATGTGCCACATCAGATGATGAAAAGATAGAAATGATAGCCACTCTGTTCATCTCATTTGACAAGTTCTGAAAACTCGTGTTGTTTATCATAATTCCAAATATCAAGTGCTTCATTTATTTCGACCTCCTCCCACCCCTCTCTCTGATAGCTGACTAGGGAAGTACAAATCAGGAGGCCTTCCTTATAAGATTAGTTTTCTAAATGAATAACTTTATCCAGTTTATATAATTTAGTTTTATACTGGCACAGACCTAATAAAGTATGAGTGTATTTTTAAAAGGGAAATTGATGTACTCTATTGATATATAGATCTTTTATCTTTGGTTCTTTTATTCAGTAACCTTTGATTCAATAGAGTATGAACATTAATAAAATACCCATATTTTTTCAGTCCCTGTTTTGACCTTTTATTCTCTCAGTTTTACAAAAAAATAATAACTCTAGAGACAAGAAGAGACCTGTAATTTTATTCCAAAAGTGGGAGAGAAATGATTACAGTGTTTTCATAGTTACTGTTTGTTTCTCAAATAGGGCTAGATGTCTTATCTTTCTGTTTTAGTTTAATACCATAAAATCTTCAAGTTAGTGTTCTGGCTTATTAAAGATTTGGTATTTTGTTGAGAGAACTGCATAAAAATATGTAGATTGTGTGAATTCAGGTGTGTGATGTTTTCAACAGCCTACAAATCATAAAATGCAATTTTCTCCTTTTAGTGCCAAGTTCATGATACTAAATGGCTTAGAAAATTGTATTAGGTAATTTTCTCTAGTGCATTTGATGCAAATTACACTAATATTGTGACGTGCCTTTGTTTAACACATTTTCTTATAAGTTAGATAAATTAAAATTTCTGAAGGATGGAATTAGATCAAGATGATTATGATTAGGGAGATGACTTATTCCTCTCCAATAACATTAAATATGGTTAATTCCATGCATTACTGATGTGAACCTAAGTAACTTCACCATTTACTCTAATGACCACTTTCTTGCTTATCTTTCAGTAGATGAGAGTGCTTTGTCTAATAGTTGTGCAATATAATCTCTGTACTTCTGCAGATGTATGCAGGAGATGTTACCAGTTGACATAAATGTATTTTAATCACTCAAAGTAGCTATTTTTCAGAGGCACCTAAGAATGACTAGCTCATTTTAGGGGTTTTTAAAAATCATACTGGAATTTGAAGCAAGATAAGACTCTAGCATGCTTTATAATGCTCAGGAAAAGGATGTGTGTTATGTGAAAAAATATGGAACCATAAAGACCTTTGTGGAATGATAAAATAGACTCAGCTGATGGAGTGACACAGGCAGGTAAGAATGACTTACCCAGAGCAAGAGTTTGTCTTTGTTGTCTCCCATCTTTAATGTTAAGTTTCTGTCTCACCCATCCATTTCTAGGAGACTGTTTTTTTTCATGCTGCTCCTAATCTGTCCTGTACTACCTGTTCTGGGGTAAGAAATTAGATATAGACCTTAGAACTATTAGGAAGTAGGGAGTTGAGGTTGAACTTGAATATATGAACTGTCTTGTACCACAGGTTCTCAATTACCTAAGCCTTACAGTTGGGATGAAGAAATGGAGCCAGTACTGAGGAAATGGTATATTATGGCCATGAGGCTTGGTTTGCAAATGCTGTTAAATGGACTATCTCAAAGAGAGAATTGGCCAGATTCAAGAGAGGGAGTGTATGCCCACAGTTGATCAGAGAGGAGCCTGCTATTGGCCAGGGCGACTTGGGGCTGAGATGAGAGATTCAAGAGGGTTAGAGCGATTTTCCAAAGATATCACAAAACTTGAGTAGCAGATTAGATATGAAACCAGCTATCTGATACCCAGTCTAATGTTCTTTAAAATATACCCAGAATCCTTTTTACCAAAAATATAAGTAAATACTGAGGATTTGTAATTGAAGAGGTGTTCTAGCAATAGCATTTAAATGAAAGAGGTCCTAGGATGAATTAACAATTTGAATAGTTTACAACCTACATTCATAAAACTATATAGCTTATATCTCAGTGTCACATGAAGAAATTTAGTAATATTTGATAATGATGAGAAAGGGATAACTTGGACAAATCACTGCATCTACACTAGCCTGGTGATTGTTTTCTCTGGTGATTGTTTTCCTAAGCATTTGCAGCAATATATTATTTGGTAACAAAAAATGAAATGGCCATGATACCCTAATACAACAGAAAGTAGTAAGAGACAAAAACAATTTCATTTTCTGCCATGATTTGGAATGTTTCCAACAAAACCACTCATTTAGGATTTAGTCACTTATCTCACAGATCCTTGCTATTAACATTCACGTCATAAAGAAAGAGAAAATAAGCCATTAACTGCTTCCACAATGGAGAAAATTAGAGATGTACTTGAGAACTATAAAAAGGAGCATTGTCATCTACTTCTTTAATGGAGGTAGATTATTCAGAAAAAGGCTCCATGGAAAAGAGCCTTATGATTGCAAGTTATTACTCTAATGGAAAGTGATTAAGAGTTAAGAGTATCGGTCTGGTTTGATTCGCTTTAAAACATTACTCAGCATGGCTTGAACTTTTATAAGACTCAGGGTCCTGATATTAGTTATAGTGAATAAAATGATTTCACTTTCATGGAAAGCAACTGCTAGCAAGCTTTTAAGAACTTGCAAAAAAGTGTGTTCTCATATTTGCTCCAATGTTAGTATTAATATCTGAAACTCAATATATTTCATTTTTCTTCTTTATATTACAGTTTTTCTCTCAATGTACAATGTTTCTTCATATAGTTTTCATGGATTTTTAAAGCTTAAATGTAAAAATATTCCAAATATTAACAGATATTTTGTGTTTATTTTCTAGTTTATATCTTAATTTTATAGGGTTGCTTCTTTTAAAAAGAACTCAGTAGCAGAAAAATCACATTTTGATAACTTAAAAATTAGTTTTTCCTTTGATATGACACCCAGTCATAGAAAGACAGGATTACAGAAGAGCAGGAAGTAAAAATCAGAGCTGGCCAAAACTGAACAAGGAAGGGATGAAGTAAACACCAGTTCACTAGGAAAATTACTGGCCCATCAATTTCCAGACCCATCATGATTTTAATTGCTAATATGTTTCCTTAGCTTGTAAATACTTTTTAGTTCTTATTCTATGCAAGAACTAATCTAAGTGCTTCTCATATATTTGTTCACTTCTTGTAATAACTCTGTGTGGTAAGTGCTTTTATTATGGGTATTTTACAGATAAAGAAACTGAAACCAAGAGAGGTGAAGTAATTTGCTCCAGTTTACCCTGATTTCTGAACTATGCAAATAGAATGGAATCGATATTAGTCTTGATTTGAATACTGGCTGTACAATATGTTTCTTTTATATATATGGACTAAGTTTAGATTCTCTTTCTTGTAGTCCCATTACATTCTTGGCTCCAGTAGGGCTTGTAGACAGTCTCCAAATCTTTTTGACACACATTAAACTAATTTATATATTTATTATGTTCTATTTGTATTCTTAAAAACATGTCTTTGTATTTATCCCCATTGAATTTTACATTGTTTATATCCTCTCATCATCCTAGTTATTAAGAGATACTAAGAATCTAGATAATATCATGTAACACTGATTAGGCCTTTAAGCTTTCAGTCATCTCTTAAATTCATTCCCAGTAAGAGTTACCTCAATCTCTGATTGGTGGTGGAAGTACCCATAAGCAAGTAATTATGAGGGACCCACCAAACCTTTGTAACAGCTTGAATGCTTCCCTGAACTTATTATCTACATACTTGACATCTGCCAAAGACAGCTAGAAAAAGAATTTTTGTAGTAATAATAAGTGTTATTTTATCTAGGTACATGAGTAGGAGCTCCTCATTTTGAAATTGTAATTTACATATTAATAACTATAGTCACACAGCTATTAATGAGAGAGCAGAGACTAGAATTTAGATCTCCTATGGAGATATTCAATAGAGATTGAAATTTGTTTTGTTCTAATGCAAACTGAAAAAATCAACAGCAGCTGTTGATCAAAAGTGATTATGAAACCACATTCTAAGAAGAAATTATAAGTGAAAAAGTCTCAGAAATGGCAGTGTTGTATTTAGTTGTGTGGATGGTCTGAGCAAATTGAAAGCCTATTACATGTAGATAGAGCTCAGCACAACTGATTCTATTTAAAAATAGCTCCATTCACTACTTTTATTCTATAATCATAGAACATTTAGAGTTTTATTAATTTTAAAGTGAACTGACTTCCCTTCTAGAAATCATAGGTACACATAATTCTTCTCTATATTCATTACAGTGAGTAGCATTAACAACATAGACAATAATTATTAGTGTTATAATGTTTCACATATGGTGGTAAATATAGAGCTAGCTTAAGATTTTCCTAAACTAGGCTATTCCATATTATAAACCACTCTCCTCTGTAAGCTTTTTTCTTTTAATTTATTTATAATAATTTTATTAGCTTTTTTGGTTCATTTTGTTTCTAATACATTTTATTTTTTAGAGACGTTTTAGTTTCATAGCACTCTTGGGCAGAAGGTACAGAGATTTCCCGAATATTTACCTGCCCCCACACATGCATAGCTTCTCCCATTATCAATATCCCCACCAGAGTGGTACATTTGTTACCAAAGATGAACTTACATTGACACAACATGATGATCCGAAGTCCACAGTTTACATTACAGTATACTCTTGATGTTGTAAATTCTATAGGTTTAGATAAATTTGTAATGACAGGGATCCATCATTATAATATCAAAATAAGTAGTTTCACTGCCCTAAAAATCCTCTGTGCTCCACTATTCATTTCTCTCTTCCTTCTAATCCCTGGCAACCACTGATTGTTTTATTGTCTCCATAGTTTTGCCTTTCCCAGAATGTCATATGGTTGGAATCATACAGTATGTAACCTTTTCAGATTGGCTTCTTTCATGTATTAATATGCATTGAAGTTTTCTCCATGTTTTTTTTTTTATGTCTTAATAGTTTATTTCTTTAGTGTTGAATGATATTTCATTGTCTGGATACCACAGTTTATTCATCTATTCACCTACCGAAGGACATCTTGGTTGCTCTGTATTCTTCTTTGCTCCATGTATGCCACTGGTTTTATTTTTAAGATTAAACTTTTCATGTTTTTTATTCTTTTTCTTTACTTATTTCTTAGGCATATGATATCATTTCCCCACTAGATGATAAAGATTAGATATACCATTCTTTCTTCTTTCTTCTTTTTTTTTTTAACATCCTTCAAGACAAAACATTTATTAAAAACCTCATTGACAGATTAAAAAACATAATAAGCATTTAGGCATCAGTAGTACTTCATAGTTTAAAAATACTTTCATGTTTACATCTTTAGTTTAATCAACACAGCAACCCTATGTGACAGGGTATAATTGTACTATTTTATTGAGTAGGAAATAGAAGTTCATAGAGGTTATACCATTTGTTCAAAGCCAGAAATACACTGTATTAGTTTTCAAGGGCTGCCATAATAAATTGCCACATACTTGATGGCTTAAAACAACAGAAATTTATTTTTTCACAGTTCTAGAGACCAAAACTCTGAAATTAAGATGTCAGTAGGACCATCCTTTCTCTGAGAACCCTAGATCAGAATTTTTCCTTGTCTCTTCTCGCCTCTGGTAGCTCCAGGAGCATAACTCCAATGTCTGCCCCCATCTTCACACAACCCTCTCGTTTCTACATTGACTTCTCTTATAAGGACGCTTATCATTGGATTTAGGGTCACCCTAATCCAGGATGGTCTCATCTCAGTACCTTTAACTTAATTATATCAGGAAAGATCTTTTTCCCAAATAAGGTCACATTCACAGGTTCTGGGTGGTCATATCTTTTTAGGGGGGGATAGGGAGCACAATTCAACCCACAACATCTACATATACTTATAAGAGATATGTTAGGACTTGAACCTAGGTATTCACACTCCAAATCCAATTTCATCTTTATTTCCAGACCTCAAAAGCTATTTATGAAAAAATAAATCAGGATAGTTTAAAGTGACTTTCATTCACTTAGACATAGTGAAATTAAATTTGAGCAAGTCAGATAAAAATTACATTGCCATTCTCAGCTTTTAGGTTTTACTAGGTCTAGGCATTTATAATTTATAAAATAATTTATAATTTAGGCATTTATAATTTATAAATTTATAAAATAATATTTCATTTAATTCCTACAACAATGGTGCGAGGTGTGCCTTTGTAGAGACTTTACTTAACTACGCTAACTAATATGCCAGGGCCACAAACTGGTAAAAAGAGTGGTGATCTGTTCTGGCCTGTTCACTACAAAAGTTATTCCTAATACCATATCAGAACTCATTTTATCCTAGTTCATATATTGAGTATAGTCATATGTTAGATGTCTAATAAGCTCACAAAGCCAATTTGTCCAGAGTTATAATTCTCTTTAAACTAACTCAGTGTCTTCTAGTGGTTCCTAGCTTACCTTTCTTCCCTCCATCCTCTTGTTTTCTACACTCCATCCACAAAAGTTCTCTGTCAGTTTCTTTAAACACATTATGTTCCCTCTTGCCACAGACCCTTTTCAACATGCTTATTCATCAAGCTGACTCTTTTGTATGCTGTTTCTAGAAGAAGTAGAGGTTTTTCAGAATATGGCAATAGAGGTGGAGTACTATACTAGTACCTCATTCAACATTTAGTGGTGGACATATTACAACTGCAGTAACATCTCACGATCAAAAAGACAAGTTTTTTTTTTTTTTTTTTAAGACTTTTTATTTATTTGACAGAGAGAGACACAGTGAGAGAGGGAACACAAGCAGGGGGAGTGGGAGAGGGAGAAGCAGGCTTTCCGCCGAGCAGAGAGCCCGAGGCGGGGCTCGATCCCAGGATGCTGGGATCATGACCCGACCCGAAGGCAGACGCTTAACGACTGAGCCACCCAGGCGCCCAGGAAAAAAAAAGACAAGTTTTAAATTGAAGTACTGTTTATAATCTGGCATAGTAGGGAAATTTTAATACGTGATTTTCAATAAAATTGTTAATATTTATGTACAGCATAATCTCAGATATTATAAATAAAAAAGAATGATGAAATGATATCGAACATGTCTTGTGTTTCTTTAATATCATCAAATTTCTGAACTATTTTTTTCCTATTTAGAAACAAAAACTGTCTTCAAATTCTAAACAAATGCATACATCATTTTCTTTTGTAAAAGTTTCGCTACTATCATCCCCCATTCAGTCACTTAGAAACTTGTTGATTCTACCCACTAATTTGTCTGCTTCTATTCATTCTCAGTATCGATACCTTACCCATAATCATCTACTCCATAGAAACTATAAACTCTGAGGCTTCAGTCTTTCTCCCCATCCCTGGCCCCCAGTCTGTGCTCCACACTGCAGTTGGAGTACTTTCTTAAGTGAAGTTATAATTATATATTTCTACTGCTTTAAAAACACTCAAGAGTTTCTCAGCTCTCTCAGGATAAAGTGCGGACTCTTATCATGGTATGCATAACCAGGCCTTCGTTTATCTCACTAGCCTCTTTTCCCGCCTCATTTTTAGCTTGGATATATTGAACTCCTTTCATTTGCAAAAATTTACCATGTAATTGATTATATTGATCAAGCTAACCCTGCTGCCTTTTACTTGAATAACATCTTTCAGCGCCCCATATCGGGAATCAAGTATTCTAGAAAGCTTTATCTGATGCCCTAAATTTGGATTATGTGTCTATTCTATATGTTCCTATATCATCATATACTCATAAATTTCCTCTCTTATACCACTTCTCACACTGAAGTATGACTAACTGCCTGCAGGGTTTGCTTGATGAAATCAGGGACAGTCTTTCATGTTCATCAGTTTATTTCAAGCATATAGCACAATTACTGGCACATATAGGTATTATTTAATGAATAAGTGATTATAATCTCTTAGGTTTTTTTTCAATGACATCTACTTTATTTTAAATGTATTTCTTTTAAGAATTAATACATGAGTTTTTTAAAGTTGTGTTTTTTTTGAATCACTAAATGCAAATAATTAGACCCACCTTGCTTATCAGGTTGAAACAGGAATTTTTTTTAATTCCATTTTTTTTCCTTTTCTATACTGCAAAGTATAGGAATAGTCAAAGGAAAAATTACCTTTCTACTTCTAACTGGTTATGTTATTGAGTATACTACATATCACCTGCAGATATAGTTATAATCCATTATTTTTAAACAATGTCTCCTAATCTTTTTCTGTCATCTTATTTACCTAGATAATATAATACCTTTTACAATGGATTTTTCATAGAAGGACATTGTTAAGAATTAATATACCCTTTCTTGGTAATATTTGTCTACCTTCTAATAAAATTGGATTATATTTTTTCTATCACTAGCAAATGGTCTTTGGAAATATAGATAAATTAGAGTGCTCAATTGGTTTTGCCATTAGTATTCATTATTTTATATACTATTACATATCCTTTTAATTTTCCCTTTCTCAACTAAATGTATCCTTTAATCTTTTATGATAAAGAGTGCCTCATTTTCCTTGTAAGTATAATAATTTCTCATTGCTTTCTGGTTCTTTATTTTTTTTCATATAGCCTCCTAAAGATGATGTGACTAAGATGACTACTATAGCCCTATAGTTAAGATAAAGAGATATTATTGATTCATAAATTGAAGTATTATAATATGTGTGTCCTATTTCTGGCCTCTTTTAATATGGTTTAATACCTCATTCCATTTTTATTGCCTCTAGGTAGTGAACAAATGTCTTCATTGAATTGCACAAAGAGATACATAAATCTTATTCCTGAGAAAATTACATTTAGTTCAGAGCTCATCAATGTGTATGAGTAATTTGAATTTATTTTTAAAATGTGCTTTGCCTTTACATATTTTAAATGGATTTTATCAACCTTTCTGTTTCTTAATTACCTTATATTGTTAGGTCATTTGGAATTCAACCAATTGCCTTAGTCTCAAGAAAATTAAAATAAATTTTTTCTGCAAATTTTAAAATTTCACCTTCTTTTCCAGATCATTAACAAAAGTATTGAATAGAGAAACAGCTCTGGATCCAAGACTAACCTTGCTAATTAACCTCTTTGCTTCCTGAGGGTTTAGAACTTATTTCCACTCAATTTCTACCACTTAACTTGTTTTTAATGGTTTAGGGCCATCCCCAGCGGGGTAGAGGGCCCTGAGCAAATCATTTTGCAATCTCATTGCTTAACATTTTTATTCTTATGATATCCTGTGAAAGTTAACATCAAGGACATCCTTAAAGTGTAAAGCTCCTGGGAGCTAAGTATAAAGAAAGCTATTGTTTATATGTAGCAAACCCATTTCCAAATCCACTTCCAGCTCTTTTTATGCCTCTCAAATTTTAGAATTCAAAGACAATCACATGGGGGATATTATTAAAAATGTAGATTTCTATGACTTTCCTTGGATATGCTGAATCAGAATCTGGCATGGTTTGGGTGACTCACTTACCCTCTTAAGAAAAAAGCCTGGATGAATCCCAGTTGTCTATGCTTTGCTTCTCAAAGTCTTATCCAAGGATTAGAGGAATCAGCATCACTTGGGAATTTGTTAGAAATGCAGAATTGGGGCACCTGGGTGGCTCAGTTGGTTGAGCGTCTGACTCTTGATTTCGGCTCAGGTCATAATCTCAGGGTCCTGAGATGGAGCCCACCATCAGGCTCCACACTTGTCCCTCTCCCTTGGCTCCTCTCCCCACTCAAGTGTGCTCTCTCTCAAATAAATAAATAAATAAAATCTTTAGGAAGAAAGAAAGAAAGAAAGAGAAAGAAAGAAAGAAAGAAAAGAAAGAAAGAAAGAAAGAAAGAAAAGAAAGAAAAGAAAGAGAAAGAAAAGAAAGAAAAGAAAGAAAGAGAAAGAAAGAAAGAAAGAAAGAAGAAAGAAAAAGAAAGAAAGAAAGAAAGAAAGAAAGAAAGAGAAAGAAAGAAAGAAAGAAAGAGAAAGAAAGAAAGAAAAAGAAAGGGAGGGATGGGGTGGCTGAGTGATAGATATTGGTATGGTATGTGCTATGGTGAGCGCTGTGAATTGTGCAAGACTGTTGAATCACAGATCTGTACCTCTGAAGCAAATAATACATCATATGTTAAAAAAAAAAAGAAGATAGCAGGAGGGGAAGAATGAAGGGGTGAAATCAGAGGGGGAGACGAACCATGAGAGACGACGGACTCTGAAAAACAAACTGAGGGTTCTGGAGGGGATGGGGGGTGGAAGGATGGGTTAGCCTGATGGGTATTAAAGAGGGCACGTTCTGCATGGAGCACTGGGTGTTATACGCAAACAATGAATCATGGAACGCTACATCAAAAACTGATGATGTAATATATGGTGATTAACATAACATAAAAAAAAAGAAAGGGAGGGAGGGAGGAAGGAAGAGAGGGAGGGAGGGAGGGAGGGAGGAAGGAAGGAAGGAAGAAATGCAGACCTTTCCCCAGGACACTGAATCTGAACTTTTTTTTTTTTTTTTTAGTATAGTTGACACACAATGTTACATTAGTTTCAGGTGTACAACATAGTGACTGAACAAGTTTGTACATTATGTTATGTGCACTGCAAGTGTAGCTACCATCTGTCCCCATGCATCCCTATTAAAATATCATTGACTATATTCTTTATGCTGTGCCTTTTATTCCTGTGACTTATTCATTCCATAACTGGAAGCCTGTTTCTCTCACTCCCTTTTACCCATTTTGCCCAACCCACCATCCTTCTCCCATCTGGCAGCCATCAGTTTGTTTCCTGTATTTGTAGTCTAATTCTGCTTTTTGTTTGCTTTTTTTTTTTTTTTTGGTTTTCTTTTATATTCCACTTATGAGTGAAAGCATATAGTATTTATTCGTCTTTCTCAGTCTGACTTATTTCACTTAGTATAATACCCTCTGGGTCCATCCATGTTGTCTCAAATGGCATGATCTCATGGTCTTTCATTTGTTTTTGGCTGCATAATATTCCATTGTGTATACCACATTTTCCTTATTCATTAGTCTGTTGATAGACACTTCGGTTGCGTCCATGTTTTGGCTATTGTAAATCATGCTGCAGTAAACATAGAGCTGCATATCGCTTTTTGAATGAGTGTTTTTGTTCAAATCTGAATTTTTAACAGTACTCTTAGATGTTATTTGCCCATTAAAATTTGAGAAGCACTCTATAGACCACACTTTGAGAAACACTGCAGCATAAGAAAACAGTCACTTGTCATTTATAGTCCCAGCTATAGATTTCATTTCCTCCTCAATCCTCTTCTCTCTAGTAGTGACAAGTTTACCTCCATCTAGGCCTTGTGGTATCTATGGTGAATCTGATTTTTTTACTGGATACTAAACTATATGCTATATAAATTATTCTTGCCAGAACTTGCTATCTAGGGCATTATGTTTAACTTCTCATTATAATTTTTAGAAAGATGTAAGTAAAGATTAGGTACTATGTCTCCTTTATCCTAGTGTATTAAAGAAAAAAATAATTATTCATAACTGTTGTTAAAGATGGTAAAGAAGCGTTTATTCATTCATTACTGTTGAACAGTATGTTCGTTCATTACTGTTGTTAAAGATGGTAAAGAAGAGTTAATGGGTTTGCTACATATAAACTCTTCTTTACCATCTTTAACAACAGTAATGAATGAACATAAGCCTACACTTAACTAGAGATGTGTTGATATGAAAAATGATTAAATATTTTTAAAAAGTGAACTTAACATTTAATACATACCATAATTAGGCTTGTAAGTGAAAAAAAATAATAGAATGAAGCAGGATAAGGTATTTGCTACCGTTTTACAATACGGGAGAAAGATTGAGCTCAGTTACACACAGAACAAGGACAAATAGAGATTTATAGCCAAGGAAAAGAATAAGGGTCAGTGGATGGAAAATGACTAGGAGGAAACATAGCTAGGGGAATTTCTCCTAGCCCAACTCAGTAAGATTCTTGCTGAAAGCAGGCTGCAAAGATATGATATTGAGGGTGGTGGATGAGGAATTTGATCAGCTATCCAGAGTGATAATATACCAAGGTAGGATGTTTAACTAAACTGACTCAGCAGCTTTCTTGCTAACACTGAACTTAGGGCTAAGGACAGAGCCCAAGGTTGGGGCCAGGTCGAAAATATGACTCAGAGGAACTTGACTCAACTTTGGCCAAGGAAGGAGTCTTTGACAGATGTTGCATATGTGTTTTATAGCCTTTAATAATATGTTGGTGAATTTTAAAAGCCATGCTAATTTCCTGTTTTCATAATATTCTGACTTCTTGGAAATTCCCTGGTCTTCATTTTTCTTATAAATATTTTTTAGAACAGCTTAGGTCTTTTTGGTTTGTTTTTGTTTTTGTTTTAGAACAGCTTAGTTTTAACCTTTATTGTAGAAAAACTCAGATTAAAAGTATTATCTTTATAATTAACAAATTTTAAATTGAGATTGTGATTCCATAATATATAAGATGACCATTTTCCCCGCTGTAAAATTAATATATGTACATAAGTGTTTTTAATCATGTCCTATACATTTTAGTTAGTAAATTTATTAGCAATTCCTATTTATATTGTGTAGTTTATTGTCTATCTCAAAAGTACTGTTGGGGAAGAAATATTTTACTTTACCTTCAGTAGTTCTTTTCACTGGTCTAAGAATTGACATGAGACACATTAACAGGAGAAAATTAATTACCTACACACAGGGAATCCACATAAACATGAGATTCTAAAGATAGTCAGGCAAAATGAGGTAAATTGTTATCCTGAGCTAAGGAGGAGTGGGTGGTAGCCTAGGACTTCAAAAGAAAGGAAAGCAATTCACAGGAAGGTGAAAATGAAAAAGTAAATATTTGGTAAACAAATGTTTGCTGGGCCATACAGAAACAATGGAACATAGAGAGGAATTTTAATGAACAGACTTTGCTAAATTCCTCCCTGTATATCAGAGCTAGTTTATATTATGCTATATTTATCTATGGTGATAGCTCCCTTCCTGGAACAGGTCCTTTGTCTATATTTTTTAGGTAGTTAGTGGGAATGTCAAAGGTTTTTCTTGAGCCTCCTGTTTCTTAAAAATAATCAGCCTAAAATAATCCACATGCCAAAGAGACACATATGGGTTTGGCAAATTTAGCTTCCCTATAATACCAATCCAAACGAGTATGTAGATTTTGATTTAATACTAAAAGCTTAAGTGGAAGCCTATACTTAACTAGAGATGTGTTGATACGAAAAATGATTAAATATTTTTAAAAAGTGAACTTACATTTAATACATACCATAATTAGGCTTATAAATGAAAAAAAATAATAGAGTGAAGCAGGATAAGGTATTTGCTAATTTACAAGTTACCCTGAGGATTTTTGAGTACAGAGTCATTCTGTGTTCAATAGCTTTTCATACACATCAGAATGATACTAAATAATAATTTGGAGGATGCAACATCAAGGGAATTAGAATTTTGCTAAGTAGTTTATCACTAAAATCCAAAAACACATATAGAGTTCTAAGTAGATGGAAGGAGAGATTCAAGCCTGAGACATTTTTAGAAGCTGCTGAGAAGGATGGAAAGAAAGAGGCATGGAAACTGAGAGTAAAGAGGGATTTTCTGGGGGAGAGGAGAAATATCATTAATTATCATTAAATTGTTTGCTCTATACTAGGTAATGTACCTTCTCTTTTATAACTCTATGAAAATATTCAGTGAAAACTGCATCGCTGCCTCTTAATGCTTTGTAGAGATTTGTATTTGGAAATGTGAGGATGTGTTGAGTTCTGTTTTAAGATACATATTTGCGAGTACATGGGCCTTCCTTAGCTAGATATTCTTCCTTCCATAAGGAAGGAAATGGGTTTTGCCCATGTAAGTTTTTAAAAATATGGCTATAAAATTCAGTTCTCCTTTAATCTAAAGAGTTGTCTATTATTTTTATATTGCTACTTTGCAAAGAATACCACTCTATTTTTTGCTATATTCTTTAATTTTATTGGGTGAAAACTGTCATGAAATCATGGATTCGAAAGGGAAAATGAGGGCCATCAAATATAACATCGGCCTAGGTCAGGAACCCCTCTCCTGATAGCTGTACTCCACCCTCTGTTTAATTCCCGATATTTCACTGGATGGCTCTACTTGCTGCAGGCTGTTTATATTCACTGTTCGGTTTTTCTAGTTCTCTTCAGTGGTTTATCTGGCTGCTGTGTTTCCTTTATGAATGTCCTTTGAATGTTTGAAGATAACTCTAGCAATCCTGTTGTCCTTTTAAAAATTACTTAATCTATTTATCCTGGCTGTCTTTCAATCTGTGAATCCCATAATAAAGCACAATAATATATAGATAGGATCTGAAAAGCTCTACTACTCAGTGGTACTGTTTATCTGAATCTGAGTTGTGTGCTTTTTATGGATATCTTTGTAGATTCCATTAACTTTGAGATCCCACATTCTGAGATGCTCATAATGTAATTCATGGGAACTGTATCTTTGTAATTTTATATGCATAGAGTTCTGTTTGTTAATTTATTTTCTGGTGAAGTATATTTGCTTAGTTAGATTTGTTAGGATGTTATTTTACAAATATGTTTAATTTTAAGTTGAACTTCCTGTGACCTCTTTAACAGAGTGCTTGTTAGATCAAATTTTGTTGTGATTGGGGAAAAAATGATTTTTTAGGTTTTGTCTCTTTTGGAAATGTTTCTCATAAATGAATACGTAGACAGTAGATCACGTGTCAAGAACACTGCTAATCACGTAAATACGCAAGTCCTACCAGGATCTACTGAACCAACCGCCAATCTTCTCCGCATATTTAGCAAGCCTTTACATAATCTGGCTCCTACCTAATTTTGGGCTACTCTCTTTTTCACTTACTGTTTCAGCCACTCTGGAATAGCTTTCTTCTAGCTATTACTGATCCTCCATATGCTAACCTAAGAGCTTTGCAGATTGGCTCCTTCATGTTTTTTTTTTTAACTTCCCTACTTTTCTCCACTCCCCACCCCCCCATTTTATAGAGACATAATTGACATAAAACACTGTGTGAGTGAAAGGTGTGAAATGTATTGATTTGATACATTTATATATTGCAGAATGACTGACTACCTCCATAGCAGTAGCTAACACCTCCATCATGCCACATAATTACTATTTCTTTTTTGTGGTGAAAACATTTAAGATCTACTCTCTTAGCAACTTTCAAGTATATAATACAGTATTACTATAATCACCCTGCTATACATTAGATACCCAGGATTTATTCAACTTACAACTGTAAGATTGTACTCTTTGATCCATGTCTCCCCATTGCCTCCACCCTCACCTCCTGGTAACAACCATTCTAGTCTCTGTTTCTAGGAGTTCAGCTGTTTTAAATTCCATATTTAAATGATATCATACAGTATTTGTCTTTCTCAGTTTGTCTTATTTCACTTAGCATCAGGCCTTCAAGGTCCAGCTTTGTTTACATGAGTGTCAGGATGCCCATCTTTCTCATAGCGGAATAATAATATTCCATTTTGTATAAACACCACATTTTCTTTATCCTTTTATCCAATGATGGCTACTTAGGTTGTTTCCATGTCTTGGCTATTGTAAATAATGCTGCTATGAACATGGGGGTGTAGATATCTCATCTGCGTAGTATTTTTATTTCCTTTAGGTATATTCCCAGAAGCGAAATTCCTGGATCATATGGTAATTCTATTTTTAATTTTTTGAGGAAACTCCATACTGTTCCATAGTGATTGTACCAATTTATAATTCCACCAACAGTGTACAAGGGTTCCCTTTTCTCAATATTCTTATGAGTATTTGTTAGCTTTTGTCTTTTTGGTGATAGCCATCCTAACCAGTGTGGGATAATATCTCACTGTGGTTTTGATTTGCATTTCCCTAATGATTTTGAGCACCTTTTCATGTACATGTTGGCCATTCATATATTTTCTTTGGAAAAATGCCTATTCAGATCCTTTGCCCATTTTTTTAAGCAGATTTTTTTTTTCTATTCAAGTTGTATGAGTTCTTCATATATTTTGAATATTAATCCCTTATCAAATATATGATATGAGGGGTGCCTGGATGGCTCAGTCTGTTAAGCATCTGCCTTCAGCTCAGGTCTGATCTCAGGGTCCTGGGATCAAGTCCCGTGTAGGGCTCCCAGCTCAGTGGGGAGTCTGCTTCTCCTTCTCCCTCTGCCTCTCTCCACCTCCCCTCCTTGTGCTCTCTTTCAAATAAATAAATCTTTAAATATATATAAAATATGAAAATATTTTCTCCCATTCTGTAGGTTGCCTTTTCATTTTTTTGACGGTTGTGCAGAGTTTTTTGTTTGATGTAGTCCCACTTACTCATTTTTGCTTTTCTTGTCTTTGCTTTTGGTGTCAAATCCAAAAATTCATTACCAAGACCAATGTCACAGAGTTTATCTCCTATGTGTTCTTTTTGGAATTTTATGGTTTCAGGTCTTACATTAAAGACTTTAACCCATGTTGAGTTGAATTTTTGTGTACAGTGTAAGATGGGGGCCCAGTTTCTGTCTTTTGCATGTGGCAGTCCAGATGATCCCAACACCATTTATTGAATAAACTATCCTTTTTTCATTATCTATTTTTGGTCCCTTTGTTGTAAATTAATTGACCATATATATATGGATTTATTTCTGGATCCTCTATTGTGTTTCATTGATCTGTGTATCTGTTTTTATGCCAATACCATACTGTTTTGATCACTATAACTTTGTAATAAAGATTAAAATCAGCAAATATAATGCCTCCAGCTTTGTTCTTTATCAAGATTGCTTTGGCTTTTTGAGATCTTTTGTGGTTTATACAAAAGGATCTGGATATCTGTTTCTTTCCCCAAGTTAGGGATGTTTTCAGCCATTATTTCTCTGAGTAAGCTTTCTGCCTCCTTTTCTTTCTTTTCTCATTCTGGGATCCCTATCATGCATATAATGACAGTTTCCAAGAAGTCCCTTAGGCCATCACTCTTTTTCATTCTTTTTAGTTTTTGCTTCTCTGATTGGTTGAATTTCCCTGCTCTGTATTTGAGTTTGTTGATCCTTTTCTCTGCTTCTGCTTCATATAGTCCATATAGCCTAAAAATTAAATTTTTAGGTTTACTTATTGAATTCTTTAGTTCTGTGATTTGTGTTTGATGCTTTTTAATATTTTATATCTCTTTGTTGAAATTCTCACTTTGTTCATGCATTCTTCTTCTGACCTTGGTGAACATCTTTGTTTGGAACATATTTCTCTGTTTCTTCATAGTCCTTGATTTTTTGTGTTGGTTTCTGTGTATTAAATGAGACAGCCACTTTTCCCAGTCTTGAGGGAGTGATCTCGTGTAGGAGATAAACCTTGTCAATCAGCACAGCTCTGGTTGTCTCTCAATCCATCTTCTTTGATCCTACTGGCTCTCAGTAGTTTTAGGGTGTGCCAAGAGCTGTCAGTGACCCAAAAGAGTGGATTGCACTCAATACATATGAAGGTCAACTGGAATCTGTATCCTCAGGCAACAGCTGGGTAAGTATGTTGTTGGGCCTCTTCTTGAGGTAAACTGGAAGGTGAGTATTTTTGCCTTCTCCCACTATTCTGGGCTTGGGTGTATAGCTGTTTGTGTGAGGGTGAAGAAGTATGCTCCTGGGTCCATCAAGAACTTCTTCTTTGTTTACTACAGTCCTGTGGGACTCCTGAACAGAAGCCCTGCTGGCCATCAGAACCAGACCATTTGGGGACCCCTACTTTGGGCAGCAACTGTTAAAGCTGGATGCAGAAGTGTGTATAATCTTCTTCCAGGGAGATACTGGTGACTTGGGGCAGGCGGAAGAGAGAGAGAGAGTGAGGGAGATGTCCACCAACCTCCCTGTTCTCAGTTAAGGCTCACAGTCAGCCACTGATGCATGCTAAAATAGAAGCCTGACCTTCTGGTAATAGCTTTTAAACTATGAAGATAGACCTTATTTAGGGAGAGACTGGAAATTGGGCATTTTTTGCCTGCTCCCTCTGTACTGAGCTCTGGGGTGACAGCTGCAGAGAGGATTTCCGCCTGTTAACCACTTCTTTATTTGCTATGGTTTTATGGACTTAAGCCCCATTGACTTTCACAGCTAGATGTTTTAGGGGCCTGTTCTTCAAATGAAAATCTTTAAAGTTGGGGTGCTAGATGTGGGGTCCAGACCCTTCACTCTTCAGTGAGAAGCTAGGAGTTGGGAGTTCCCTTCCAATTGTATGGTGCTACGCTGTGGATAAGGTTTATGGCAAGAATGTGTCTCAGCCTTTCCTACCCTTTTCAATGTGGTATTTTTTCATTCACCTGATCTGTAGGAGTTACTCAGCTAATTTCTGGATATCTTTCAGAGGGAATTGCGTCATGTATAACTATTCATTTAGTGTGCTCATAGAGGAGGGAAACTCAGGAACTCCTTCTATCACCATCTTTGAATACTGCTGTCTTTCGTGTCTTTAATGTCTCTTCTCAACTCTGAATTCTTCAGAGAGACTTTTCCTTTGAACTCAGTCTAAGGTAGTTTCTATTGTGTCACCCTATATTATTTTATTCATGGCATTAATTACTATAATAATTGTTTTACTTATTTGTTTTATTAATTAATTAATTTATTTTCTTTCTCACTCTACCAGTGCTTAAAATTTATGAGAAAAAGTACATATTATATATATAACATATACATATGTATTTAATATGTACTTTTATAATATATAAGCTCAATGAGTGACTCACTTTCTCCATCCACCAATTTGAGTTTTTATATATATATATGTAAATGTGTGTTTGTGGTGTGTCTCTCGATAGATAGATAGATAGGTAGATAGGGAGTGTAGAATAATTTCATGTAACCTATGACCTGAAAATTCAGCATTATAGTTAAATAGGCTTTTGGATTATTTTAATCCAGTACTAATAATGAGATTACTTTATCCAATAGAAATATGTTCAGTGATTTTAGTGGGTTGAAATGACATGGTGCAAACATATATTTTTAGATATTGTCAGATTTCTTAAATTTGTAGCATATCTATATTTACAGTTAAAATTTTTATATAGCCCACAAAACAATTGGAAATGCATTAATTTTATTTTACTACCAACTTAAATCAGCATTACAATTCCTTTTAGTTTAAAGAAATTTTTTCTTGTATTTTTTAAATATCATGACTGTATTTCTTTCAAAAAAATAAAGCAGAATTTTTTTTCTCCATTTGATGATTTAAAGCAGTATTCAAAAGGAAATGAAATGAACTGCTTTGTTACCAGACGCATAACCAAAATAAAAGTTTGCTTTCATCAAATTAAGAAAACTAAGTGGAGAGAAGGTCTTGAAAGATATGTTGAAATATAATATAGATTAATTGTACTCATTTTAGTGTAGGAGGAAATGAAACATACCTTTAAGGAATGATAGAAATGATTTGTTATGGGTGCCTGGGTGGCTCAGTTGGTTAAGAAATGATTTGATATACAAAAAGTGTGCTCATACTAGGTTAGATTTGATTGGATATGCTTATATTACTAAAACAATGGATAAGAAAATAAATTCAATTTTCATTTAAAAAAATATACATTTAAGTATGCATTATAATAGTGAAAACAAATGTAGGACAATGTTCAATAACTGAATTTTTTTATAACTACCCATCTTACTGAGCATATTTTCTTATAGAATTTAGCAATATAGATAATCACATAGACAGTCAGAAAAATGCATATTAGGGACTCAAAACACTATTCATAGAAAGAATAAATAAAATAATTAGTGGTAGAATAAGCTAGTATTTCAGTTTATTATCTATACTGTCTTAGAATATCGATTTTTTTGTGAATGGAAATATATTTCTTAATTTATCAAATTATATTTTTTCTGTGTTATCTCTATTATTTTAAAATCAATTTTATTGAGGTATAATTTATATATAATAAAAAGCATTTTAAATACACAGTGTGATAAATTTGACATATGTAGACATGTAACCACCATTCTAATCAAGATACAAAGCATTTCCTTCATGCCAAAATATTCCTTATGTTCCTTTGCAGTCTTTTCCCCTGCTTGCTCCAAGCACAGGAAACCTCTGATACTTGATATTGTAAAGATGCAGTTTCATGATCTCTAACTTGTATTTTTTCTTTTCTGAAGTTGGTACTTTTTCTGATGTATACAATATGGCCTTTTTTTCTCTGATCTCAGATATTTTCTTATATTGTTTACAATTATTATTATAAACCTTGGTGATGTTTGATATTTATCTTGCTTTAGATTTGTTGAACTTTTTAGGTCTTAACATTTATATTTTGTGAAAATTGGAAAAATTCAGCTTTTATTTATTCAAATATTTTTATGTTCCTCTCTACTTTTCCAACTGAGATTACACTTACACATATGTTAGACTATTAGATATTGCTATAGATGTCACTGGGGAACTGTTATTTTTCTTTTCTTTTTTCCTGCTCTTTGGGCTTTATTTGAATAATTTTATAGCCCTATCTTCAATGTCACCAATCTCTTCTTTTGCAGTAATCTTTTTATTGAACTTGCTTATAATTTCTAGAGTTCTTTTTATCTGAAAGTTTATATTTTATAGTTTTAAAATAAAATTAGGGGGAAATTGACTATTAACTATTTAAATGTTGTATCACTTTTCTTTCTCTTGGATTCCTCATTATCTTTACATTTTCATTAAACCCTTGAACATACTTAGAATAGCTCTTTAAATTTGTGTGCCAAATTCATCAGCTTAGATATTTCTAGGTTCATTTCTATTGGCTGCTTTTTTCCCCTGTGTGATAGATCACATTTTCTTCCTTATTCACATGTATAGTAATTTTTGTTTGGATACTGAACATTTTGACTATTATGTTGTTTAATACCTTGATATTATTGTTTTTCTTCAGAAAGTTATTGAGGCTTATTTGGGCAAGCATTTAATTTACTTGTGGTTTCAGCTAGATTTTTTTTTTTTTTTGAGGATGTTTAAAGCCCTTTTTAGGTTAGAATAGCCTTTAAAGTTACTATTCCTACTACTGAAGCACAACATTTATGTATTCTACCAAATGCCCAGGTGTTCAACAAAGTCTCTACACTCTGGTTTGTCTGAACTTAAAAAACTTCTCTTAGTCCTGTGTGACCTTTGGGAACTATTCAGGCTATAGCACCGCAGCAATTCTTCATTTCTTCTTTGTACATGTTTATGGAGTTCTACTACATGCATGCACAGATTACTATTTAGACAAAGACAAAATCCTTTGCAGAATTTTGGAGTTTTACTCTCCACAGGTTTCTCCTCTTCAACTCTCTGACTCTCAAATTCTAGCTGCCTCAGACTCTCTAACTGCATTGCCATATTCTAATTGGATTTTTCCTCCTTGTGCTGGAGTTCAGTATATGCCTAGAGATAGAAAGCCAGGCACTTACAAGGTTAAATTTGTTTGTCTCCCATCTCTCAAGTATCACAATACTGTTTTGGCTGTTTCCCAATGTATGTAAACAGTAATTTGATATTTTTTGGTTCTTTACTTCAGTAGAACTAGTCTGTTACCAGTTGGTAGCTATTCACTTTATTTTTATTGAAGTATGTTCATACAAAAACTTTGAAGTTTTATTGTTTTGTATATTTTTATCATAAATCAAATATTAGGTTTATAATTAATTTTAAAATTCACAGTCACAAAAATGTATACATTATTTTTAGGACAACTGTGCTTAAATATACCCACTTTATTGCAAGAGAAAATAATTATAGATAAGTTGGCTGTTGAAAACTGCCAACTTTTAAATGCCTATTATAACTCTTCCAGTAGATGTGATAATCCTTTGACCTAAAATACTTTCAATGTTTAAATTTTATTGAAAATGGAAATTTTGAAAAAACAGGGAAAATAGATAGATATATTCAAGTGGCAGTAAATTATATTAAAAATAATAAATATTTCATATGCATAAATGAAGTTAATGTTCTAAAGCATATCACAATACAATCAGTGCAAAGTGGTACTGTAAATAATATCTTCAAAGAATCACTCTGGTAATTTAGAGAGAAATGGATCATTTCAATAATGTTGTTTTAGAAAATATAAAAAGATCCCTGATGAAATATAGTTTGTTTTAATTTTTATAGTTAATTTTTATATAATGTTCATGTTCTATATAAAGACAGCTCTATAATTTGAAAGTCAACTTGCTGTTCCACTCAGCTTTTTAGTGACTGAAGTTTAATTCTTAAAAAGGAAAGACATGAACAGAGGCCTCTATTTAAGAAGAACAAAAACATTCTCAGTGTGAAGATTCAGTTCGTGATTCTCAGAATGTTGGCTTGCCTCAGCTCAGATGTTCAGTGATTGGTTGTACAAAATTTTTCCGGAAAGAAACTCAGAAGTGGAAACAAGATGACCCTTACTAGGAAGTATCTCAGAAGATAATGCTCCAAAAGAGAGGGTGCTGTTGGATGAGGGACACGTTAGTTAGTCCTCCCATTAAAAAAAAAAAAAAAAAGTGATAATGGACTAGCTTTTTTGAATCCCATTAAAATAAGATGCTTAGGAAAAAAGCATCGCTGATCTTTTGAGTTTCAACAAAACAGTGATTGAGAAGTAAGGTATCATTAATGTGAACATAAGGCAATAATAAATTAAGGAAGACTAAACAAGAGGCTGCCTATAAATTGAGAAAAAGAATCACACCAATACAACACCAAATGGATCTTGCTCATCAAAGAAATTTTGAAATTTGCTCTCAAGAAAATTAGGTAACACTATAAAAAGGTGAAGATCTGTTTACTCAGTGTTCTAAAATTAAGACTACCAACCAAAAGGAACAAGTCTGCCACAACTGTAGTGAAAAGTTGAGGGATTTATTGAAATAATTTTACTAGAGAGAAATGATACTTGGCACATTCAACAGTTTGTAGCCAAGTTTATCTTAATTTTCTTTGTTTCACATTTTGCTAGTTTTTATAGTATAAAAAATAGATCTATTACATATTTTGCTATATTCAACTTTTCTAGTATGCTGTGCTGTTTACCTGGAATCTCCACTGTCTACTCCTGTCACCAAAACTTTGTTACTTTGTTGGATGCAGGATCAGTAAAGACTTAATTCAGAAATCTTCCCTGTCCCCTGAACCGAAGTCTGACTCTTCCTTTGGAGACTGAGATGTCTTATCTGAGTTTAATTATGTACTTATTATGTGATTGTTTTAATCTTGTTCATCTCCCTCATTTTATTGTAAATCCCATGCCCTCAGGATCTGTATCTGTATTTGTTTGTCACTGTATTGTCAACACCTAGTGCAGTCACTAGTGTTGAATGAATGACCATAATTTGTTATTGGATGAAATAAGAGAATTACCTCAGCTAAGAAAGGACACACTCACTGGCCAATAATTTTTTTTCTCTTATGTTAAACAATATTTTCTCAACCTCTCCAGTTTTACAATGGGATCTTGTGTAAAATCAAATAATTGCATAGTAAACTATATTGTTACCTAATAATATACATTTTTCTAATAAATAATCATTCCTTTGAAGACCATCAAGTCTAATAAACAATTTTTTGACTGTCCATTCACCATTTACTATTACTAATTTGCTTAAAATCAGTTATATTTTACATAGCACCTTCTTGAAAGGATATGGGAAGTATATTAAAATAAAAGAACTCCTATTTATTGAGCATCTATCATGTACTTTCTAGGCTTTATATAGTAATTATTTTAACTTAATCTTTATAATTACCCTAGGAAGTATATAGATATGACCTCCGTTTTCATAGATGATGAAAATGAAACTAAGTGTTTAAAACATTTATCCAGCTGCTAAGTAGCAGTCTATACTATAATCCAAATCTATCTTATACCAAAGCTCCTGCATACTCTTTCCACTCTTCTAGAATATTGAACTAAATTTTTTGTTCTAAAAATTTAAAATTATGTATTTGAAGCCATAAAATAGTAGGAAAATGTCAAATACCATGTGCTATTTATACAGTGGATAAAAATGTTTTGCATTACATTAAAATTGTAACTTTAAAGCAGTGTGACATTTTAAATTGTTTGACTAGCTGGCTTCTTTAAGGAGTTACTTCACTATAGTGGAGGAAACTCTTCCACTCACATGTGACAAACATCTTAGGTGGTATAAGAGTATATAGTATTTCAAGAAATTAGCATTGTAATATCATAGCTGAAAGAACTTATGAATGATTATTCTTTCCAAGCTTCTGTCTTGCATTGTAAAATTGTTTAAATTATTCAGTATAGATGGGTCAACAGCTGTCCTTAAACTTAAAACTCCTACAGGCCATACCAGTATTTCATTTATTCTTCAACTTGTCCAACCAAAATTTCTGCTAATATAATTTATATTTAAATCTTTAATTTAAATCTTTTTATTATCCATATGTAGTAGAAGTCACTAGCATCTCCATGTGTGTTTAAATCATCCCTCTTCTCTGAGCTGATGTTACTTAAGGTAAGACAAAGACTGCACAGCATCTACAGGATGGTTTGTCAAGTTTCTCTATTAAAATTTATGTCATTATAAATGATTCAAGTCTCAGTAGTGACCCCTAAGGTAAGTATATATTAATAGCTTTTTTGGTAACATATTGAATTCAAATAGCTAAATAATACTACCTGCATAGAGAAAAAAATTATTTCCAACAAAGTTTTCTGCACAACTGTTTGATTTTCCACCAGATTCCATTGTAAAACTGGAGGCTGTGAAAAATGTTTAGCTACTTGAAATTATAAAAGTTTGAAAACCTATAAAAGAAATATCCTAAAAAATAAATTGTATACTTAACAAAAAACTAGTAATGTTCATGCCAAAGTAGCAACATTTTCTTTTTTTTCAATGCAAGAAAAACATGGAAATATAATTATAGTACTAGCTATTCTGTACATGTTTTAACACTGATATTCTTCTTATTTTAGTAGTGCATCAAATTATTTAATGAGTCCAATGTATCAAACTAATTGTGTAAACACTACTCAATTAATTAGATATTCACAATTACTAGGTTTTACTATTTTACCCCCCATGCATGTAGGAAGAGTCAGATTTAAAAAAAAAAAATCATATATATATTTGTAGGGTGGGGCAGAAGGGGAGGGAGAGAGAGACTCTCAAGCAGATTCCATGCACAGCATGAAGCCTGATGTGGGGCTTGATCTCACAACCCCAAGACCATGACCCCAGCCCAAATCAAGAGTCAGACACTCAATTGACAGAGCCATCCAGGAGGCATCCCCCAAATCATATATTTTTATCACAAGAAATAGCAAAGTTCAGGCTTTAGAGGGTAACTAACTCCCATGTTTACTATTACTGGTAGATATTTCAACAAACATTTTTAATAAGATATACTTAGATTAGATATTCTATTTTGACTTACTTTTTTTAAATAACAAATTAAATCTGAACATGGAAAATTTTTAAAAGTGAGTATAGATGCATTCTGAGTTTAACTTTAGGATTTTTTTCTAGCCTACTTATGCATGCATGTTAATATTAGTTCAATTTTTAAATGCAATCTTTGGTGTACATTATTTATGAACAAATTAGATCATATGTATATTTCTGTTGAAGATAAAATTTTAATTTTTCAAGAGCCTTTCCAAAGATATTGAAATAACATAAAATAATAGGTCCTTGTTATTGTTGTTAATACCAGTTTCACTGTCATGTTCATCTCATGTCTTGTGTCCAAAGTGCATTTCTGAGTATTGATTTCTCATTTGTCAGTTTGTATAATGATCCTGAGTGGTATGACGTAGGAACATTGGGAAGCTTTGCTTTTAATCCTAGTTTTGTCTGTAATGGGACTAAACTGGACAATTTACTTAACAGTATGTGGTTGGTTTCCAATAAATTAAATTAGGAGATTGGCCTAGCCAACTTCTCAGCTTTCTTTAATCCCTAAAATTCTTTGACACACCTGTTGATTTGTTGGTCCTATGGTAAGTCGTTCATTATTTCTATAAGCAAAAATTAATGATCATCTAGAGATGAAAAAGACTATTTCAGACTGCCCAGTGGTTAGGAAATACATTGGGGGAATAATATATTTAGTTTCATTCTTTTCAATATACTGTTTAATAATGCACAGTAGTAACAAAGAGTGGACTAACTATATGTTTCTTTATTAGAATGTAAATATTGAAGTATCACATATGAAATATTATAAAAAAATTTTAACAACATAAATCTCAAAATTCTGGAATTATTTTTTAGAAATCCTAACTGGTTCTTTGTTATAAATAAAAATTTGACCCACACTTATCTGTCTATTCAGACCAAGATCAATTTCATTATTTCCATTATTTCATATTTGCACATACTCTTAAAAACTTTTTAAAAAACTCTGTTATTTGAAATAAAAGTTTGCCCTTTAAATTTAAATATGGCTGATTTACTATTGGCATTTTAATCTCTGTATAAGATAAATACTTAGACAAAAAAGTAACAATTTTGTGCTTCTTATAAGTAGCCATAAAGATTAATTACACTTTATGATAGATTTGTGAAGTAGAAATGTAGTCACTTTTTCTGAAATACTGTCCTCTTCAGAGCACAAAGCTAAAACTGTCTTGGAGAGTTAGGTAGCATTCTTTAAAATGCTAGACCAAGAACTTAAAAATATTCTGTAACCAGTATACACATAGAGGAAATTTTTAAGAGTCTAACTTAGTAACAGATAACTAAATGTTATGGTAAAATCTCAACTTTTTTTTTAATTCCTATAAGATGATTAATGCATGCTTAGAACTGAATTTTTCTGACTTGCAAAACTTAATCATAAAGAGTTCACAAATAGAGATTGGAACAACGAATTATACTATTGACTTGGGGACTAGTCGAGGCTAGTCCATTGTGTACAATTATTAGGGGTACTTTAAATACTCCTATAAATGGAAAAAATGTTGTTCAAAATATTCAAAATATTCCTCTCATTTTTCTTTTTCTTTTCTCTCTTTTTAGTTTATGGAAGTCACAGCATTTGGGGATAAATGATTTTCTTCCCTTTTTTTTTTATAAAGATTTTATTTATTTATTTGACTGAGAGAGATACAGCAAGAGAGGGAACACAAGCAGGGGGAGTGGGAGAGGGAGAAGCAGGCTTCCCGCCGAACAGGGAGCTCGATGCGGGGCTCGATGCCGGGACCCCAGGATCATGCCCTGAGCCGAAGGCAGATGCTTAACGACTGAGTCACCCAGGTGCCCCAGGGGTAAATGATTTTCAAAGCAGTATCTTTTTTCTGTGTTTATTTTTTTCTGATTTATATTTCTAATGATAAATTCCTTTTAATTTTCAATGTCACTATTCTTGTCAACATTCTTAGCAACTTATTTGGGGAAAATATGTGCATCTTCTGTCATCCTTCCTTCTTTAAACTTATCTCTTATTTTCAATCTAACTTTGCAAGACTACTCTTCCAAAATCTAGTGTCTTATATGTAAATCCTCCTTTTAAAAGACCTTCATTGACTCCCCACTGTCTATTTGTTCATACGTTGATCACATACATACTTACACTAGACCCTTTTGCATGTAGAACACACTAGACCCAGGTCAGTGTTCTGTTCTTTTATACTTAGTTCCTATCTAGTGTACTCCATACCCAGGTTCTTTGCCTTTCTATGCAATTATTCTACTTTATCCAATTGTCTTTTATTATTACCTGGACATGCCATAATCATTTTATTGTTTTTTGCGAGAATTGCTTAAACACTTTATCATTTTAAGCTCTTCATATGTAATTTATTAATTGATTCACTTATTTTATACCATCTCTATGAGGTGTAGGTACTATTGTTATCTCTATTTTACAGGTAAGGACACTGTGACACAGAAAAATTAGGTAGCTTCTCCAGGTTATACAGAAAGTAAGTTAGAACTGGGATAGAACTCTGACATTCTTACTCAAGTCTGATTTCTTAACTAGTTTATTACAAGATTTACCTGTCCCTCTACCTTTCTCCTCTTTCTTCCTTTCTCTGCCTCTTGTTCCACCTTCCTTCTCCCCCCTCTTCCCTTTTTGTCTTTTCTCATTCTTTCTGGAATAATATAAGTTTATAGTTGTGTAGTGTCCTGGCTAGAGATACAAACTGAAATTTGCCTTAATGACATCTTCTGTTCTGAGCTATCATCTGCGTTAGCAAAAACGTGCCTGGGATCACCCCTCTATGCTGGCATTTGTAGAGCTGTGTGCATCTCTATTTGATCCCACTTTCCCTGCATCATCCTTTAGTATGATCACAAGGGCCCAGCAGTGTATGCTGGTTTCTTTTTTTTTTTTTTCTTTTTAATCTTTCTCACAATAGGGGAAATTTGATGACCCTCTAGACCTCGCTGGCATTCTGGGAGTGCCAATGGGGATTTTTTACACCAGTCTCTTTACAGAGCTATTTCAATTCTGTTTGACTTTGACATGGATTTCTGGGGAAACTTCTGGACCTTGATACCTTCCAGGACAAGCAAGGGAAGAGAGCAATTATGTCCTCTATTCTAGATCTTGTTGTAAACCTTTCATTTCTCCATCTCTACCTTGTAATTTCTTATCTCTTCTGTATTGACAGCTCTGAACTTCGTATGATTTTTAATCCTTCTGTCTAAAGCCTGAATCACCATTTTTATTTACGTGTTGGTTTTAATGTTTAAAAGTCAAGAACTTGATATCTTGATTTTTGATTCTGCTGTCCCTTGGAGCACAAAATTTCTTCACATAGCTGGGCCATTCACTGGACAAGAAGAAAGTGAGGATGAAAAGCAATTCTATTAAAGGATTTTGATGTCATTCCCTAACATTAGCATCATATTGGAGGTAAAAAGTAATGTTGCTGAGAATGAGCTGGTAAGGAGCTAGGATAGTGACAATTTTGTTTTGTGATAAGATAAACAGGAAGCCATTTAATATTTTTGAAGGAAGTAATATAACAGCAGGGTTATGGAGGAATGGTATGGAGGAAGGGTATGGAGGAATTTTGTTCTTTTAGCCTGAGAAATGATAAAAGGAAGAGGGAGACTACAAAAGGCCGATTATTAAGTACTTTAGTACCTGTAGCCAAGTTTTTCCTCCTGAGTGTAGCATATTTACTAATTTGTATTAATGCTTTTTTTCCATGAAATAAGGTTGTCTACTTTCCCACTAAAGGTGAAATGATTTTTGATGACAATTGCATTTTTACTATGCTCCTTAACTGTATACTCATTTAAAAAGAACTACCAATAACTCATAGGGTTTTAATGTGATTTGTGTTATCATGTCGTAACTTTTAACCTTGTTTTATAAAAAGAAAATGAATACTTAAATGTACCTGCTGTCATTTCTAAGTGACTGTCTCTTTTATTCATGGTTTGTTTCCTCTGATGAGGTTCTCAGCAGACAGTTCTTATCTTGCTGTTTTTATAGTTTCTTAATTATTCACTGTCATTTTTAAATGAATGCTCCAGGAATACTTGAGTATTTACATACTCTTTGTCACCTTGCTTAACTTTGCATGTCTCATAGAAGAGTCTTGATAATTATTGTAATAGAACTTGAGAGAAGTTATGTCAGCTTGCACATACCATTAGTACATTAATGTGTCAAAATAGCAGTGAATGACACAGCTCTAGGCAGTCTTAAAAGCTACTAATGGCAGTCCAACTCTAAGGAATTGATTTGTAAGCAACACTGAAGCTATAAAACTTGCTCCTTGATATATAGTTTCAGAAAGCCTTGTTCTAGTTTTCCCTTCATTTTTAGTAAATGAGTAATAGCTATTTGAATAAGAGAACAATCTATAAAGACTACATGGTTGATATTCTTTTTGTTGAAGTAGCAATAGAAAAGCTCAAATAGGAAAACTAACAATGTAACAGCATGTTAAAATTAATTCAGTTATTAACATTTAAACTATAGTTTAATCACGGGTTGGATCTTATAATAGAAATGGATGTGGTAATGTGACTTGTCTAACTAATAGCTTTTTGACACCTAGAAGTGTGTCAAAAAGCTATTAGAAGAGAAATTTGAAAAGTGATATAAATAGAAATTTATGAGAAATAATGTAATAAATATAAATATAGTTATGTTTTAGTTTTAAAAACTGAAAAAATATATTTTAAAACTAAGCATATACAGAGTTCCAAGGCTAAATGAGCTGGTATATTTTATGTTGAGTTTTTAGATAAAAAATGTATTTGTATTGTTCTCCATAGAGCAGTCAGAGATCCTTATAGCACTCTATTGTTGTTTGGGCCAAGTGTGTCTCTCTCTTAGGGAGCTCCATTAGAACAGGGGCCATCCCCATCATGCAGATCACTGTAGCTTCCAGGACTAAGCCCAATATATAGCACAAATTCAGAGCCTGATTAATACTGTTATACAAAAGACTGTGTGCTCTTGCAAGGGCCAAACCATACAATTTTGATATGAGGAAGTTTTTTAGAAGTGTCATAAGAATGGCACAAACGATAATCCAAGCAAGATGGCCATATTCCTCCGATCTCCTAAAACTTGCTCCCTTCGGACAGCCACTGGAGGGAAAACAAAAACCAAACAGTGTATTATGGTATACTGCATTGGAACTGACATTCAAATTTGCACATAAAACAAATGAGTTTGATTAATGTATTTGAAAGTTTCCATTTAACCCTAAAGTTTGTGACAGTGATTCAGGTCCAAGTTCATGGCTACGCCACAGAGAAGCAACTGTAAATAGATAGCTATTTTGAATGAATCCAGAAATACCTTTTTCAGAGGAGAATGAGCTCACCTCAGAAATAGGCAGCTTCATAGCTCATGAATTTTATTCCATTGTGAATGACAAGGAAGAGGGAGTATCAGGGAGACCCTAAAGAGCTATGAAATTTCCGAGGGTGCACTTGGGGACAGTGCTGGGAAAAAAAAGATGAGTTGCTTCAGTTACATTTTCTTTCTTTTCCCCAGTCTTCATTCCATCTTCATGTGTTCATTGTTTCCATTAAGTAGTTCAACCTGATTAAAGATTCTTTAATCAGGTTGAACATACAAAATTACAGTATTAGGGTAAGATATAAGAAATACTCAATGTAAGTTTTAAAGTTAGGTTTCAACAAAAATTTTGTATATATATAAAATATTTGCCTCTATAAGGGAAAGAAAACTGTTTTTCTAACATATAATTACAGGCTAAATTCATAGGGAATTTTATACTCAGTATTACAGTACATTTTTTAGAAGTATGTGAAAAAAACAGTATGGCATAGTTCCAAAATTTCTTCATACATTAAAATTACTTTCAAATTCCTTACTCCAACTTACAATATTTTAACTTTACAAACTGTGCATTCTATCCTAGCTTCCTGTTTCAAATTGCTCCCTCAACTTATAATTTACTACTCTAGAGACAGTGCTTGACTTTTTATGGGGTGATTATTTTCCAGTTGTTTCTTCTTTCAATTCCCTTTTCTTCTTTTCCCCTCTAAGCACCCACAAACACATGTACGTGTCTTTTCTCATTTACTTGATATGTGGTCTTTACAATGAGGCTGTCTTTCTGTGAAAATGAAATTTTATATCTTGTTAAAAATTCCAGAATGCTGTGTCCCAAATGGGTATACAATTCTGAATACAAGATCCTAAATCTGAAAAACCAGAAGGAAAAATGACTTGCTTGTAATATCCATAACTACTTATAATAATACAACCTTATAGATTTACTAAGGCCATGATTTACAGTCATGCACATTCCAATAAGTAAGGTTTTCATCTCTGAAAGTGTTCTACACCACAACAAGACAGATTTGTAGTTCACTTAATTATAACTGTATATCTTCATAACACTTATTAGTTATGCCTCACATTCACCTGAGGGAGATACTGTTCCAGATACATTTTTGATTTTGACCAAAAGCCTAATTATTTTGCACTGAGTTTGATTTCACTGAGACTTCGGTCTTAAAGACCCATGCAGGTTTTAAAAACATCATCCTCAGTGTTTCTATTCATAACATTTATAAACTTTCAGATAAGATATTCCAGTTAGTGACCACATTCCCCAGCCTTGCTCCATCCCCAGTCATCTGATTGAAAAAGAACACATTGGTTGAGATGAATATAGGTAATTATATATATGTAAGTATATATTATATTTATATATTATATTTATATATATTTATATATAATTATATCTATAAATTATATATATAAGTATATTATATCATTATACTTAATATTTTACGTATAATGTCTCTTAAATGAGACCTTACAAGGTAATGATATGTTCAGGAAGGGGAAGCTACAAGTAAAGAAATTCACACTTGATTGTATGTATAACTTTTGGTAATAATAAAGAATATGAAATACAAGGTAATTAGGAGCTTAAAAGTTTTCAAGTCAACTGGCACAAGGAACTGGAACTTTAACTTGTATTTAAATATCTCCGAATAGTATTTTTCAAGCATATAAAAGCCTGTACCTTGAAGCTGAGAAAGCATAAGAGAAATATGAATGATTCAGTTTCATTTACTATTGAAGTTATACTGAATCATATGCTATATGAAAAATATTTTTATGACTAATAAATTCAACTCACTTTTCTCTCTTCCATAAGAAAATAGAAGTCTCAGAAAGAAGTTCAGTTCCTTCCTTTGTAGACACTTGAACATCCAATTTCTTAGTGGAAAGAAAATCCCTCCTTGGATTTGAGGACAACTTTCACCTCAGTCCTCTTGTCATGATCCCCCAGGGCTCTCACACTTTCGTCAGTCCCCCCTGGGCCCTGTTCCTTCAGACTGTTCTCTCATTCAGTTATCTTCTTTCTCTTATTTCTTTAACTTCTCCAGCGGCGGCTACACTTCCTTCAGCATACAATATATTCATGACTCTAGGATATTTGGAACAAAAACAAAACCTCTGTCCATGACACATTAGCTACTCTCAATCTTTCTTTCTTCATGACCAGGCTCTAAAGAAGAGTCCAGAGTCCAGATTTATATTGTCTTTGTCTGTCTACCTTCTATGAATGCCTCTCCCTATTGTAGTCTATCTTCTACCACTCAGTGGCAACTGTTTTTGCCAAAAGCATCAGTGAACTCTTGAAAGCAAAATCCAAAGAACATGTTTTGAAGCCCTGTCACTTACTTATATTTTTTGTTCATTTTGTTTTTGTGGCAGGGGCCAATTGTGACCACTTCCTCGGTGTTCAGACTCTTCCTACTTTGATTTAGCTTTGTGACATAGACTAGGGATGAAGCAGGAAGGAAGGGAGGCTCGAGAGACAAGTTGACCAAAGTAAAGTCATTTTGGTTTTTAAGCTGACCTTTAACCTAAATGTCAACAGGTCATAAAAAGAGTCACAAGATCTGACTCATGAAAGACCTCAAGACCCCACTCCCTCTGGCAGTAAAAGTAATAAAGGCTGGACATTCTTAAAATTGCTCCCGGTGGGTAATTCCACAGCCCTAAGACAATGGAAAAACTAACCGCCCTATATAAATGATAAATCCAAAGTTAAAGAGTAAGCCCCTCCCTATATGGTTAGCTAATTTTTAAAAACTTGCAAGGCATGACTGGGTGGCTCAGTTGATTAAACATCAGCCTTCCGCTCACGTCATGATCTCAGGGTCCTGGGATCGAGCCCCGGGTCAGGCTCCCTGCTCAGTGAGGAGCCTGCTTCTCCCTCTCCCTCTGTGCGTGCGCTCTCTCTCTCTCTATCAAATAAATAAATAAAATCTTTAAAGAAAATAAGATAAAAACTTCTAAAATCCTTTGTTAGAGGAAAAGGGGAACCCTCTTCCCATGTGGGAGGAGAGACCGCTACTTTGTCTATAAAGACAAAGCATCTTCCTTAATAAATCTTTGTCCCTTTCTCTAAATGGCTTACACTTGAATTCTACATGCTAGGACAGAGATTATTAAAAGTTTAAGGTCTTATGTTTCACACTTTACTCCTTTCAGTCTTTGTGGTTCCAATACAAGCCCTTGTCAATAGTTGCCTGAAATATATATATATATTTTTTTTATTCATGAGAGTCACAGAGAGAGAGAGAGGCAGAGGGAGAAGCAGGTTCCCCGCTGAGCAGGGAGCCCAATGCGAGACTCGATCTTAGGACTCTGGGATCATGACCCGAGCCGAAGGCAGACGCTTAACCATCTGAGCCACCCAGGCACCGCAGTTGCCTGAAATATTTTAAATAGCTTGTTTAAAGGATTCCAGGATCCACATTCTCTCTCTCCCAATACATAATTTAGTGCTAAAGATGCAATTTTGACCCTGACAAGAGTTTCTCAGGTTACTCTGCTAACTATAACACTTCTACTTTGTGTCTATTATAGGACTCAGAAGAGTGCTTTGGTCTTAGTAGGTACTTAATATTCTATGTAAAGCTATTGCTATGGCTTCAATGCTCTTAAATTTTCAAAAATTATGTCTACTAACCAATTGGATAAAATTTGTTACCTGGAGTACACTATTATGATGTCATTTGTAATTCTAAAGCACAAACTACCATTTTCCCTCTTCAGAGTGAATGCCTTCTCTCATATCTTTAATGTGTAGCAAAAGTGGGGAAAACAAAATATAAAAGCAGAGTTTTATATTTTATTTGGCCTTATATTACATAATGTTAAAAGTTCAGATTTATCTTTGTTTAAAATCAAATACTATGAGTAACTTTCTAGTGTTAACACCTAAATAAGGCTTTGTTTTTAGATTTTTTTTTCATATTGTATGACACAAATCCTCATCAAGTTATTTGTTATCACACTTTTCTTTCTCATTTAGAAATTCTCTATGATTCCCTTAACAATGTGCTAATGAAACTTCACTGTTCTTTACAGTTTATTTTAAGGCAAGGCACTATTACAATTTCTTCTCAGATTTTTTGGAACCTAATTAAAATTTAGTGCATCAATTCTAATTTTTATAGATTGGATGTCTAAGGCTCATAAAGAGGAATAAAGTTTCTTCTTCTTAAAAACATAAATGGAAACTGCTGCTGCATTATGTAAATTTGCATCTGAAACTTCTTATTTTTTTCTCATGAATTGGAATTAATTGGTGGATTTCTTTTAGCTTCATATCCTTCATGTAGTCAAATTATACTTACCGAACTTTTTTCTACTAAAACCCTTTTGTTAATTTAAATAACAAAACTCCTCACTGGTTATTTAGGAAAAGAAAACTAATCAGAGGGGGTTAGTGAGTAGTAATGTGACATTACAAATATATCAGAAGTCAGGTTCCAGGACTTTCTGTAAATCTTCCTACTTTCTTGTAATCCCAGTATTATCTGAAATAATTTGTAATAGCTTTTAAATTTGGTTTTAAATTTTTAAATAGGTAGAATATAAATGCTTATTAAATGAAAAACACAAGTTAACAAAATGGAAAACAGCAAACTATTTTGAATAGCACAATAATACTGAGTTGAGTTTTTATTGATATGCTATATTGTTATTATTCAATTCAAACTGTTATCTAATATGCATTTTGATTTTTTTGACCCATGGATTACTTAAAAATTTATTGCCTATTTTTATAGTTTCTATTTTTCTGGTGAAATTCACCATCTTGTCATTTTTTTCTTGAACATATTAAGCATCATTATTTTAAAGTTTCTTTTTTTTTTTTTTTAAAGATTTTATTTATTTGACAGAGAGAGACACAGCGAGAGAGGGAACACAAGCAGGGGGAGTGGGAGAGGGAGAAGCAGGGTTCCCGCAGAGCAGGGAGTCCGATGCAGGGCTTGATCCCAGGACCCTGGGATCATGACCTGAGCTGAAGGCAGATGCTTAATGACTGAGCCACCCAGGCCCCTTATTTTAAAGTTTCTGTCTGATAACCTCCATGTCCTGATCAGCTATAAGTCTGTCTTTATTGTATCTCTTTTACTATTGGTCCTGTTTCTTGATCTATCTAGTAACTTTTGATTAATCCCAGATTTGCTCATAAACGGTTGTAGAGTCTCTGGATAAAAATGTTCTTTCTCCAGAGAAAACGCACTCTATCCTAATGCAGTCACAAAATAGGGCAGATTACTTCGACTGGATCAGTGACAGAGCTGTCTTGAGATGAGATTGCCGTCTGTAAATATAAGGCTATTTTGGGTCCACACTCCTACATTTCCACAGATCCTAATAGAGAGCAAACTCTTTTCTAGGTCTCCTTGTCTTGCTGAACCTGAAATCTTGCCGGGCCTCAGAATTTGAGACAGCTAAAACTCTTCTCTGTGTTAGGGCTCTTCTCCATCTAGCTCCTAACTCATTTTTCTCAACAGCTTTCAAATTTATTAATTGCCACACAGCAAAACTGTCAAACATTGGGCTAACTTTTTGTGCCTCTGTTCTCTCGGGAATCTTGGCTCTTCAACACTGGCTATCTTTCTAACCCCACTTTCTATTTTGTCTTCAGCTCTTTGAGATTGCTGAAAGCTGTCTGGCTTCTGGCCTCTTAGCAGCTATCAGCTGCCTGCCTTCTAAGTCTCTTTGCACTAAGAATGAGCAAGTGTTTTCAAAGGGAAAAGCAGTCAGGAAAATGTTGGGCTCACTTCAGTTAGCTTCTCTGTCTTGGGATATTGTGCCATCAGATCTTTGGTGCCTCAGCAGCTCTTTATTAAATTATCTGCCTTTTCTAGTTGTTTTCTGTGGAAGTTTCGATATGCAATAAGCCATTCCATCATGGCAGAAAACAGAAAGCTGAGTGTTTAGATTAAAAGAAATACCATATTTGATATTTTTCAGGAACAAGCTTTCTTCACTTAATATTTTTAGGAATCTTTTTATGACTAAATCTGGATGGATATACTGGTAGATAAATAACTTCCTTATTCTGGTTTAATTATGAAATAGTATAGTTATAGTATAATGAATTTAGTCATTTGCCTATTGTTAGAGGTTTAGGTTATTTCCAGTTGTGTGTGTGTGTGTGTGTGTATACAATTGTAAATGATGCTTTGTGAAACATGAATATTGTGTATATAAGATAATTAGAGATGACATTACTAGGCTACGTATGCACATTTGAAATTTTTGTTGGATACAACCAAATTATTTTCTACAAATTGTTTAGTATTTTACCAGTTTTGCCACATCCAGTCAATATGAAATATTAATACATTTAGCTTTCCAAATGAGAAAAATATGGCATCTATTATTTTTTTGTTCAGCATTTCCCTAATTACCAGTGAAGTTGAATATGTATTTACATGTTTATTAGTCATTTATATTTCTTCTTTCAAGAATACCCCTTATGAAACCACAGCAATAAAAAAAGGATAAGAATCATGTAATCATTTCAATAGATGCAGAAAAACATTTGACAAAGTACAACATCCATTCATGATAAAAAACCCTAAACAAAGTAGGTTTAGAAGGAACATACTTGAACATAATACAGGCCATACATGAAAAACCCCAGGTAATATCATCCTCAATGGGGAAAACAGAGAACTTTTCCTCTACAGTCAGGAACAAGACAAGGGATTTTGACTCTCACTGCTGTTATTTAATGTAGTACCAGAAGCCCTAGCCTTGGCAATCAGACAACAAAGAGAAAAAAAAAAGGCATCCAAATCAGCAAGGAAGAAGTCAGACTTTCACTATTTGCAGATGATATGATACTCTATGCAGAAAATCCAAAAGACCCCACCAAAAAATTGCTAGAAATGATACATGAATTCAGTGAAGTTGCAGGATACAAAATCAACGTACAGAAATCTGTTGCATATCTCTACACCAATAATGAAGCAGCAGAAACAGAAATCAAGGAATCAATCCCATTTACAATTGCACCAAAAACCATAAGATGCCTAGGAATAAACCTAACCAAAAAGGTAAAAGATCTGTACTCTGAAAACTATAGAACTCTTATGAAAGAAATTGAAGAGGACACAGAGAAATGGAAAAACATTCCATGCTCATGGATTGGAAGAACAAATATTGTTAAAATGTCTATACTATAACCCAAAGCAATCTACACACTTAATGCAATCCCTATCAAAATACCACCAACATTTTTCACAGAGCTAGAACACACAATCCTAAAATTTTCATGGAACCACAAAATACCCCTAATAGCCAAAGCAATCTTAAAGAAAAGCAAAGCTGGAGGCATTACAATTCCAGACTTCAAGTTATATTACACAGCTGTAGTAATCAAAACAGGATGGTACTGACACAAAAACAGACACATGGATCAATAGAACAGAATAAAAAACCAGGAAATGGACCCACAACTATATGATCAACTAATCTTTGACAAAGCAGGAAAGAATATCCAGTGGAAAAAAAGTCTCCTCAACAAATGGTGTTGGGAAAACTGGACAGCAACATGCAAGAGAATGAAACTAAACTACTTTCTTATACCATATACAAAAATAAATTCAAAATGGATGAAAGACCTAAATGTGAGACAGGGAACCATCAAAATCCTAGAGGAGAACACAGGCAACAACCTCTTTGAAAACACTGGCCATAGCTACTTCTTACTAGACATGTCTCCAGAGGCAAGGGAAACAAAAGCAAAAATGAACTATTGGAACTTCATCAAGATGGAAATCTTCTGCACAGCGAAGAAAACAATCAACAATACTAAAAGGCAGCCTACAGAATGGGAGAAGTTATTTGCAAATGACATATGTGATAAAGGGCTAGTATCCAAAATATATAAAGGACTTATAAAACTCAACACTCCCAAAACAAATAATCCAATTAAAAAATGGGCAGAACACATAAACAGACATTTTTCCAAAGAAGACACCCAGATGGCTAACAGACACATGAAAAGATGCTCAACATCAATCATCATCAGGGAAATACAAATCAAAACTACAATGTGATATCACCTCACACCTGTCAAGAATAGCTAAAATCAACAACACAGGAAACAACAGGTGTTGGCGAGGATGTGGAGAAAGAAGAACCCTCTTGCACTGTTGGTAGTAATGCAAACTGGTACAGCCACTTTGGAACAGTATGGAGGGTCCTCAAAAAGTTAAAAATAGAACTACCCTAGGATCCAGCAATTCACTACTAGGTATTTACCCAAAGGATACAAAAAAATACTGATTTAGAAGGATACATGCACCCTGATGTTTATAGCAGCATTATCAGTAATAGCCAAATTATGGAAATTATGGAAAGAGCCCAAATGTCCATCGACTGATGAATGGATAAAGAAGCTGTGGGGTGTGTGTATATGTGTGTGTGTGTGTGTGTGTGTGTATATATATATATAAAATATATATATAAAATAATATTACTCAGCCATCACAAAAGAATGAAATCTTGGGGCACCTGTGTGGTTCAATTGGTTAAGCATCTGCCTTCAGCTCAGGTCATGATCTCAGGGTCCTGGGATTAAGCCCCGTGTTGGGCACCCTGCTCAGTGGAAAGTCTGCTTCTCTCTCTCCCTCTGACCCCCGCCCCATACTCGTGCTCTCGCTCACACTCTCTCTGTCTCAAATAAATAAATAAATAAATAAATAAATAAATAAATAATCTTTAAAAATAAAAGAATGAAATCTTGCCATTTGCAATGACATAGATGGAGCTAGAGACTATCATGCTAAGTGAAATAAGTCAAAGAAACACAAATACCATAAGATTTTACTCATATGAAGAATTTAAGAAACAAAACAGAGGGGAAAAAGAGAGAGGCAAACCATAAAATAGACTCTTAACTATAGAGGACAAACTACGGGTTGTTGGAGGGGATATAGATGGGGGTATGGGCTAAATGGGTGATGGATATTAAGGAGGGCACTGGGTATTTTAAGTTAGTCGTGAATCACTGAATTATATACCTGACACTAATATTACACTATATGTTAACTAACTGGAATTTAAGTAAAATTTGAAACTATAAAAAAAAAATGTCCTTTATATACTTTTCCCAATTTCCCAGTGACTCTTTTTTCAAGTTGATTTATAGGCATTATATGTATATTTTAAATATTACCCACTTTCTTATTATGCATTTACAAGTATTTTCTTCTTGTCTGTTCTTAATTTTTTCTTCTGGTGTCTCATAGTGTCTCATGGTCACATCACCCATTTTGCTTGTTAATTTATCAACTTCTTTCAATACAGTTAAACATTATGACCTATATGGTTGCTCCTTTTTATTTACAAAATATCTGGATTTTTATGTGTATATTCTAGTGTATTGTTAACTTCAATGAATTTTTAGAGGTTATTTATAAATAATGTGATTTTTTCTGTTTGTTGAGGAAAAAGCTTCTTTTTTCTTTTTATTTCCATCTCTATTTCTCACTCTGCCGCTCTTTCTAACTCTCTTCTGGATAATCATCTCCCTTCTCCTTCCCCCAACCCCAAAGCCCTGCTGTGAGTGTATGTATATGTTAACAATGTAAGGACTTCATTGATTAGATTAAGTTAATTTATTGTGATAACCCATCAAATTTACTTAAAATTTCACTGTCTCTTAATGTAGAAAGACTTTATATGCTCATTAACTTTCTTAACTGATATCATCAATTTCTTTCCAAATGTGTTTTAGTTTTTATCCAGTTTGGGGAGATAATGTGATCTCCAACTATGATGGTAGACTTTTACATTTCTCCTTGCATTTCTAACATTCTTTTTCCTGCTGCATATATTTTGAAACACTATTGTTAAGTTGATCTAATTTAATATATTTTATATTGTTGATTCAATCTTTTATAAAAATGAAGTGTAATTTTTTAATTTAATACCTGCTGCCTTGAAATTTATCTATTAATATTGTCATTTACACTTCTTTTGTATTATCTTACCTCCTTATTTTTTTGTGGTTTATTTTTAAGGGTGCTGAATTATTTTTTAACATAATATGAAATGTATATATTAAGAAAAGCTATGTTAACAAATAATTTCCATATTTCATTGGTTTAAAAAAAACAATTTATATCTGGTATATTTTAGATGTCCATAACAGGTAGGAGGTCTCTTCTCATTGTAAATATAGGGGAACCAGACTAAAAGGACCCACCCGTCTCATTGCCAGTCACTGTACCAGAGGGAAAATGATGCTCTGGAGGGTCTTACATCATCCATGAAATGCTCAATAAACATCCTTTCCACTTAAAGCCCATTGGCAAGAACTAATTATATGACTCCATTAATCCAAAGTGGGGATCAAGGAAGCAGGTAATGAAATCCTACTATGTGTTTGAGAAGCAGGGAACAGAAAGTATTAGGTTAGCTACATAAGTGTCTACCAAAGAGGGTCTCTGCTTTATTTCAAAAACTTGGCGCCTGGGTGGCTCAGTCGGTTACGCATCAGACTCTTGATTTCGGTTCAGGTCATGATCTCAGTGTTGTGAGATCTGTTCAGCAAGCTCAAAGTCTGCTTGAGATTCTCTCTTCCTCTCCCTCTGCCCACCCCCCGCTCTCTCTTTCAAATAAATAAACTAATTAATAAATAAACAAATAACAAAAACTTAGCTCATTCACCACAGTGGTGATTCATGATATTTTTGACACTGTTCCTATAGCCTTATTTTATGTTTACTATTGAGCATATTTTTTTATAATTTGTTTTTACTTTTCTACCTCCAATTTGATCAATTAAATTGGGGTTGATACTAACAGTGATGCTAATCACTACTGGCAAAAGTAGGCTGAAAATTCTAGATTTTCCTACTCACAAGTGTATTTTAAATAGTAATTTGTAATCCAAGTTTTTTGTTATCACAACTTATTAATAGGCAGTTTTTTTAAACTATAGTATAAATTAGAATTTCCCTTTTTTTTGAATTTAAGATTATACTTACTGGGCCTAAGGAACATATGTAGTAGGAGCAGTTGGTTAAGTGTGCCTTAAATTTATACTTATCCAAAAGAAATAAACAATTTAAGAAGAAATAAGTTGTTCAGAGCTAGAATTTTGTATACAAAAATTATAATTGGTTTAGAAATCCTAGTATTTAGCCTAATATTTTAACTTATTTATTGTCAAATATGAAATTGGTTCAACTAATCTAAAGGAAAAGGAGGATTACCTAGAGAAGCCTAAGTTGGTAACTCCAGAGGTTTTAAAGATTTTATTTTATTTATTTGAGACAAAGAGAGAGAGAGCATAAGAGGGGGTAGGGTGAGAGGGAGAAGCAGACTCCCTGCCGAGCAGGGAGCCTGATACGGGACTCGATCCCAGGACTCTGGGATCATGACCTGAGCCGAAGGCAGTTGCTTAACCAACTGAGCCACCCAGGCGCCCAAACTCCAGAGGTTTTAAAATGTGGCACTACTTTAGTAAATTTACCATTACCCAGGGCCTAAGCCTCAGCTATTTTATTTCAGAAATTTTATTTTCTAGTATGCCCATGGCAGATCAAATTCAAGGGCAGACTCATGTTAACCGTGCTCAGGAGACAGGTATATAATATTCAAATATCAATTTACAGTAAGACCTATAATTGCTAAAGGTACCAAATAAGGAAAGCTACATGGGAAGCCTAATTATAATCAAGGTACCAGTCTATAAATTTACAATAAGAAATACCACTATCTAGGAGACCAGATACTTGAGTCTTGTATTTAGCACATTTTCTCCTTAGGTGCCATGTGAGCAACTACATTATAAAAATCGAAAGATGGTTTGATGAGCATATAATCAGAAGAAGGCAAGTTAGTTATGTGATTTGAAGTTTGATAGCCTCAAATTAAGATGCTTCTTGAGGACCATGAGAGTCTTATTCATTTTTGTAATCTGATTGCATGGAACATGCTAGTGATTTTTAAAAAGTCTGTTGAATGAATGAACACTCTATACAGAAGAACATAGATATTTCAGATGCTAAAAAATATTTTATTTGCTGTATTGAAAATATTGCCTTAAAAGCATATTATTGCTAACAGTGATAGTAAGGGGAAAACATCTGTAAAAATAGTAGCTAATCAACTTTCTATAAAACTTCAAAATGAACACAAATATCGAAGGTAGGACTGCCCATTACATGACTTTAGGAGCACCATTTAGTTAGAATACCATATGCCCCCTGGAGTTGCTCAGTACGGTAGAATTGACCTGTAGTCAGGTTATTCTTACATTTAAAGATGAGGAATAAGAAAGGTAAAGTGGATTATTCAAAATATGTGCAACTATTATAGACTAGGTGCTGAAATTACATATTCATAAGCGATAACTCATTATTAGAATAATATCAGTGCACAGTTTCAATGGACAGTTATTGAAATAATGCCATCAAGAACCCAGGATCTTTGCATTTTCTAGCATGTAACCAATAAAATCTGGCTTTCTCAACCTATATCCCTTTGTACCTGAAGCTCTCTTTTTGGTTGCTGTGGTTGTATTTGTCTTTTCTTTTCAACTATTATTTCAATAACCATTATTCCCAGAAACCATCTTCCATTGAGGGCTTTCAACTTCTATTTTCATCTTCTGGATTAGATAAATTGAGTGTCTTGAAGGTAACATATTTGCTGATGCTGTTCATTGTAGGGGTGATAGTGAACAAAAAGCACCATAGAGTAATCATTTTAAAAACAGGAAGAATGCTGCTTGAGGAAAGGTGAGTCATTTAAAATACTCCCAAGGGTTTTCCAGAGTTTGACAAACCAAAAGAAAAAAAGAAAGTTTTAGGCCATTTGCATGTCTTTGGGTCCATCCTGAGTAAATGCTTTGACATCTGGTTGGGTTGGTACTTGAGTATGCTCTTATTTTATTGGCTATGTAGGCTGAAGATCCAACTCAGATTACCTAAATGAAGAAATACCTCTGTCATATATCACCATTTGTAACTGACCTTTTGGGCTTGGGCTTCAGTTTTTTAGCTCTGTTTAAAAAAAAAGAAGCCTAGGGACACTCAGTGGCTCAGTCGATTGAGCATCAAAATCTTGATTTCCCCTCTTCCCTCGCGGGTCATGATCTCGGGGTTGTGAGATCCTACCTGCTCAGCAGGGAGTCTGCTTGAGTTTCTCCCTCTGCCCCTCCCCCCAGTTCGTGTGCACGTTCTCTCTCTCTCTCAAATAAATAAATAATTCTTAAAAAAAAGAGCAATCCTAATTCCTATGAATATTGGACTTCCTTGTTTTAACATGGTGACAATAATTTCCTTTCAGAATTGTAAAAAGCAAAATACATTATGTTATAGTCGCCATTGAATAGTCCAGGGGACATAATAGGTTTTTCTTTGGGATTTGACTACAGCTGGTCCCCAGCTTGGGATGGTTAGACTTAGGATTTTTTACTTCATGGTGCTGTGAAAGTGGTATGCTTTCAGTAGAAACCATACTTCTGTGAATTTGGATGTTTTCCCAGGCTAGTGATATGCGGTAGGATACTTCCTCATGATGCCCGGCAGTGGCAGCAGGCACGGCTCCCAGCCAGCCATGTGATCCTGAGGGTAAACAACTGATACACTCACAACCATTTTGTACCCATACAACCACTATGCTTTTCACTTTCAGTACAGCAGTCAATAAATTACATGAGATAGTCAACACCTTATTATAAAGCAGGCTTTGTGTAACATGATTTTGCACAACTACAGGTTAACGTTAAGTGTTCTGAGCATGTTTTGGCAGCCAAGGCTAAGCTACGATGTTTGGTAGGTTAAGTGTATTAAATACATTTTTGAGTTACAACATTTTCAGCTTATGAGGGTTTGTAGGGACATAATAATCGTATCAGAAATGGAAGGAGATCTGTATTAGTAAAGCAGAAGAATTTTTCTTTAAGTAAAACCTCAAACACTTTTTTTGTGTGTGTGTGTGTGCTTTCTGTGCATTTTAACAATCCCCTAGGAAATTTCATATAAACACTTTCATTTCTAATCTGGTTCATTGTATATGACTTTGACTGTTTTCCTATTTTTCAAATGGCAGTATAGATTGATAAAAATAACATCCCGACTTTAAGTTCCTAGAGAATAGAAATTTTAACCAAAAAAAACCTTATTTTTTTCTACTGAATATAGTAATTGGTTATATGGAACATAGCTTAGAATTTAAAAACTATAAGAGATATTGTTTGCTCACATTATTTCTCATGGTTGCTTTTTAAATTTTTCTCATTTGTCAATGATGTTCATTTTCCCCCACATTCTTTCCCCTCCCCAAGTTCTATAAACCTTATTTAAATGCTGAAGTGTGAGTTTGATATCAAAATCAGAATCCACTGAGTATAAACTATAGATGGGTTTTAGTTATATTTAATAAGAATCTTAAAGAAGTTACTATTCTTTTCCTATATAATCCAAATTCTAAGATACATTTTAAGGAAGTGACCAGAAAATAGGGGAAAAGTGCACAGAAACATTCCTCATATGATTTTGTATAATTGTGAATAAATTTGAAAATATGTAAATATTCAACAAATTCGAGACAATTGCACACACTCTGATTTGCATATAGTGGATTAGTTTATTAAAAGGTTGCTTATTGGGATGCCTGGGTGGCTCAATCCGTTAAGTGTCTGCCTTCAGCTCAGGTCATGATCCCAGGGGCCTGGGATTGAGTCCCACATTGGGCTTCTTGTGCACTCTCTCTCTCCGACAAATAAAGAAAATCTTAAAAAAAAAAAAGGTTATTTATTGAATACTTAAATATAGGGAGATAATTTGTTTTGCAATATAAAGTATGGAAAACAGAATTATAAGTTGCATTTTAATTTTTAAAACCATGCATACTAAAAGCTTATAAAGATACACAGGAATACTGGCAACAATTATGATTAGGTGGATGGTATACTTTGAAATATGCTTTCTATTTTCTTGCTGTTCTAATTGTTTTCAAATAAGTATTTTTAAAAAGTAAGCATTATTGAAATATATGGAGGCTCCTCATTGGAAACAAATCTAAATTATTCATAAATGTATTATCTATAACTCCTGTTTATAGCATCTGACTATTTCTGTGGTATAAATACTTCCACCATGGCTGATTATAAACAACTACTTGGTGGAAATTCTAAAAATTTAACAGTTGTTCTGTGAGCTGATATGAGCCATTCTAACATTCAGGGATCTGATTAATCATCCTGAAAACTAGATATATAAAACGAAAGAAGAGGTGAGGTGATGAGCGCGGAGGGCGGGAGCAACTCTCCCTCTTGGTCTCCACGGGCTCCACAGCAAATCTCTGAGTAATGAAGAAAACTTGACAATGTTTGAGAGATGCAAGAATCCAGATGGCCATGGACACAATTATAAAGATTGATCCTGTTACAGGAATGGTTAGGAATATGACCAAGCTCAAAGAGTGTATGGAGGAGGGTTATGAAACCCCTTGATCCTAAGAATCTGGATCTGGATGTGCCTTACTTCTCAGATGTTATAAGCACATCAGAAAATGTAGCTGTATGTGTCTGGGAAAACCTCCAGAAATTTCTTCCTCTGGGAGTTCTCTATAAAGTAAAAGTATATGAAACTGACAATAGTACTGTAGTCTATAAAGGAGAATAGCTTTTAGGAGTTAATACTGTGGAAAGATTAATTTCTTTCCATATTTATAAAAGGTCTTTATCCCCTTGGACTATTAAGAAGTCATCACATAATTGTTATACCTCCACATTGTGTTCTGGAGTGCCTGATTTATTGAAATCATTGTGTGGTAAGACCTGCTGTGAATTCAAATCTATTTTAAAACCAGACTTATAAAACATCATGAGTATCATTTAGTCTTTTATCTATAGATTAAAAATCACTTTATTTTCTGTTAAAAAATAAATAAAAATAAAAATAAAATGAAAGAAGAGGGTATTTATAATCTTTTGTAACTGAATTATCCCCTGGGTAACCAAATGGCATATAAGGACATCTCCTTATAAATAATTATTTCAGCTATAAATGAATATTCACGATAGAGTTAACTAACCCAACTTTTCTTTTTTTAAATTTAATTTTATTTAAATTCAATTAACATAGAGTGTATTATTAGTTTCAGACGTAGAGTTCAGTGATTCATCAGTCACATAAAACACCCAGTGCTAACACAACTTTTCTGTCTTCAGTGAATTCATGGATCTAAACTTTAAGTATCAATGGTGGGGCGGGGGGACAGTTCACACAAGTGAATGACATAGACATAGTCCCTGCTATTAATTGTGTGGCAGGGGAGAAAACAGCCATTAGAGAAATGTTTTTAATTGTGATTCAGTTTAATCTGCATGTAGTGATCCCCTCCATAAGTTATACATTTTACTGTTCCTCCCACTAATTCTATTGCTAGTGCTATTTTTCTGTGTCAGCGTTTACATTATAGACTGTCCTGCGACCCTAACTTTTCTAGATGGTTTTCCCTAGTTCCCTAAAAGAATTCAATATTTACCATCATCGCTTTATGAACCATGTTTATATCATTAAAACACTTTTTTTTTTAAAGATTTTATTTATTTATTTGACAGAGAGAGACACAGCGAGAGAGGGGACACAAGCAGGGGGAGTGGGAGAGAGAGAGAAGCAGGCTTCCCACGGAGCAGGGAGCCCGATGTGGGGCTCGATCCCAGGACCCTGGGATCATGACCTGAGCCGAAGGCAGACGCTTAAGGACTGAGCCACCCAGGTGCCCCTAAAACACTTTTTTTGAAGTCTCATTTTTTGAATCATCTTTTAGTTGTCTGGATTTGAATACCGTATAGTTAAGTTTTTAACCATTCATGAACTCATGGGCACTCACGTGTTGTCTCATGTATGTGAATGTTTGACATTTGCCTTTAGATCCAAAGGTAATTTTCTGGTTTTCACGCATCCATTCTTTTCTCATCAGAAATTTGGAGACACTATTTCTCTGTATTCTGGCTATTAAATGTTGCTTGATGAAATTTGAGGCAAACTTGAATTTTTTTTTCTTCTTGAAGTTAACTTGCATTTTCTGCCTCTATGCCTAAGTAATTCTTTATCATGGACACAGAATAGTTTAATCAGAAATTTGTCATTTGCCCATGTTCTGTTAAAGTTCTTTCTGATGTATAGTGTATTATCCTTATTAATTTCTTTCTTTGTGTCAGAGAATGTGGTTGTATTAGATTTCTTTTTTTTTTTTTTTGGTTAAGATTTTACTTTTTTATTTGACAGAGAGAGACACAGCGAGAGAGGGAACACAAGCAGGGGGAGTGGGAGAGCGAGTAGCAGGCTTCCCTCAGAGCAGGGAGCCCAATGAGGGGCTCGATCCCAGGACCCTGGGATCATGACCTGGGCCAAAGGCAGACACTTAACGACTAAGCTACCCAGGCACCCCTGTTTTTTAAATTTTTTATTCCATTTACCAGATTTCCAATAACTAATTTTTGTATATTTGATCATCTCAGTGTGCCTACTTGCCATCTTCTCTCAATGAAAATCTTTAATATGTTTCTATTTTCTTTTAATTTCCTATAATTGCCTGAAATATTTTCTTTATGTCACTTATTTGACTTTTTATCATGTTTATTCTGATTCTTGCTATTTCTAATCTATACATTCAATTTGAATATTTTGCCTCTCAATTTCCTTAGCTGTGAAATCTTACATTTCAACTCATTTTGTTATCTTTCATGTTATCTGTGTGGTCCATTTCAACTCCTAATTTCTTTAAATTCTTCTGTATCTCTAGGCTTTTAGTACCTGGATTAAGTTTCATGTAAATTCTTTGTGTTATTTTGCATGTGATGTTTCATTCTTTGTTTTTGTCTTTTGCTTCTCTCCCACCTCGAACCTTTTATTTATTTTCTTTTTTCCCTATTATGGTATGACTGAATAGTTTACATATACTATGCACTTTCAGATTTTAAAAAATCTTAAAATGGGCAGCTTTGTTCAGATCTTATATTTGTTCTGATTTATGTGACTGAATTATCCTTGACACATTTTCCACTTTCTAAAGACTATTTTCTCTGTTACTATATTTAAAGGCTAAATACTGTGATCTACATACTTTCTCCCCTTGCACATTTGGTAGTGTTCATGAGTATTTCTTGTGCCTGTCTAAGGCTTCCTCCCTCACTGTGTGTTAGACCAGGTTCCCTCTCACTCAAAGACATCTCTTCAGTAGTTCTCCTCCCCTTCATCATTGTTTTTTTTCTTCTAGATCACCCCAGCAGCAGACAAACGTTATACATCACATTTTCAAAAAATGTTTCTTTAACCCGTCATCCCCTCCAGTCTCTGTTAGTCTCCATTTACTGCAAACTTTCTTATAGTTCCTATACTCATTTTCCCCAACTCCTCTCCTCTAAGATTCCCTTGAACCTAGCAGACTTTCACTCTCTGCATTTGCACAGAAACCACTCTTCTCATGGCCAACAGTAACTGCCATGTGGCTAAGTCCAATGGTGTATTTTCAGTCCTCATCTTACCTATTAACAGCATTTACCATAGCACTTGACACCCTTCCTTGAAACTTCTGTGCATGACATCCAGATACCATCTGACTTCATTCACCATATATGTTAATTTCCTTTTCTGGTTCCTTCTGATTTCCCTTATTGGAGTTCTCTTAGGCTCTGTTTTTCAACTTCCTCTTCTCTATTTCACAACCTTGGCATCAGCTTTAAATACTCTATGTCAACAAAATCCCGTGTTTTACCTCCAGTTAGGATCTCTCTCTCTCTCTTTTTTTTCTAGAAAACTACTTTTTATTACTTTTTTTTTTTAAAGATTTTTTTTTTTAAATTTATTTGACAGAGAGAGACATAGCGAGAGTAGGAACACAAGCAGGGGGAGTGGGAGAGGGAGGAGCAGGCTTCCCGTGGAGCAGGGAGCCCGATGTGGGACTCGATCCCAGGACCCTGGGATCATGACCTGAGCTGAAGGCAGATGCTTAACGACTGAGCCACCCAGGCGCCCACTTTTTATTACTTTTATGGACAGAAAATTCAACAGTGTACATTTAGTTCAGTTTGGTGGACGGTTCTTGAAATTGCCTTTTCCAATTTGGCAATGTGATCCACTGACATTGGACCCCGGATATTGCCTCCACAGTGACAGTGGATCTCATCATATCTATCATTGTAAGTTAGTCCTGATAGCTTCCACCAGCTTAGCCAGAATTCCTTGTCTTCCAAGTTAACCTGTGTGAAGGTGACAGTGGTGCAGGTCATCCTGTGGACCAGATGGCCCAGCCTGGCCTTCCCCTTGATAATGCAGTAGGGAGCCTCATCTTACAAAACAGGGTGGGCAGGAAGACAGCTAGCTCAATGGGACCCACACCATGTGCAGTCAGTACCAGCTAAGACTTCTTGTTTTCCACCAATGTGATGACAGTATTAACCACAACTTGAAGGACAGGTGGCCTCTTGGTGGGGAGATCCCCTTTGCCAGCAGCTTTCTTCTCAGCCTGGGCTACCAATCTCTGCTTCTTCTCTTGCTTTGTCTCTGGTCTGTATGTGTGGGCCAGGTTAAGCAGCTGAGCAGCTGTTTGGCAGTCCAAGGCCTGGGTGAATTGGTTAATCCTAGGAGGCACTAAATAGAAGCTGGATATAGGGGGCTATTTGGCAAAGTGGGTGAGGTCCCTTTTGGGCTGGATGTCTTGTCTGATGCCAAAATTCTTGGGCCTTTTCTCACTAAACTCCAAACATCAAATCTCCATTTGGATGTCTAATAGGCATTTCAAAATTTCCATATCCAAAACCAAACTTCTGGTTTGACTCCTCTCTTTCATATCTTCATATACTCAGTCAGAAATTCTGTTGGCTCTACTTTCCAAATATATCCAAATTTCAACCTCTTTTCATAAATCTCTGCTCTACCACTGTCATCCTCTTTTCTCTGAATTATTGTTATAACCTCCTAATGGGTATCCTTGCTTCTACACTTACTCCTCCTAATGTCTATTATCAGGACCATGACCAGGATGTGCCAATTAAATTATAAATTAGATTAAGTCTCTCCTCTGTTCACAACACTCAATGGCTTCTTTTCTCATTCCATGTAGAAGCCAAAATACTTACAATGGTATAAGGCCTTGTGCCATATGACTGCCTCCACCTGCAACCCAATTACTCTTTTTTTTTTTTAAAAAAGATTGCATTTATTTATTTGAGAGAGAGTGAGAGACACTGAGAGAGAGAAAAAGAGAGAACATGAGCAGGGTTAGTAGGGGCAGAGGGAGAAGCAAACTCCCTGCTGAACAGGGAGTCCGATGTGGGGCTAGATTCCAGGACCCTGGGATCATGACCTGAGCCAAAGGCAGAAGATTAACTGATTAACCAACTGAGCCACCCAGGTGCCCCACCCAATTACTTTTTTATCTAACCTTCTAACCTCCACCTAGCTCACTGCATGGAAGTAATACTGTCCAACTGGGTTGTTTCCACACTTGCCTTTGCACCTGCTGTGTGTGATGCTTGGAATCTCACCTTCACCTGTGCACATGTTCATTCCCTAACTTTCTTCCAGTCTTGCTCATTTGTCATCTTCTCTCTCTTCTCTCTTTTAATTTTTCCACTCCATTTATCATATTCTAATAAGCTGTAGACTTATTTGGATTTTGTTTGTTTTAAAAAGTTATTTCTAGGGGTGCCTGGGTGGTTCAGTCGTTTAAGCCTCCGACTCTTGGTTTAAGCTCAGGTCATGATCTCAGGGTTCTGCGATCAAGCCCCCCGACAGTCTCTGTGCTCAGCATTGAGTCTGCTTGTCCCTCTCCCTCTGCTCCTCCCCCCACTTGCTCTCTTGGTCTCTCTCATAAATAAAAATAAAATCTTTAAAAAAATAAAATAATAAAATAAAAAGTTGTTTCTGTTATAAACTCTGTCAAACTAAATATTTTTGTCTGATTTGTTTACTACCATTTCTTCACTGCCTAGAACAGTGACAGATACATCATAGGTTCTCAATAAAGAATGGTTGAATGAATGAATAAAAGAATGAACTGTAGAAGAGCTAGGACTCAGCTGCAGCTTTGTGTAATCTGAACTGGGTTCTTTTTCTTATTGTTTTATTAAATTCCATGTCAGGGCCCACTCACCCCAGCATAAACTGTGGCACTCCCATAGTTTTTAGATCTTTTACTTAACTCAGTATACTATCCTGGAATATGGAAAATCCTGGTGATATTTTCTCACTCTGCTGTTGTTTCCCTGCATCATGTAAGTTATTTTTACTTTCTTGGATTCATTCTGATTTTCCCAGGGTTGATGAATCACTCTAGCTAGCTTTGCTTAAAATTAGAAAAGTGTTGATGAGAATTTCCAGAATTTTCTTGTCTCATCATTTCCTAAGTATTGCTTTTCTGGGGGAGATGGGGCAAGGATGATACTTTTTTTTTTTAAACTAAGATCATCTGTGTTTTTTATTGGTTACTACTTTTTTAGGTTGGGTATTTCATTGTATCTCTTTCATAGTTTGGATCCTGCTGATGAATTTTGTTATTTCTACTATTTTTCTTCATTTTGTTAAATATTGAAGGAGGGAGATTTTTTGGTACTGTTTTAATCCTCTATCTCTGCAGAAAGTCTATGTATTATATTTTATTTTTAGAAGCGCAGCAGTATTTAAAAATATGTCAGAAATTTGTGCTATTGGCATGCTTTTATGTCTTTGTTTCTTATTTTAGTTAAAATGTGCAGTTATTTGTTGCAAGTTTCAAGACCATTATGATATTTTTTTTTCAGGCTGCTTTTGATTTTTCTAGGTGTAGATTTTACTGCAAGAGTTTCTAAGTAACATTTTCCTAAACTGTATGATTATGCATTTTTCTTTTGTTTCATACATGAAAGTAATAGTTTTGTGATTTATAAAAGTCTTTATAATTAAATAACAGCAATGGTCGTCAGTGTTACATATAATCAAGAACAAAAAAGTCTTCTCAAATGTTAAAGAGATCTTTATAAGGAGGTTTTTCTTAAACTTCAGAATATAAAAATTGAAGACATGAACTTTTTATTAATATTCTTTTACTACCTTACATGAAAATGACACATATCTTCAAAAATACTTTACTCACTTAAGCAACATTACTCCTCATGAACACATTCTGTGCTATTAAAAATCTACCATTTAAAGGTGGGTAGCATGGTTCGCTTCAGAAATTAAAATTGAGTCATAGTTTAAGAGTGCCTAATGCACAACGGACCCACAGACTAAATTGAATATTTCTTTCTTAAAATCCCTTTACTTAAGGGGATTAAGAGTACACTTATTGTGATAAGCACAGAGTAATGTATAGAATTGCTGAATCACTATATTATACACCTGAAACTAATGTAACACTGTATATTTATTATACTGGAATTAAAATTTAAAAAATATTTAAACATAAAAAAACCCTTCATCTAATAAACACATGCTTTATTTACATACACTCATTTTCAGAAACAGAAAAGATCTATGGGATTCTGAGTTTTTCTCCAGGGTCTGTTTAGCAAGGACTGTCTATAACTGCTCCTTCCTACTCCCCTTCCTGCACATGGTCAGGGGAACTGCTTCCCAGGCTATTACCATTAAAATTGTTAAGCCTCAGCATCTATAAATTACACTGAGGCAACAAAAGAAAAGGAGTAAGACATAGAGATAATGAAAAAAAAAAAGGAATCAGGAAAATAAGTACATGAATATGGAAAGAATGGAAAAATTCATAGTGATAGCTTGCTAGCTTGTTTTCTTTATCAATATTTTGAAATCATATGCATTTCTCAGACAGATATACTATACCATAGCTCTCTAAGAGTGTAGCAAAAAGAAGAAAGTATGTGGCATGGATACATGGAATATTACTATTTATATTGCTAATTTTTTTAAAGTTCTAACTTAGCACAACATTTTTAAATCTTTTTTAAAAGATTTTTTAAATTTATTTATTTGGCAGAGAGAGAGGCAGGCAGAGGGAGAGGGAGAAGCAGGCTCCCCACTGAGCAGGTAGCCTGATGTGGGGCTCGATCCCAGGATCCTGGGATCGTAACCTGAGCCAAAGGCAGACAGACGCTTAACCCACTGAGCCACCCAGGCACCCCAGCACAGCAATCTTTTAATTATAGTTTCTAAGTATAATTTTATGTTGTGTATAAGGTAATTAAAATTAATTTAATTAGCTAACAGAAATAAATTAACAGAAATGTACATTTATTTAAATTGGAGACTTTAAAAGAAGTATAACTCTATTAATTCGATTTCTTTTGGTAGATGATTCCTCAAAATCTGAAAAATAATTTGGAAAGGATATGATAGGGCAGAAAAGTGTTGCCTTTTCCAATTATATTAGAACTTATCCAGAACATTTATATCAATGTTACATATTTTGTTTATGTAACCTGATCAATAATGTTAAATAATTGATGTTTATTAAGTTACTAGTTCCCTTAGATGCTATAGTAGAATGCAATTGGACATGTTGTAAAGGACTTGTTTATCAACAAGTTTTGCATAACTAATTCTAGCTTTTTAAAGTTCGAATTGGCAAGTAGTTCAAATCATATATGCTGCATGCATGTGTTGTTTTCTGTTCTGTTATCCTTAAAATTAGAAGAAGATAGCAGGAAAGGAAAAATGAAGGGGGGAAATCGGAGGGGGAGATGAACCATGAGAGACTGTGGACTCTGAGAAGCAAACTGAGGGTTCTAGAGGGGAGAGGGGTGGGGAGATGGGTTGGCCTGGTGATGGGTATTAAAGAGGGCACGTATTGAATGGAGCACTGGGTGTTATATGCAAACAATGAATCGTGGAACACCGCATCCAAAACTAATGATGTAATGTATGGTGATTAACATAACATAATAAAAAAAAAACTGGAAGTAACGGAAATAAGTAGTATTTCAAAACTGTTTCATCATTTTTATTTTAAATAATACTTACTTTTCTTGTATAACTCATTTTGAATAATGCCTTTTTTGTAAAATAATCAGAAGAATGCCTGATTTAAAAAAAAAAAAAAAGATGGAGTTAACCATGAGAAACTGACTTTATGTCCCTTAGCATTTTAATATGAATGCTGCTTTCTCTTTCCTCATGGAGTCATGAGCTCCTATCTCAGGTGTAACAGCATAAAAACAAACAACTTCTGAAAAAATATTTGGCAGAGAAAATGAATGCCCCATGCTGAGTCTCACCTTTTAGGAAGGTCAAAGTACAACCAAAGGTATATTTGTAAGAGATTATTAGATAAGAGAAATGATTTGCACACCGCTGGGATACACATACTTCTCTGTGGGAACTTCCTTCAGAGTCCGGACGTTTCCGAGAGAATGCGGTGAACTGCACAGTTATCTACGCGTGCAAAGGGGCATGTGGATGACTTTCCAACAGAAAGATCATTTTACTTTCCAAACCTAATGTTTTCTTGCTACCTTGTAGATTATGCAATATATTTCACTGAGTTACCATGGTAGTGCAGTAATTCTCAGGCTAAAGCTTTCTCATGAAACAAAGCTTACTTTTTTTTTTTTTTTTTTTTTCCTAGCAGCGGGAAACATTGGACTGAAAAGCAAATCACAGTCTTTCGAGACTCGGTGCACGCTGTGTAATTCTGAGTTCAGCATGGGTCTTGCGGGAGGTGTGTTTAATTTTTTTTCCTGAGGCAGTTCTATTTTGTCTACCTAGAGATACAAAAAACATTCTGTTCAACTGTTAAAATGCTGTATTGATATAAGCAGAAAGTTGTAATTGTTAAAATCAAACGAAAAATTGAAAACTGGTCTTTGCTTTCTCTTTACAATACATTCTGATTGAAAACACTTTCTTCCTTTTTGGGCAAATAAGTAGGTTCTTTGAAGATATCTACATGTTTAAGGTAATAAAAACAGAAAATGACAGTACTGAAGGCATTTGCCTTTATTAATGTTAGTTGTGTATAATTTGTACAACACATTTGCTCTCTCTGATTTTTCAACATATGTGTGTGTATGTAAATCATTTTTTTAAAGATTTTACTTATTTATTTATTTGAGAGAGAGAGAATGAGAGCGAACACATGAGAGGGGGGAGGGTCAGAGGGAGAAGCAGACTCCCCGCCGAGCAGGGAGCCCGATGCGGGACTCGATCCCAGGACCCTGGGATCATGACCTGAGCCGAAGGCAGTCGCTTAACCGACTGAGCCACCCAGGCGCCCCTATTTCTAATTCTTTTTTTTTTTTTTAAAGATTTTATTTATTTATTTGAGAGAGAGAATGAGACAGAGAGAGAGAGAGAGCATGAGATGGAGGATCAGAGGGAGAAGCAGACTCCCTGCCGAGCAGGGAGCCCGATGCGGGACTCGATCCCGGGACTCCAGGATCATGACCTGAGCCGAAGGCAGTCGCTTAACCAACTGAGCCACCCAGGCGCCCTGTAAATCATTTTTAAGTACTTAATGTATTCATGAAATCTACAGAGAACATAAAAAATAATTCTTTCACTTCTCTCATATGACTGAAAATTAAGGAAAAAAGCCTGCAAATATTTAAGCTCATGTAGAAAATAGCTATTTATTTATAGACAACAGATAGTAATAAGATCAATAAAGTAAATTTATCTTTAATATGTTTATTATATATCCATTAGTTCATTTATTTTGATTGTTAGATAGTATTCAATTGTGTTAAGGCCCTTGACTTGGTTATTTCTTGCTATGAATACAAAGTATAAGAATATGGGTATGAAGAGCATGTAACATCTTCAGGATTATAGTTATTTCTGTGGAAAAAGAAGGAAAAGGGAGAGGGGGTAGAATTGTATGTTTTTTTTTGTAAGTGGCAATTTTGATCATTAAGGATGGTAAATACATAGGTTTTTATTATACTCTATATTTTCTCTAATTTTGAAATACATAATTAAAATACAAATTACTTGTGTTATTTTATATCTATGCGTGTATGTGTGTTCCCCTGAAACACACATAGTATAAACATAACATGGCAGAATTAGCTTAACTCAACTTTTTAGTATTACCATATTTCATTGAATCTCATATGCCATCAAGTGTTAGAAGCCTTATTATTTATATAATTTATATAAGAAAAATGTTTCCCATTCTGACTTTGTGAAACCATACATTGTACGATGCATTGTTTTAAAGATATTAAAAAATGGGTATCTTGAAATTAATAAAATGTGTTTTTTTTCTAATAGCAGTTTTTATTCCTTCAATAGATGTTAAGTATCATGAAAGGATTAATTCATTTGTTAATCAGCTTTCCTGAGATTCTATTCATATAAAATTTTAAAACTAAATTTAAAGCTTTAATTCAGTGAGCTTTAATAGTTGTAGAGCCACCACCAAAATCATATAATAGAACATTTCTGTCACTATTTATTTATTTTTATTGAGGTATAATTGACATACAACATTATGTTAGTTTCAAATGTACGACATAATTATTTGATATTTATATATATTGTGAAATGATCACCACAATAGTCTAGTTAGGATTTGCTACCATACATAGTTACAGAATTTTTTTTCATGTGATGAGAGCTTTTAAGATATACTCTCTTAGTGAGGCGTCTGAGTAGCTCAGTTGGTTAAGCATCTGACTTTGGCTGGTCATGATCTCAGGGTCCTGGGATCCAGCTCTGTGTCCAGCTCCGCGCTCCATCTCAGGGTCCTGGGATCATTGGGCTCAGCGTGGAGTTTGCTTCTCCCTCTGCCTCTTTGCCCCTAAGAGTAGGAATGTGCATGCTCCCTGCTCGTGCTCTGTCTCTCTCAGATAAACAAGTAAAATCTTAAAAAAAAAAAAAAAAAAGATGTACTCTCTTAGCAACTTTCAAATATGAAGTACAATATTAACTATAGTTGCCATGCTGTACATTATATCCCTGTAACTTTTTTATTTTATAGGTGAAAGTTCGTACTTTTTGATTACCTTCACGCATTTTGCCCACTTTCTACCCCCCTTCCATCACTTCTTTAGAGTGAGTTTTTCTTTCAATGACCCATTGCTTGTAGCAGCCACTGTTCTGCTTTCTGTGATTATTATTATTATTATTTTTTGGAAATTCATGTAGATTGAATCATAGCAAAGGGATCTTTTGTGTCTTTTTTTTTCACTTAGTATAATAGGCTTTGGATTTCTCTATGTTGTTCAATGAGTCAACAACTTGTTTTTTTATTGTTCAATTGTATTTCATTATATAACTATACAATGTTTTGTTTATCCATTCAAAAATTGATGAGGCATTAGAGTTACTTCCAGTTTTAAACTGTTGTGACTGAAACAGTTATGAGCATTTGAGTACAAATTATTATGTGAACAGATGTTTTCATTTCTCTTGGGTAAATAGGTAGAATGAGATCAGTGAGTGTATATTTAACAAAAGACTGCCAAAGAAGTTTCCACAGTGGTTGAAAAATTGTACATTTCTACGAGAGATGAATGAGAGTACCAACTGCTCCTTGTCTTGATGAACATTTGATACTATCTTCTTAATTTTAGCCATTATAGTAGGTGTGTAACTTAATTTGCATTTTCCATGTGACTAATAATATTGAGCACCTTTCCATACGCTTGTTATTTATAATCTTCTTCCATGAAATGCCTATTCAAATATTTTGCCTAATGTCAAAGACAAACAAAGCCACACACTAAAATGATAAGGACAGATTTTAATCAGTACTGCCCTTTTACAATAGGGAACAGAGTCCAGTTGAAGTGAATTCAACTTTGATTATATAGGAGTAACTGGGAGAATGGGGAAATAGGGAGAGAGGTGAATAAGGGCTGAATAGAGTTAGGGAAATGAAAAATTGCAAAAATTGGGGAAAATTGGTCCATGTTAAACATATGTTAGGGTTTGTTAACTGGCACACTTATCAAAGCTAGGCTCCCACCCTCCCACAGAGACCGGCAGACAGGGACTCTGACTGCAAGTGTTGCCTGGAAATAACAGGAAATTCTCTTGGCAGCATAGCCTGCAAAACAGCAAAGTATTTTGTCAGTTTCCTCAGGCAGGCACTTTAAGCGGAGCTAGGGTCACTTTTGGAAGGTGGCCTTGAGCTGTTAGTATTTTGTCCAAGGCTTTATAAGCCAAGGTTGAGGCCAATCAAGAGAGGGCTCAGAGGAGCCTGGCTAGAGTTTGGTCAAGGAGAAAATCTTTGTCACTATTTCAGTTGATTTTTGTCTTCTTATTATGGAGCTGTAGGTATCTTTTTATATATTCTGATTACAATTCTTAATAAGATATGTTTTTAAAATATTTTTTCCTGACTATGGCTTTTTAATTTTCTCTAGTTTCTTTTGAAGAGCATTTAAAAAATTTTTGATGGAGTCCAAATTATCAGTTTTTTATTGTATGGTACATAACTTTGCATCCTATCTCAGAAATTTTTGCTTTACCTAAGGACACAAAGATTTTCTACTAGGTTATTTTTTTCCCCCAAGAATTTCTGTAGTTGTAGTACTTATATATAAAAGCCGTTTCAAATTTAATTTTTGGATATGGCATGACCTAGAGAAAGGAACCCTTTGGTTGGCATTGGATATAAAAAATCGTTCCAGAAATGTTTATTGAAAATATTTTTCTTTCTACATTGAACAACCTTTGCAGCTACATAAAACATCAACATACCATAATGTTGGTCAATTTGTGAACTCTCTGTTCTGCTGTACTTATCTATATGTCTGTCCTTATACAAAATCCAAACTATTTTGGGGTGCCTCGGTGGCACAGTTGGTTAAGTGTCCAACTCTTGATTTCAGCTCAGATCATGATATCAGGATCCTGAGATCGGCCCCTCGTCAGGCTCCATGCTCAATGGGGAGTCTGCTGGAGGTTCTCTCTCTCCCTCTCCCTGTGCCCCTCACCCTGCTCACATACTCTCTCTCCTTTAAATAAGTAAATAAATCTTTTTTAAAAAATCCAAAATATTTTAATTAGTGTAGTCATAGAATAAATCTTGAAATCAGATATTATATATCTTAAAAGTTTGTTCTTTTATTCACATTTGCTTCAGTTATTTTGGGTAATTTGAATTTTTGTATAAATTTTAGAAGCATATCATCAGTTCTAAAAAGGAGCCTGTTGATATTTCTATTGTGTTTCATCTACAGATCATTTTGGAGACGACTGATGTTATTCATTTATATGAATAACATATAAATCTCTATGTATCAGGACTTTTTTAAGTTTTTCTCATCAGTGTTTTATATTTCTCATTGTATAAGCCTAGTACATATTTTGCTAAACTAATGCTTTATTCTGACTTGAAGTTCCAGTATTTTCTGGCTAGTATTTCAAAACACAATTGATATTGACCTTCTATCCTGTGACATTGCTAAACTCACTTATTAATTCTAGTGTCTGTTTTGTAAATTTCTTTGATTTTCCACATAGACTTTCATTTTTGTCTCTGAATTAAAGACAGTTCTACTTCTTTTCCAATCAGTATGCCTATCATTATGATTATTATTTTGCCTTATTACAACGCCTAGGAACTCTAGTGCTATTTTGAATAAGAGATGCAAACACAGACATCCTTTCCTTCTTTCTCATTTTAGGGGAAAAGCACTCAGTCTTGTATAAATAAGTATATTAGTTTTAATTTTTTCATAGATTCGGTTTATCAGATAGAAAACAATACCTTCTATTCCTAGTTGGCTGAGAATTTCTACCGTGAATATTTATTGAAATTTGTCAAATTCTTTTTTGGTACCTTGGGAGAGATCAGAGTGTTTTTCTTCTTTCTTCTTTAATCTATGACTATGGTAAATTACACCGATTAAACGATCCTTGCATTCCCAGGCAAATCCCATCATCCGTTTTGTATGTTGTTGAATTCCATTAAACATTTGTGAATGTGGCTTTACATCTATGTTAATAAAAATATTGGCCTGTAGTTTTCTTTTATTCTAATGTTTTCATCTGATTTTGGTACTGAGGATTCAAAAAATGAGTTGAGAATTCCATGTCTAGTTTTTCCTGGAAGAGTATGAATGGAATTTGCATTATTTTATTCTTACATGTCTGTTCAAATTCACCACTGAAGCCATCTATGCCTGCAGGTTGTTGTTGTTGTTTTTTTTAATGGGAAAAACTTTCATTAGGTATTTAATTTCTTTAAATAGGCTAGTCACATTATTATTATATCATCTTGTGTGAGTTTTAGTGGTTTGTATCTTCCATGAATTTTTCTATATTATTTAAATTGTCAAATGCATTAGCTGTTTATAACATTCCCTTATCATCCATTTAATATATATAGGATCTGTATTATTATTTATTTTTTATATTAGTAATATTTTTTCTTTTCTCCATTCTGTTTTTGATCAGTTAGGATTGAAGTTTATCAATTTTGTTGGTCTTTTCAAAGAACTCGTTTTATCTAATTTGTTAAATATGTTTTTTAAAAGATTTATTTATTTGAGAAAGAGAGTGGGGGGGGAGGGGCAGTGGCAGTGGGAGAGGGGAGAGAGACTCCCAAGCAGACTCTGCACTGAGCATGGAACCTGATGCAAGGCTTGATCCCATGACTCTGAGATCATGACCTGAGCTGAAACCAAGAGTCAGATGCTTAACTGACTTCACCACCCAGGTGACCCTAAATATGTTTTATTACAGATGTGCCAAGAGTTCTGTCAGCAATATTTATTTTGTACAGCATTCCAGATCTACAGATGTATAATTTTCATCAAATATGGAAAAAAAGATTGGCCATTACTGCTTCTAGGGAATAAACTGGTCCGATTATAGGGATCATCTTGTTCGTTTTTCTTCTCTTGAAGATCTCAATCCTATAGTTCCTGTTGGCAAGTATCTGAAGACTTGTTTCACATATTTTGTCAAGTTTTCTAGTAGTTGAGACAGGAAGGTAAATCTTGGGTATTCTATCTTAATCCGTAATGGACATCTTGATCCATTTACATTAACCATGGATATCCAATTCTAAAATCTTCCTAAAGACCCTAAACTCAGATAGTCTAAAGTCTATGGCATATCTTTAGGACTTCGATTGAGAACTATTGACGCTGCTCAATTCTGTAGCTATTTCCTCTTTTTTTTTTTTTTTTGGAGTGTCAAGTTTTTATTTAAATTCCAGTTAGTAAACATATAGTGTAATATTTGTTTTAGTAGAATTTTATGATTCATGACTTGCATATAACACCCAGTGCTTATCACAAGTGCCCTACTTAATACCTATCACGCATTTAGCCCATCCCCTTACCCACCTCCCCTCCGCAAATCTCAGTTTGTTCTCTATTAGTTAAGAGTCTGTTTTAAGGTTTGCCTCCCTCTCCCCCTCCTAATGTTCATCTGTTTTATTTCTTAAATTCCACATATGAGTGAAATCATATGGTATTTGTCTTTCTCTGAATTATTTTGCTTAGCATAATACACTCTAGCTCCATCCATGTCGTTGCAAATGGTAAGATTTTATTCTTTTTGATGGCTGAGTAATATTCCATGGTACATATATTTATAAGCCACATCTTCTTTATCCACTCATCAGTCAATGGACATTTGGGTTCTTTCCATAATTTGGCTATTGTTAATAATGCTGCTGTAAACATTGGGGTACATGTATCCCTTCAAATCAGTATTTTTGTATCCTTTGGGTAAATACCTAGTAGTTATTGCTGGATCCTAGGGTGGTTCTATATTTAACTTTTTGAGGACCCTCCATACTGTTTTCCAAAGTGGTTGTACCAGTTTGCATTCCTACCAACAGTGCAAGAGGGTTCCCCTTTCTCTGCATTCTCACCAACATCTGTTGTTTCCTGTGTTGTTAATTTTAGCCATTCTGACAGGTATGAGGTGATATCACATTGTAGTTTTGATTTGTATTTCCCTGATGATGATTGATGTTGAGCATCTTTTCATGTATCTGTTAGCTATCTGTATGTCCTCTTTGGGGAGATGTCTGTTCATGTCTTCTGCCCATTTTTTAACTGGGTTGTTTTTGAGTGTTGAGTTTTTAAGTTCTTTATATAATCTGGATACTAACCCTTTATCAGATAAATCATTTGCAAAGTCTATGGGAAGCCTTTAGGACTTCAGATGAGAAATATTGATACTACTCAATTCTGTGGCTATTTTAATTATGCAGTAGAGTAGATCTAGCATCTAATATCAGAATGCCAGATTTTAAAGAGCATTCATAGCCTACTAAGTTATTTGTCTTTATGTATTACCCTATAGAGTTTATTTTTAATCAAGGGTTTTGGGTAGACTTTGAGAATTTCTTTTGCTATTTCTATCATACAGAAGATTTTGTTCTTTATGCCATTTATGGTCTGCTGCATTTTGATGAGGATAAGATGGTCATGCTAAGGTACTCTGAAGTGTATTCAAAATAATAGCTTTGTCCCTTAACTTTATAGTTGATAAAAACCTCTAGACTTACATGCCATCAGCACTTCAGCAAATTAGCAATCTTTTTATTCATTTAACTTTTGATTGTTGTTTAAATAAGCATCTCCTATCCTTAAATTATATATCTTAATAGTTTCAAAGTTTTTGTTCTACATTTAGATATTTGACAAATCTTCTATTTGTGAGAGTGTGTTTGTATGCCATTGTTGTAGGGATCCAATTACATTTAATGTGGATAAACAATTGTCTTAGCATCCATTCTCTATTAATAATGTCTTACTTTTTATATACCAAGTTTACCTATATCTGGCTTGTTTCCTAAGCTCCATTTTATGCTTACCATTGGGATAGTTGTCAGTCAATTTAATAAATTAGCAATTTTAATTAGGCTAGAGGTCTAGTATGGCAAGCTCTTCCTTATCATTGTGTTATAGTTATCTTGGTTGTTATCAGCTCTTTGAATTATTAGGTAATAATAATAGTATCATAATTAAATTGAACATCTTAGTTGAGAGAAAACCTAGTAAATTCATCACGTTATTTAGCTTTACTAAAATTAATCTATAACAAAGTGAGTGCAAAAATAATGGAAAGTGGCATTTAACAAACTAATAATCTACATAGTTTGGAGACAAAGTTGAAATACTTTAGTAGGACTCAGGACAAAATCGGACCCAAAATAAAAACAAATCCTACCTTGTTAATTGAAAGTCATTGAAATGATCATGGGAAAATTATAGCAATCCTCTGCTATTAATTTTTCCAATTCATATCTCAAATTTATGTTATGCTAACCTACCTGAAGCAAAAGTCTGACCAGATCACTGTAAAAAATAGTCTTCGGTGGGGGAAACGAACCATGAGAGACTATGGACTCTGAAAAACAAACTGAGGGTTCTAGAGGGGAGGGGGGGTGGGGGGATGGGTTAGCCCAGTGATGGGTATTAAAGAGGGCACGTACTGAATGGAGCACTGGGTGTTATATGCAAACAATGAATCATGGAACACTACACCAAAAACTAATGATGTAATGTATGGTGATTAACATAATAAAGTAAAAAAAAAAAAGAAAAAAAAATAGTCTTCACTTACTCCAGAGCCTTCCATTTCCTGGTCCAAATGTACTTTTCAAAGAGTACTTCCTATTCGTTCATTTCATATTCATGAATTTTAGCTTAAGAAAAGTACTTGCTATTTTCCGTATCACTTGACCCAGTATTCTCACTTTGTTTACTTGTTCTGTTCACTTTCTGAGTATCACTTAATCATCTCTACATTTACAAAATCAATTTATGTTTCAAAGCCCAGTTTAAATGTGGACTTGTCAGTCACTCAAAGCAGAAATACTGACCTCTTCCTTTGAATTTTGTTTATCTTTATCCTCTATATCAGAAACATATTAATTCCTACTTTGTGTTAATGTTGGTTATGTGATAGCTCCAATCTCTTTTATTAGGCTATATATTCTTTATAAGTCATATCTGTGTCCAATTACCTTTATTTACTCAAAGTGTCTGTTCTTACAAAATAGTAAGTGATTTAAAAATATCTATTGGATCTCTATAAACTATATATAAGATTTTTCAAAAGGATGCAGAGAAATAACATTAAATAATGCTGATAATAAAGGAGGAGGTTATGAACATTAAACAAGAAGACAAACAGAATCATAAAGAACCCTTGATGATTGAGGGTAGATTATAATGATACAGTAATTTTTGTTATAGATATACCTAGGAAAATTGTGATTGGTAAATTCCTAGAACTGATGACATCCACTCAGGCAATTAGGAGGTCAGAGCTGAAGATGGGAAACTGTTATCCAAAATAAGTTGTCATTATAAATGACCCATATGACAGAGAACAAATGTGACTTATATAAGTAAATAGAAATAATAGCAATTTATATAAAAATAAAATAATAATGACAAAACCATGTTAGTTAATATATAATGAGGGCTTATACACACACACACACACACACACTCACATGTACATTCAGAGAGACAGCCAGTGAACAACTACGGAAGAATATAACTATACAATCCAAGCACAGGGACCTTGAAATTGTTACAAGTTGTTCCCTGATGAAATATAGGCTTATGTGCTTTTGTAGTTTGAGAAAACAGTCATGGACATTACTAAGACACAAACTGAAAATAAACCTAACTTCCTAGCCAGATTTAACAGAATAGATCATAACTACTGGGATATCAAACTTTCTTTGTTTTCCTTTTATCTTACTGGCTGCTTCTTCTAGGTCTCGTATACTAATTCCTTCTCATCAACCTGTTGTCATATGTTGGAGTGCCCATGATGTATTTGCAGGACCTTTTCTTTTTAATCACTAATCTCACTATAAATCTATACCACTATATGCTTGTAATTCCCAAATTATATCTTCAACTGGGTTCTAGTTCTCTCCCCAAACTCCACAACATGTATCCAACTGCCTTTTTGATATCTCCATTTGGATTTGGAAATGTCACTTGAAAGAGTGTCAGGTGTCTACTAGGTGATCAATAAATATTTACTGAATCAAGAAATTAAAAGAATGATATTTATCACTAAGTAGAGTTCATTCCTGGAATGAAAAAAAATGGCTCAACAGTAGAAAGTATTTCAATGTAATTATTTTCATCAACAAATTAAAATATAAAAACATTGTAATTACATTAAAAGATACTGCATAATTGTTTTCAAAATTTAAGGACCTTTCCAAATAAAAAGCTGAACTAAAATAGGATTTGATAGTACAGTAAAATAATTTTAAAACTGTATAGAAAATCCTGATAGCAAGCATAACATTAAATATTAAACATTAGTTTTATCCCAAAACCAGGATGAAGACAGTGATACCAACTATCATTCAACTTTGCTCCAGAGAGTCTTTTTCAAAGATTTATTTATTTATTTGAGGGGGGGGGGGTGGGGCAGGGCCAGGGGCAGAGGGAGAGGGAGAGTCTCAAGTGGACTCCACACTGAGCATGGAGCCTGACATGGGGCTCGGTGCCAGGACCCCCAGACAGGACCTGAACTGAAACCAAGAGTCTGACACTCAACCAACCGCACCACCCAGATGCCCCTGTTCCGGAGGTTTTATATATTGCAGTATAGAAAAATATATTGCAGTATAGAAAAATAACGAAATATGCAGAGCAAATATTAAAGTGAGAGAAATGACATGAGTGTATGGAAAAAAGAAAACAAGAAACAGTGCTTAAAACATTAACATTAGTAAGAGAATATTGCAAAGTGACTAGAACAAGATATATATATATAAAAATTCTTTAGATTGAAAATAACAAATTAGGAAATTTTCATTACCCACGAAAAAATACACTATAATATCTCAAATAAAAAGAAGTATACCAGAGAATAAAACTGTACAAGTTCGTTGCAGATACAAAACAAGATCTGCATATATATGAGAAATATGCCACAGCTCTGTATAGGACTGAACATCATGCATATATTTACCAGATTATAAATTTAATTCAATATATTTATTCATACATTCATTGATTCAACAAATGTTTATTGAAGACTCATTAAGGGAGAAAATTAATGCTATATGAATTGACTTGTAGAGATACTGCAATATATTATTAAATAAAAAAGTAAGTTAAAGAATTCTGTATTTCATATAATGCCATTTATTTGTATGAGACAAATATGTTTAGTTATTTGAGCAAAGAGAAAAAGTATAGGTGGACCCATAAGAAAAAGTTATTTTTTGTTTCCAGCTAAGGGAAGGCTCAGTGGTTTATTAACTATTAAAAATACAACTGTTTCATTTATATCAATGAGCATTTATTACTGTATAATTTAATACAAGTTTGATAAAATAAAGAGGAATGTGATGATAATTTAGGCTTTTTTCTCTAAAGGTTTTTGGTGCACTGGCTAGGCTTTCTTCTCTTTTTAAAACATCTTCCTTGTTCCTTGTATACCAAGCTGTGGGGTGGTAGGAACAGTTAGGAACATGCAAGCAATAAGGATGTATATTGTAGAACATTTGAAAAACAATAATCAAACCCACTAAAAGCCAGTTGACTTTTTATTACCACAATGAGCTAGCAATTCTGAACATATCGGTGGTAAAATACCCTTCCCTCTCCACTCTCCACTCCAACTTCCACCACCACTTTTCTGTGTTCCACCGTTGGTTAAGAAACGAAACTAACATAATTTTATATGCCAGTTATATCTCATTTAAAAAGAAAAAAATTTTTTTAAATGTGTGGGCCTGTCACAGGACTACGCCAACCAGTCTGTGCAGGACAACCCCCGGATGATGGCCTTCTTTGACCCCCTGGTGTGCCCCGAGATGGAGGGCTGGAGCTCTGACTCTGACAGTGACCCCAGCGACAGCAGGATCCTCCAGCCACAGGTGGGGTCAGTGAGCGCTCGGGCTCCACTGACTCCAAGTGCTCAGCCTCGCTTCCCCCTCCCCTCCGCCCACAGTGGATGAGAATGCTGACAGTACCTTCCACCCGGGACCCCCTACGGGTCACCACCGCCAGCTCAGGGGCATCACCTCCACCACCGCCCACGTGTGAGGAGGCAGCGTCTCACCAGCAGCACCTGTCTGCTCTGGGGTGCTACCAGGACAAACGCCTCCTGGCCCTTTCCAACAAGTCGATTCTGAAGCGAACGCAGTAAGGTGGAGCTGGACACAGATATCTCTCACCGGCCACGGTCTTCCAGCCCTGAAGACGAGTCCAGCAGCTCCAGAAGCTGCAGCAGCTCTGAGGATGAGGAGCTGAATGAGCACCAGCCATGCAGCTGCAAAATACCCGACAGCGCCTGCAGAAGGCACCCCCGAGAAGAGAGGCCCACCCCACAAGCAAGCTGAGAAGACAACTATGACTACCCCCACATCAAAGTGGATGACCTCTCCTCCTCTCCCTCCTCTTGCCCTGAGCGGAGCACTTCCATGCTGGAGATTCGGCCGGGCATCACCAACTTGTGGCATAGACTAGGTCAAAAGAAAGATTTATAAACCTTACAAGTGGCTCCACTACTCCTCTATCTCCTACTCCAAAAACAAAGATGGAGAGCACTCCCTCGTGTCTGGGGAGGCCGATGAAGGGCGAGCGGGAACCAGCCACAGGGACGACCCAGCCCCTTCTTCTAGTAAGGAAGCCTGTCTCAGCACGCCCGGACGCCAGAGGAACCAGGACCTGCCCGTGAAGGTCGCAGCAAGGATGCTTTCAAAACGGGGACTTCTGCTAGAAATCCCAGCAATGGCCCAGGCCAGGAGCACAGCAGCACCCTTGGGCAGAGGCCCTGGAGGACCCCTCACAGGACACTAACAATGGTGGCTCTGTAGAACTCTTTTGAAACCAAGAAGTTCAATGGGAAGGCCCTGAGCAGGACATCGCGTACCTGTGTGTTTTGTTAAAGTAAATCCTTGTTGAGACGTTTGACTTGGTCTTGGGTGTGTTCACCTGCGCGTGTGAGCTCGTTGTCCCAGAGGCTTTCTTTCCACTCTCCCCGAGAAAGGATCTGTGGATCTGTATCTTTTGCCATCTCACCTTGTCTACATGCCCTAGGTGTTCTGGTCTTAACTGTGAGGGCCTGCTGGATCTAGCTGTGCTGCCACTGAGTTATGGATCTATGCTGAAAGAATGAAGGGGAGAGTGGAAACAGGCCCTCAGCCCATTGGCTGTGCTGGAATGGAAAGCATGGGTGCTTTCTTAGAGAAATCGTCCATGTTTTCTCTCAGTAGCACTTCTTCATTGAGCATTTAATGTGGATATACTAAAAGTGAAGCCTTTTTAATGAGAGGTTAGCACTTAAGATCAGATTCCAGAGAACACAGATCCCTGATAAATTTCACCCATGGCAGACTGAGCAGGGCTGCACACACTCTGCATGGAGGCTGTAAACTATGACTGCTTGTGGGGAACGCTGGAGCCGCTGAGGTGCTAGTTCCTAAGAGGCACTCTAAAGGCCAGCAGGCGCTTCCCTGGCCCCACGTGATGGGAGGAGGGGGAAAAGACAGCCTCAAGAGCTTTGTGCTCAGACTATTTAAGCAGATATTCTAGGTCTGTTAATGAAGAAGAGTCGTGAAGAGCAGAGTGTAGTACTATATTCATTTAATTCAACCCAAAATGACTGGTCAGAATTGAAGGAACAGGCATCTTCCCACAGGCTTGCAATTAGCAAAGGCTGTGGTGTCCTGACTAGATCTCCAGAGCAGTGGGCATCTCTAAGAAACAGATTCCTGTTGAGTTGGTGTGTTAGGAGGCAGAGAAGAGTCTCTGGTTTTAAGACTCCTGGCTTCTAGAAGAGACTGCATTTCACTGAGAGGGGGAAAGACCAAGAGACTTTCAGCATCACAGTGGTCCTGACAGTCACTTGGTTATGCATGAAGTGTTGCACAAGACAGGAAGACCTAGGAAGGACCAGATATCCCGTCATCACAGATGTCATGAAAAGGCAGAATAGTGGCAAGAAACAAGGAAGAGAGAGAGAGAAAGAAGCACACTATAACTTTCTTGGGTGCCAAGGTACCAGACCACTTGGGGTGCAGCCAGCATTGGCATAGAGAAGACTGAACGTGTGACTGGTGCGGCCTCTCCAGTCCAGCGTTCCTTTTAGAGGAGGACTTGGCCTACTGGGACTGGGACCATGGGAGGGATGAAGACTTGGATGAGTTTAGACACTGGGGGAAGAGGGATTATTTATTAAAGGAAGGTTGTTGATCTAAACCAAAAGGAGACATCATCTGGCTAAGCTTTGTGAAAGGAAAGACGTGCCTGGTATGTGTGATGTGACTTGGGTGTGAAAACACTGTCTTAGGAGGAGATGAAGGAGTGTGAGTAGCAGTGGGGATGCTTACGATTTAACAACTGTAATCTTATCGGGGGGATCGGGAGGGTGATTCTGTAACCATTAGAATTACTTTGGATTTGTAATCAAAATGGTTCTATGATTTGTCTTTGACTATTCACAGATAATTGTAAATTCTAGTTTTATAAACCCAAGTCATTCTGCATTTGCTTTTCAAATTTTATTAAATTGGAATTTTTTAATCCTTTATATAAAAAAAAATGTTTGTGTGGGTAACTGCTTTACTAACCTATCTCAGTAATATCTACCATGTTTCAATTTTAGGTGACTCTCTAGTTCATTGTTTGCTATCAGTAGAGTGTGTGTATGAGTTTTAGGGGTGGCAATTAATGAACTATATTTTTCTTTTATTAAATCTACTTTCATCAAATAGAAACATAATTCATTAAAAAAGGAATACCCTCAAGAAAGTTTATAAAATCTCCAATTCTATCTTAAAAGCACAACCAATGTCAGTTAACCTTTTGGTTCATATTATTCCAGAAGCAGATATTTCTCCCTTCTGATCTTATTAGACATAGTCTAAACATAAACAAATTCAGCCATTTCAAAATTCAGTAACATAGTTTTCTAAGTGTTCTTAAATATGCATTATCCTCTGTTGTGCAATTTATCGAATTAAGTAACTTCAATTGTATTCCAAATAACTTGAGTTTTGTAAAGTACTATATGCATTCAATATACACATAAACATTCTCAAACCAGCCTTTGTGAAATTTTGTATGATGTATATATATATTTTTTAAAGATTTTATTTATTTATTTGAGAGAGAGAATGAGAGAGAGAGCACATGAGAGGGGGAGGGTCAGAGGGAGAAGCAGACTCCCTGCCGAGCAGGGAGCCCGATGCGGGACTCGATCCCGGGACTCCAGGATCATGACCTGAGCCGAAGGCAGTCGCCCAACCAACTGAGCCACCCAGGCGCCCGTATGATGTATATTTTATGCATATCTAATTTGAGAGTCCAAAAGGTAAAAAGAAATCCTTTTATTTACCATTTAGATGTGTTTGCCTTATAAAAGGTTTTGCATTATATGTGAAACTGATGAAAGAACAGATAAGTCAATAAACACTCAGAAAATGTTTTCTTCAAATTCAAGTGGTATCGTTTGTACAATATTAAACCTTAACTGATAGGAACCTCTTCTTAGAATATTAGTTTTCCATTTTCTTCCTAACAGTAAAACATGATTGTAAAATAATTTCTTTTAATAAGCCAAGTATGATAAAAAGAAACAATTGCAGCTGTTGTGGGGGAAGGTTCGGTGGCTATCCTAATGCCCCATTCCATTTCTCTCTAAAGCCCACATCCAGGGTCATCCCTGAGGCACCTTCCCAGAATCTCTATGGATCTTCATAGCAGTATTTTAGTAGTTTACTATGGGTGAAATATATGCCATGTAAGGAATCACTCCAATGACTTGTATCGTTCTGAAGAATATTTGAGAAACACCGAAATAATGGGAATACTGTATTATTTTAATATTATGAATATTACCGTTTCCCCTTATTCCAACTAGAGACTGTAGTCAAGAGACATTTACTCAGATAAAGAGACTAAAGTTTAAACTATGGATAATCAACATATTCTATACGATATAATAGTACATAACAATTTTATAAAGATGCATTTTATACCATAAATCAAGTATATTAAGAATTACATGTTTCAAAATGTATACTGAAAAATACTATGTTAACCAAAAATATATAACATACCAAATTCTCCTCTGCAAAATAATGAAAAACGGTTTTCCACATTATAAATCACAGAGGATAGTTAGTGAAAACTTGACAAAGTAGCACAAATCAGCAAACCAAGGGTGCCTCTGATTTCAGTCAGCTGAGTTTTAAAATCACAGAGCTCTCATTAAGAGAATTCATCCACAATATTTTCCTAATCTCTTTGCTTCCATATTTTATTTTATTGTTTTTTCTATATCTCTTGAGAGAGAAGACTTGAATCCAAATCGCAAAATAACTGTCTCAAATCTTACTTTTATTTTATTTTATAAAATGAAAACATGTATTTTAGAAGCTGATAGCTCCCACAATCATAGCTTATTATATATATAGTGGTTCTAATAAGATCCACTATTATAGTAGGGTATTTTTTACTCACATGTTAATTTCTATTTCTTTATATACCCATAGCTCTTAGCAATGAGGCATGCTCAATGTGGAATCTCCTAAATTTGTCTGTCCTTTTGATTACTGGTTCTTTAAATTCTGTCGGACCATTCTCTCGCTGCCCTGACTAACACAGACAAGTAGGCAAGGAAAAACAACATGTTCTAGGCATTTGCCCTCCTTCTTGACCTCCTGACTTCCAGGCATAGAGATCTCTGGCTCAGGGTTTTAGCTTCTGTACCTTCTGTATCTGTGTCTTCATGTGACATTTCTCTAGACTTCCTTTCTGGTTGTTTAAGCTTGTTCTTTCTCTTTGGTTTTGATTGTGTCTGTTTTTGTTTTTGTTTTTGTCTCCTTTGTAGTCATGGGTCAGAAACTCAAATATACAACTGCCCACTGTCCTCACTGTCTTAGATCTCCCTCAGACATCTCAGGCTCAAAACGTCCACAACTAAACCTAGTATCTTCCTCTCTGATTCTGCTCTCCCACTGTACTCTCTCTGTTGGTGAATTACAGCAACATCCTATGAGTTATATTTGACTCCTTCCTATACATTGCTGCCATATCAAATTGGACAACCCAATGTTTCCAATGAATTCCCCGTATTCTCTTCCAGATGTAACTGACTATCTTGATTCAATATTACTTCATTTCAGCTTTTGGTTCATTTTATTCCAAAAAACAATAAAATGACCACATTGATTCCGAATCCAAATTCTTTAGTGGGAACTCAGTTCCTCCCTACATTAACATGCATTTTTAAAAATTTTTATAAATATTATGTTGTTATTATAGAAAATTGAGCAATCTGTTAAGCCAATAAGCAGGAGGATTTTTAATAGTACCTGAAAATCATAATCATGTATGTTTGCCTGATTTAAAAAAAACAATGCTTCTAGGGATGCCTGAGTGGCTCAGTCAGTTAAATGTCTACCTTTGGCTCAGGTCATGATCAAGTCCTGGGATTGAGTCCCATATTGGGCTCCTTGCTCAGCGGGAAACCTGCTTCTCCCTCTCCCTCTTCCTCTCCCTCTGCTTATGCGCATGAGCTCTCTCTCTCTGACAAATAAAATCTTAAAAAAAAAATGCTTCTAGCTGTGTGGGAGTGTTTACAACCCATGTTTCCTAGATAAGTGGCAGCCAGTTTAATTGCCTGGCCAGAACACTACTATGTTTTGAAGGTACTAAACTTTGGTGGTATGTGGTTTTGTTTGGGTTCTGATATGGTTTTTGTTTCAGTGTGGAAAGAGAAGCCAGATGGAAGAGAGAAGGGAGTTCGTGGTGTTTAGTTATCTTATGAGAAATCTGAAAGCAGCTGGACTAAATAAAATACTTTTCTCAAATATCTTTTTCTTCACTTCCCAATTCCACTGCTTAGGCAAAATTACCACAAGGTTATTTGACACGTGGAAGAACTTTCTCTGCCTAAGGAGAGGGAAATGGGATTCAGCTGGACCAGGAGGGAATTGATTTGCTCCTCCACAGTCTTTATAGGGCAGAGGAAAAAATTGAATAGTCTAGGGATGAGGTTTATAATAACCACTTCCAGAGTATTACCACTTTTAAGTATCTTTTCTTCTAAAAACCTCAAGGTCTCCAGATATTGAGCCTGGTATAGTGCATGTTATGTATTTAGGTATTTGAGAGAAAAAAAGCACAGGAGAAGAGACTGATTTTTTTTTTTTTTTAGGTGCTCCCCCTTCTAGATGACATCAATTTTAGGAACCTATCCAATGAAATTCTCATTTCCAGAGAGCATAGAGCTCACTGGGGTTTTTCATTTTTTCCTGATGGTCAATCAGAAAAGAACAGAGAGTGTTCACCTTTGATTAATTAAAACCAAAACAAATTTGGTGGTACATAAACATGAATTTTTAAAACCCAAAGAAATCACTTTTAATTATTGCTTTCAAATATTAAAAAACTAAATATACAAGTTTGCCACTGTCACAAATTTTTTTTAAGTAAACTCTATGCCCAAAATGGGGCTCGAACTCACTACCCTGAGATCAAGAGTTGCATGTTCTATCTACTGAGCCAGCCAGGTGCTTCTCACTGTCACGAATTTTTAAAGAATCATTTAGTGGGGAAAAAAAAATATTTGGCAGAAATATTTTATGCACTAACTAATTTCTTAGAGTTTTATAAACATTTATCTAGATGTAGTGACTTTTCTTTTAGTTTACATTGTTTATACAAGACCTTAATGAGAGGCTGTTAAAGTAGAATTTAATCACGGGATTAATCTTTAAGAGAATATATAGTAAAATCATTTGAATACACAATGCCTCCTTTTCCTATCACCTTACCTTCTTCTTTTAGAGAGAACAACGGGCTTATTCTCTGTAGTCTGCAGTATTCCAGATAGATTCCTTACCAAGTAGTGAATCAATTTGTACTACAGTACACAAAGTTCTATCTTAAAAAAAAAAAAACAAAAACTACAAGGCAGTTTCAATAATTCCATCAGCCATATTCTTATTTAAACCATGGGATGTCTTTTATTTAGTATAGAGTTCGTGGCAGTGTTCCTTGATCAGAGTCTAGTTATTTTTCATTTGTCTACTCTGAGTTTGCATTTGTCTCCTGACCAAGTCACCAGAACAGTCTAAATTTTTTAACCCATTTACCAGCGTTCTCATTATTTTTTTCTCCAATTCCATTTTTAATGTAATCAGTTAACAGAATGATCTCCTTTCAGTAGGCTTAAAAAATCACATTATTATTAATATGCTTTATGGTTCATATAACATGAATACTATATGAATGTAAAATGAATTCTTAATCCCGTTATACATGTAATTTATCTTAAAGTCAAAAACTTCTTTTAGTGAATCATCTATCTAGTGATGAATGATGATGCTTTTGGAAATTTTTTTTTCTATATGAAGAAAAGAAGTAAGAGTATTTGATGATAGCAGTATGTAACTAAGAACTTGCGTGCTTTTATACAGCTTATAATGTTTCATATTCCTTTAATCATATACTTTTTAACATTTTAATTTTAAAAATAAAAAATTTCTTTATAGTTGCCATTAAAACCAAAAGTGATTCTATTGGAAGAGTTTGAATATATTCAGTGACTCTGGCTTATAATTTCCATCTGTAATAAGGTAAAAGCACTGTCTGGTTAAGGCGTCCCCATAGGATGGGGTTAAATTCAGTGGCTATGCAATTCTTACGACCTTTTTCAGATACTGGAGATAACTTAGTCATTTTCCATTTCTCAGCTACAATATTTCTTTTGAATGTTGTGAACTTTTAAAAAATGTCACTAAAATGTTAACTATTTTTTTTCTTCACACATTTGTGGTTTTTGACTATACCAGCATGGGTGCTAAAAAGTCTATTGCAAATATCTTCAACAAACTCTGTAACTACTTCTCAACTTATAGGTAATCCTATTTCACACTTGAATGCCTGATTTATGGCATTGAATAATCTATGATCTAGTCTTCTGAAAGGACATGAGGAAAGATCACTGGTTTCCTTTTTTATTCATTATTATTTATTTTAAGTAGCTCATTTTTATTCTAACATTTTTACTATGGTGTTTATATACATTTTGGATGATTTCGTTAAACTCTAGGAGGCTGGGAAAAATAAACCATAAAAGCAGTGGAAAAACCCTACAAAAGACAAATGTGATAGACTCATCCATCTCAAAAGTAAAAACTTTTGTATGAAAAGTAAACACATTTAAAATCTTCAAAAGGAAATAGGAAAATAGTATTAGCAAATACCACAACTAACTAACAGATATGGATCATTTACTATGTGCCTAGCTGTCTTCTAAGAACTGCTCTTTCCCATCAGTGGAAAAGGAAACCAGGTCCCTATCCCCATTCATAAAACTATTAAGAGGCAGTGCTTAGTTCTAGATCTAGACAGTATAGCTCAAGAGAACATGCTCTTAACCTCTCCACTAAGAGTTAAAAGAAATATAAAAGTATTTCCACTACACACGAAGGAGTTCTGAACATGCCACCCCAAAATATGCCACTCTGGCATTTTGACTATTTTGAGTTAAAGGCACTTGAAAAATGACAGATGTAAGAAAAACACTCTAACTTTCCTTCTTTTTTATAAAAGCAGGAGATGAATTCCCATGTGAACGATGTTCTCCCAGTACCAAAAGGAAAGTCAGATTCTCATCATCAAGGACAAGAAGTTGAGACTAAAAGAATACTATACAAACAGACCTTGTTAAAAGAATTCTGAGCTTCCTTTAGCTTCTGCACATACTTTAGTTACTTTTCCACGATTGTCTCTCCATCCCACATAATGTAAAAGCCTGTAGGTTTCTCCATTTTAGGCGTCTTCACTGCTTATGAAGGCTCCTGTGTTATGCAAAACTTGTATTAAATAAATTTGTATGCTTCTCTCCGATAAACTGTCTTAGGTCAGTTTGATTAAGGTCCAGCCAAAAAGAACTGCGATTGGGTAAAGGTAAAATTTAGACTTTCCTATACTAGTAACCAAAACAAAATCATTAAAAGAAATAGATAACACTACAGTTAGCAAAAAATCTTTGTTTGGAAAGATACACAGTGACAGAAGCAGATGATGAAAAAGACAGCAGTATGAATCAGGCCTCTTAAAAAAATGCAAAATACGGCTTGCTCTGGCTCAGTAATTCTATGTCTAACCGTCTACCTTAAAAGAGAAAAACCAAAAACAATATAAATTGCATATATTAAATAAATGTTGAAGGAAAATGTGACCTAACCTCAGTGGCATATTATGCAGCCCGAAAATATGTTATTGAAAGTGTTCGATAGCCTTGGGGAAACCTTCGCATTGTATAAGCAGCTATATAAGGTAACAAGCGAACTGCAGCAACAACAACAGACAAATCCCATCAAGGAATACATAGCACAATGATTAGGAAACAAGTAGATATTTCAAAACTAAACTGATTCAGATGAATCCCAACTTTTATCAATCACATAGTCGGGATGGCTGTATAAACTCATCCAAGTTTCAACCCCAGATATAGGTCCCTCTGACTTTGGGGCTGGAGGTTGGGTATAGCTGAATATTTAATAGGAGAAATATAAATCAGAGGCCTCCCATTAAAGCATAGGTGAGGGCCCACTTTTTATGAACTTTTGGTATAATAATAAATAGACATAAATAATTATTTTGAAACCTTGTGTCTTATAAAACCTAGAATCATGGGGCACCTGGGTGGCTCAGTTGGCTAAGCAGCTGCCTTCGGCTCAGGTCATGATCCCAGGGTCCTGGGATCGAGCCCTGCATCGGGCTCCCAGCTCAGCGGGGAGCCTGCTGCTCCTTCTCCCTCTGCGCCTCCCCCTGCTTGTGTGCTCTTGCTCTCTCTCTCTCTCTTACAAATATAAATAAATAAAATCTTAAAACAAAAAACCTAGAATCTTGTGAAAGCAAACACAAAACATTTCTGTAGGATTATTTTTAGTTTTGACCAGATTTTTCTCCCTTAACTTCTGAAAATTAGTTAACAATATAACATCACAAACCATTATGAGGGAGAATAAACATATGTAAACAACAGTAGAATTAGCAAACTCAAGAATAATATATCATAAAAAATTCTGATGAGAGACTATAAAATATGCATGAATAATATGATTTAATAAAAACCAGAATGAAAAATCTGGGAAGAACACATACACAAAGATCTTAAAGATTTTAAAAATACCCATGGTCTTCTGGTTTCGGCTCTAATACATGTGGAGCATGGTAATCATCACTCCTGTCTTTACAACAGAAACAAGCTGAACAAAGTGAAAATCAATGGCTTTTCTTAGACCCATCTGAAAACAGAAGTTGCAGGGACAGCCACCACTCTAAAATCTGAAGGGCCAGGCACATCCAGAGAGATATAGCAACTGAGATTTACTAACCTGGAGCAGAAGTCACTGGAGCCATAAACTGGGGGGAAGCAATAAGGGCAACAAATTGCTGGAGGCTGAGCACAGACTGGGCTGAGAGTGGGAAAGTCCTGGGGGATGCAGCTCAAGGGGGCCCTACACATTCATGGGCTTTCTCTCCAATTACTTCAGCACTAGGTTCTTCTCATGAAGATCTAGAAAGATCCCTTTAGAAACCTAGCAAGGAGAGTAAAACAAGCCCAGAGCTTTTTCCATACTAACTGTCTACTCGCCAGGGACAGGACCTCGCCTGAGGCAATTCTGGAACATTATCACAGCTGAAGAAAACTGAGGCACAGAGAAAAATAAAGGGTAAAAGGGTGCAGGTGTTAAGAAGGTTATAGTTATTATAGAGGTATAGAATGGACATAAATGGGACCTTTTATGACTATAGATATCTGCCTGTGTGATAATGCATTTATCCCTTGCAAATATTCTCTCAAATAATTCTGTTCACCTATTAGAGCTATTTATTAGTGCTATTATGTAGTAACACATACCAGGCACAGTGACAGGGAAAATAAGCATATAAAAATATGCTCAATAGCATTTATCATTAGGGAAATGTGAATTTAAACATCAATAAGATACCACCATATACTTATTTAAAATTACTGAAATTTAAACAACAATTTCGACTGGCAATACAAATTGCTGGCGAGGATGTGGAGCGACATGGACAGGAACAGAATTTATTCCTGGTGGGAACGCAGAATGGTACAGCTACTTTGGAAGATAATTTGACAGTTCCTTAAAAGCTAAACTTTGTCTTACCGTACAGCTCAGCAATCATGCTCCCAGGTATTTACTCAACTGATTTGAAACTAACATCCACACAAAAGCCTGCACACAAATGTTTATAGCAGCTTCATACATAAATGCTGAATTTTGGAGGAAACCAAGATTCATTCAATAGGTGAATGGAAAAGGAAACTGTGATACATCTATGTAATGGAATAGTATTTATGACAAAAAGGAATGAAGTGTGAAGTCACACAAAGACATGATTACTAAATAGAATGTGACATCCTAGATAGGATTCTGGAACAGAAAAGGCATATTAGGTAAAAATTAAGAAAAGCTGAATGAAATATGGTCTTAGTAAATAATAATGCATCAATTATCAGTTCATTAATTGTAAACAATATGTTAATGTAAGATAATAGCAATAGGGTGACAGTAGGTGTGGTGTATATGGGAACTCTTTGGCAACTTTTCTGTAAACCTAAAATTATCCTCAAATAAAGTGTTTATTAAACATTAATAAAATTTCTAGAATTTATATAGGTACATATACATAAATTCATTTAAATAAGAAATTATAATGGCTGGGCACAACTGAGGAATGAAGGGGACAATGAGTAAATATGAGGAATCAGAATACAATTCAAAGAGATAAAGAGATGGAAAATACTTTGAAAACTTGAAAACATAGAGAATATTCCAGAAAAACAAGACTAACAAGAATAAAAATACAAATTATAATCTGCCACTTTTGCAAATAGAAAAAAAGGTGAAAAAATATGTGATCATCTCAATAGACTCAGAACACAATTTGATAAAATTCATGCCCATTTATTGTAAACACTCAACAAAAGATAAAAGTAAACTTCCTTAGTCAAATAAAGAATATATTTTTAAAAAGCCATACTTCATGATGAACTATTAAAACCTGTCTATCTATGATTGGGAATGACCCAAGTAGGCTAGTATGGGAAAGACTTTTCCTCTACCTTCTTATATTCTTGCTGGGGCCTGTGAATTAAACTGACAAAAGACAGATTAATAGGAGAAAAAGCATACACATTTTATTTGATGTATAAGTGGGGGGGCTTCATGGAAGGAAATGAATACCCCAAAGAAGGGATTCTTATATATCATTTTAACAAAGAGTGATAAATCATGAAGATATGACAAGACAAAGGAAAAAGGGCTTTGGGCTAGGGGCAGTAAATCCTGAGAAAGTGACTAAGAAATATATTGAGAAAACTAATGGAAGATAAGGTTATTTTAGCAAGGTTTGTTTGTACAGATTCATTTCTATCACTGATGGTAAGGTTGTGCCTCTCTTTCTGGAACAGGGAGGGTACCTTTCTCACAGGAAATTTATAACCTGAATTTAGGTATAAAGGGGAAGGCAGAGAGCTCTGCCTGCATCCACTATTTCTAATCAATATGCCAAAGTGACATATTTTGGGGTGGTATGTTCTGATCCCCTATTTATAACCACTGTTATAACCACTGCCATTTAACCTAGTACTGAAAGTCTTCATCAATCCAAAAGGGGCAGAATAAAAAAGAAATTAAGAGTATAAATAATTAGAGGAAATAAAATTGCAATTATTTGCAGATAATGTATTATATATTTTAAAGTCCAAAATGATCTACACATAAGCCACCTTAATCAATAAATAATTTAGCAAAGTTAGTGAACAAAAATAAATTATAGATATCAGCAACAGATGGTTAGAAAACAAAATTTTTAAACACCATTTTGGTGACATCAAAAAATGTAGGATACCATAAAAAAATCTGATGAAAGATGGACAAGATCTCTAAACAGATAACTATAAAAAATTATTGGGAAAAATTAAATATGACTCACGTCGAAAAATAGGTTTACAAAGTGGAAGTCTAAATATTTGGAGCATATCAGTTTTCTCCCAGTCGACCTTTAAAGGCAAGGTAATCCCAATTAAAAATCTCAGCAGTTTGTGTGTGTAAAAATTGACATGCTGACTTCAAAATTTATATGGAAATTGATAGCCAAAGCAATTATGAATAAGAACATGCTAGAGGATTTACATATTCAGTATGTTTTATATTTATAGAGGCTACTATAGGTAAGGTAGTGTGGAAAATAAAGAGACAAAAGAAGGTGAAGAACACATCTTACAAATAGACTCCTCTTTGTGATAATGTAGTACACTGGTAAAAGTTGGTCTTCTCAGGAAACAATGCCCATTCAATTGGCTTCCCATATGGGAAAAAAAGAATCTTAACTGCTGTCCTACATCAGATATAAGATCTATTTCAGATGTATTATAGATGTAAGAATGAAAAGTAAAAACAGAAAAGATTCTAGAAAAGAAAGTATAGGATAATATCTTCATGAGCTTGAGCTAGTCAAATGGTTTTTTAACAAGACTTAAAAATGCTAACTAATAATGGAAGTGATGAATTGGATAGCATTAACATTTAGAACGTCTATTGATTGAAAGACATCACTAAAAGAATGAAAAGGCATGTGATAGAGAAGGGAGAGGATACTTGAAACCCAAACGTCTAGAAAGGAACTTTTACACATGCATGAAAAAGGGCAGATAACCCAATTTAAAATGGACAAAAGACTTGAGCAGGCACATTTTTAAAAAGAGAGGACATCCAAATGGTCATAAACAGATAAACAAGTACTCAATTTCATCATAAGTGATAATCAAATTAAAATTGCAGTATTATACTACTTTATTCCCATTAGCATGGATAAGGTGGGGAAAAAATCATGTCTTGGAAAAGACATGATGAAAAGTGAAACTCTCATAGAATTTGGAAACCATTTGGTAGATTCTGTAAAACTAAAAGTACAGATAGTTTATGATCTAGCAGTTGCTCTTCAAGGTACATAACTAAGAGAAATGTATATACATGTGTACCAAATGACATGTATAATGATGGATAGTGGGCACCATTTCTAATTACTAAAATTGGAAAACAACCCATAAATGGCCATCAGAAGTAGAGTGGATAAAATACATTTTGGTGTATTTATCAAATGAAATGCAAGAAAGAATCAGAGTAAATGTTATACATGATCACATTGATCCGTATCACAAGCATCATGTTGAATGACTGAAGCCAGACACAGAAGGAGATCCTCTATGCAATTCCATTTATATCAAGTTTAAAATCAGGCAAAAATGATCAAATGTGGAAATCTTAGAAGTCAGGATACTTGTGACTTGCAGGCTCTGAAATGGATATGGGGAATTGTGATTGGGTGGGGCAATGTAGGAGCCTTCTGGAGCACTGGTAATGTTTGATTTCTTGATCGGGGTGCTGTGTGTACAGCCATGTTCACCTTTTGAAGATTCATTATGTTATACTTTTCATGCATTTTTCTCTATGCTTTAATAAACATCTACTTAAATACATAGAGAATATTTAAGAAGATTAAACACACGTTTACTATGAGTTCCAGAAAAAGGAAATAAAGAAAGTGGAGAAGAGATACACAAATGATCTCAGCTGAGGATTTTCCAGAAATGAATGAGGACCTGAAGTCCTCAGAATTTTAAAACAAAGAAAGTAAAACCTCTCAGGTTTCTGTGTCAGGCTTAGTTGTAAGTACTACAGAACGAAACAGACGACAACAACTTCTACCAAGCTATATAAGAAATAAAGCAAGATACCAAAAAGAAGGACATGATATGCAAGTTTAACAGGTAGAAAAAGCAGAGAAAGAGGCTGTGAAATATTGGGTTTGGGGAGCAATTCTGAAATCCTAAATGGGGTTTCTTACTCGAGGTAGAGAATCAGGTATACAGATGCAGGTAGGTGGGTAGATGTGGTGGTGTGGGGGTTGACAAAAAAGAAGAAAGTAAGGCTTCCTTCTACAAATAATTGTAGCTTATCCTCTGTAGTTAATGTGTAATTCAGTTGCCTGTTACTGAATTGTGAGGTGTTTTGCCATGGTTTTATATATTGAGGATGTAGAATGACTATATACGTCAATTTGTTAACATGTATCATTTGTACTCTCCCTCTCTTTCTCTGTCTCATTGTCACTCTCCCTCTCCCTCCTCCCTTCCCCTTCCTCGCCTTCCCCCTCCTTATACACTTAGTAAAGGAAACATAATGTTGCCTTCATTCTCATTCTCTAATTATTTGAAAGAGAAAAATATCAAAGGACCATACTTTTTAACAAGACTGACAGTCAATAGAAAGAACAAACTCCTCTCCAATACTTGTAAGGGTGTAGGATGGAGTTAATGCAAATAGACTCGATGGTTAGGAGGGAGGACCCAACCAGCCCAATGATACAGATTTTACAAATCTCTGGGAGAAAGATAAATCTGAGGTTGTCTAACATCAAAGCTGACATTGTTTAAAAGAGGCATACTTTGAGGCACGTGGTATAAGACTGAGTAGAGGACAGAAGACTTCTGATTCCAGGGGAAGAGGAATTGTAACCAGAATATTAGCAAAAGGACAGTTGAACACTTGAAGTCATAGAAAAGAGAGTATGTTTTGAGTTTAAATTTTGTTTCAACGCTTGTTTTGAAAAAATTCCAACTCCAAATAATTAGCACATTGCATCATTTGTGCTTTGTCTTTTTATTTTTCTCTGTCTCTCTCTCTCTTACACACTCACTCTCAAACATGTATATATGCATGTATTCATACATTATTATTATTGTAGAATTATATATTGTATAACCATTTGAATTTACCAAATATCACAATCTTTCATCTTTAAATACTTCAGCATGTACCTCTGACAACAAAGATATTCTCTTACTTAACAGCAGAACAATGGATCAAATCCTGGTAATTTTATATTGTTACAATGCCATTATCTCTAATACAGTACTTATTCTAATTTTTTTACATCAGTATCATCTGTTGTCTTTAATTACCACATTCGTTTAGTCTCCTTTAATCTATAATAGTTCCTCAGTCTTTCAGGACATTGACCTTTTTGAAGCTATTCAGTAGACTTAGTTTCAATGCTTGCTTATTCTTTCTTCTAAATGCATACTTCTAATCACTATCACAAAAGTTATCAGGCCATTGTCCTCTTATCCTTCTCTGGCAGAGAACAATGTAACACATTTTGTGTTTTTAATATCCCACTGTGGCTTGGAAAGCTATTCAGCACCCCAGGAAAAATATAATAGTTGCTATTTTACCGAACATGAGAATAAAAGTACCCTAATGACTCATCCTGACTAAAATGTCTTAAGCAATGTGTTTTACTTCACATAATATATATATATATATTATGCTATTATGTTACCATATTATTTATAATTTCATGAAAATTATGGACATGGCAAATTAAAATATAGCCATTTTAACTTTCATTTCATTATGAATTTGAGAAAGAAAACCCAGCTTTTTAACACTGTATTGACTTTACCTCAATTGTAATTCAAATTTCAAACACATTCATCATAATTTCAATGGAATGGCATATATAAATTGTCCTTTAGTTCAGATTAATTTTAAATCGGTTTTGCAAACCACAGAACACAGAATGTAAAAGTCTAAGTGGACATTAGGTGACTCTTGGCTGCAGACAAGTAGTTTCAGATACTTTTGTATTCTGAAAGCTACTATCTGAACATGGTTTCAGTGCAGATCAAATACACTTAAGAGCCATCTCCTATTCATTCTAACGTCAGGCAGCAAATGCTTGGAATACTAAATAACTGTTTTCATTTCCATATGGCAAGGATGGCAGTCTTTTTACTTCTCCTGCTTGCCTATGATTCAAGAAAAAGCAAGTTGTTAATTAGAAGATGTTTGTGCATAGTTAAGAATGTATGATTATGTGTCGTCATCCTTATCACTTCATTTTTTCACCCAACAGTGTAATGACTGCTAGAGTTTAGCTCTTTGATCATGTCACCTCTTCAATGTGACTATTTGAGCCATTAGATCTTGTTTCTAACTTCCTGTTAAATCACCCCATTTCTCAAATATCATAGTTTAAGATTTAATGTTTAATTTAGATTCCAGCTTTTTATTCTTTTCCAGATCTAATCTGTCTGTTCATATTGTTTATCATTCTCCTTCTGCAATTTACTTAGAGCATTCGTGATTTTTAACCACTTATTTTATGTTACATACCATCCTCAGCTTCTAAGTTCATATTTTCAATGATAATAATATATAGATGCATTCTTGAACAGTTTGCCAGGGATGTCTTATTTTTTATTTAACTTATATTAAAGAGATGAGATGAAATAACATTTAAAAATACTCTAAGAGGAGGATTTAATCATGTTAGACAAGTTAGAGTTTAGAACGGAAACATAGAGGACATGACAACCTTTGAGTTTAATAAAAATTTTTCTGTCAAATACCATACCTGTATATCTCTATTTTAATCATTATGGCTATTTAAATTATTTAATCTATTACAAGGCAAGCTTTTTCTCATTATTGTCATTATTAAAAACTTACCAATCTATTTTCTCTTGTCTGTTCTTTCAGATGAATTTCAGAATCACTCCACATATTTTTAATAGACTTTTTTAAGAGTAGTTTTCTGTTCATAGCAAAATTGAGCAGGAAATGCAGAGAGTTCCCATATACTCCCTGCCCCATCCCAGCCTCCCTACTATCAACATCCTCCATCACAGGATACATTTATTACAAGTAGTGAACCTACACCGACACATCGTTATCACCCAGACTTCATAGTTCACATTAGGGTTCACTCAGTGCTGTAAATTCTCTGGGTTTGGAAAATTGTATAAGAACATGTATCCATCATTCTGGTATCACGCAGAACAGGTTCACTGCTCTAAAAATTCCTTTGTGTTCCACTTATTCATCCCTACTTCCCATTTATCAGGGTAACCACTTATCTTTTTTACTGTCTCCATAGTTTTGTTTTTCCACGATGTCATATGGTTGGAATCATACAGTATACAGTCTTTTAAGCTTGGCTTCTGTCAGCTATTAATATGCATATAAGGTTCCTCCATGGCTTTTCATGGCTTTATAGCTCATTCTTTTTAGCACTGAATAATATCCCATTGTCTAGATGTACCACAGTTTATTTATTCATTCACCTACTGAAGGACATTTTTGCCGTTTCCAAGTTTTGACAATTATGAACAAAGCTGTTATAAACACCTGTGTGCAGGTTTTTTATAGACATAAGTTTTCAATGCTTTTGGGTAAATACCAAGGAGTGTGGATTGCATGGTAAGAATATGTTTAGTTTTGTAAGAAACCACAAAACTCTCTCAAAGTGGCTGTACCATTTTATATTCTGACCAGCAGTGAGTGAGTTCATGTTGCACCACATCCTTACCCGCATTTGATGATGTCAGTTTTTTGAGTTTTGGCCCTTTGAATAGGTATGTAATGGCATCTTGTTGTTTTAATTTGCAATTCCCTAGTGACATGTGGTGTTGAGCATCTTTTCACATGCTTATTTGCCATCTGTACATCTTCTTTGCTGAGATGTCTGTTCAGATCTTTTGCCCGATTTTTAATCGGATTGTTCAAGTGTGAGGAGCTCTTTGTATGTTTTGGATAACAGTTCTTTATCAGGTATATCTTTTGCAAATATTTCTTCCCAGTCTATGGCTTGTCTTCTCAAGTTCTTGACAGTGTCTTTGGCAGAGCAGAAGTTTTAATTTTAATGGAGGCCAGCTTATCAGTGATTTCTTTCATGGGTCATGCCTTTGGTGTTGCATCTAAAAAGTTACTGCCAGAGCCATGGTCATCTAGATTTTCTCCTAGATTATCCTCTAGGAATTTTGTATTTTTGCATTTTACATTTAGGTCTAGGATACCTTTTTAGTTAATTTTTGTGAAGGGTGTAAAGTCTGTGTTTAGATCCACATTGGGCATTTGAATGTCCAGTTGTTTCAGCACTGTTTGTTGAAAAGGCAGTCTTTGCTCCATGGTATTGTCTTTGCTCCTTTGTCAAAAATCAATTGACTACACTTGTGCGGATTTTTTCCTGGGCTCTTTATTCTGTTCCATTTATCTCTATATCTGTTCTTTCATCAATATCACATTATCTTGATTACTGTAGCTTTATAGTAAGTCTTGAAGTTGGATAGTGTGCATATTTTTTGATAGTGAACAGTAGCCATGTTTTAGAATCATATAGCTAACTTTACAAAATGACCGTGACAACATTCTATTTTTTCCTATATTGAGAATAATTTTTAAAACATTATCAGAATTTTTTTCTAAAATATTTGAAAGACTTCATTGGCATTCCTATTATATAAAACAATAAAATGAAAATCATGCCAGTTACCAATTTGTGAAGAATCAGAAAAATTGCCTAAAAATAAAATCCTAGGCCTGTTATGACTTGTCTTTTCTTCTATTTATTTTAGTTCTCCACTTTTTAAAAAAATGTTTAAATATTTAAATTTGCATGAGCCCACAATGTGAAAATATGATATTTCATATCTTTATATTTATGATAGTCATTTGCTTTTTACAAATCTGATTATTCCAGTACCAATAACCTTTGAGTACATCCTTTTCCTGTTGACTTGAAATACCAATTTTATCATATGCTAAATGCCTATGTTTATTTTAAGCCTAGCAAACTACTTTTCCCCTGGATTTACCACCTGTTTTTGGACTTGAGCCACATTGTTTTAAATATAAAGATTTATATTATTTTATAATATCGGTACCATACCACCTCTCTAAATCTTTCTTAGGTTGGCCTTCAATTTTAGACCTTCAGATCCAGAAGCCTTTGGGGAAAGGAATAGAGAGAACTGGTTGCGTGAATAGCCATAGAAAGAGTTTCATTTATTTCCTCTGCTATGGATAAAGCCTGATACCTCTACTCTATTTCTACTCCCAAATTTCAGACATAGTAGTATCTTGGCTTTTGTCTGAATTCTAATGTCAGAAATAAAATTGGCCATGCTCATTTCTAAGTTTGTTCTATGTACTGTGCCAGGATTGAAACTTGGGACCTCTCAAAACTATACTGACTCTCATATTTCCCTCCCAACGATAACCATACTACTTCCTCATTTCTAGAACAAGAAAGACAAAATGTCAACTTCCAGAAGTCAATATTTTTTTCTTGGAATTGGGTTGAAGATGGGAGATAGGAAGTTTGAATCAGACCTCTAAATGGACCTTCAGTCCATTCCCATCACTATTATATCTATCAGTAATTCTTTGAAAATTTCATCAGATAAATGTCCTATCCCTGTTTTTCAATATTAACACATGGTTTTCTATATTCATGTATTTCTTTAGTCATTTCTACGGGAACATGAGTAAGAGGAACACTACATGCCACTTACAGAGAAAAACAAAAAGATATCAGATGGAGTTTTTCCCTTAATTACATTTTATTTAATTTGTAAATTTATGTATATCTGGATTTATTTTATAATCCTTTTCAACTAATACTATAGATTACTGCTTTTTTCCATCTTCTACCATTCCAACACCAATACCTCCATATGTCTTATGCTATGGATTTTAACCCTATTGTATTTTCTGGAACATTTCACTATCAGATATCCCCTCCCACTCTCAATTACAGGGTGATTCCCATTGTCTTTTAAATACTTTCAAATCTCAGGGTACCTGGGTGGCTCAGTAGGTTAAGCATTTGCCTCCAGCTCAGGTCATGATCCCAAGGTCCTGGGAGGGAGCCCCATGTCGGGCTCTCTGCTCAGAGGGGAGCCTGCTTCTCCCTCTCCCTCCCTGCTCCCCCTGTTTGTGCTCTCTCTCTCTCTGGCAGATAAATAAATAAAATCTTTAAAATACATACATACATACTATCAAATCTCTTCTGTTAATATATATATATATATATATATATATATATATATATATATACCAATATTTCCAGACCCTTCATTTACCTTTGACTATTTCTTTCTTTTCTATTTTTGAAGCTAGCTCCTGAAAAAGTTTCTCCTTAGTGCTGTACTTCCTTACTTCTCTTCTCAATTTCCTCCAATCGCGTTTATAATCACTTTAGTTCACCTCAACTAAGTTAACCAATGTGCTTCTTTTCTCTCAATATGAGGAATGTTTTTCAGTCTACTTATTAATAGATTTCTCAGCAGGGTTGAAATCTCGGTACACTCTCTTGTATGCTCTTCTCTTGGCTTCCCTGACATGCTACTCTCTGATATTACTCCTATCCCTCCACTTGCTCCATTTTCCTATCTTTTATAGGCTCCTTCCCCATACATGGGCATGAATTTGGGAGTTCTTAATGGCTTGACCCTGGGTCCTTATCCCGTGCTATAATCTCTCAGTAGTCTACTTGTACATAACTGGCACATTTTCATCTTTAACCCCTTCTCCTCTGAGCAGCAGACTTGTAGAGTCTTCCCTCTTTCTGGAAGATAATTGTAATCTGAAAATCTCTTGCTGAGTAATTCTTATTTAAATAAGCAAAAATAAATAATTCCTATCGAAATTAGTGACATACAATTATTTCAGTAATTAGGTGAGTATGCATATGATATTCAATATTTGTATAATAAAAACATTAATGCAAAATATAGTAATGAATAATTTTTCCAAAAGGCAAATCAGAAAATCATCTCTCACCCTGTTTTTAATAAGCTTCAATGTTCTCTCATTACTTTTAGCACAAGGACTAAAATTCTTAACCTGGCTACTTAGCTCTATATCATCACCTTTCATGATGCTTCCTTTCCTCTATGCCACTCCAAGCCCACTGGTCTTCTTTCAGTGACTAGAACATGCTACAGGTCTTAGTGTATGTTGGTCTCTGAGCCTGGACTGTGTCCGTCCATTTTCCTCCTTATTGTAGCCTAGGTAGGGTCTGTCCTTCCTTCAGATTTCCAACTTCCATCGTCACTTCCTTAATGAAGTCTCTGATTGCCTTTACTTAGGTCTTCTATTTGTCTCTGTGTACCTCTCCTTGAGAGTTCTTATCACTGTCTGACTTTACATTTATTTTATGATTATCTGATTACTGGTAGTAGATTTCACAAGGCCTGGAATTTTGTCTTGTTTGTTGGCAATTTCATTCTTAGACTCTAGTACCGCGCTCGGCATGTTGAAGGCACTTGATACTCACTTGTGGAATGAATGGAAAGAGTAAGTAGAATTTCCTGTTTTCCTTTTTTAAATCATGAAATATTTTGGATTATGACTGCAGCTTTGGGGGTAATTCTACGAATGTTGATTTGTTGTTCTTTTGTATTATTTTCTAAAACATTTTTATTTATATTTTCTTTAATAGTTATTTAAAATGCTCTTTTAAAATTTTTGAGTTTATACTTCAGCTTTATTTTGTTCTAATTTTATTATATTTTTCCTGAAACATATATTTTTTATATTATGAATAAATACTAGATGTTACTCAAATTAATGTTATTTTCCTTATGCTGCATTATATTTATTGGAATTGTATAAACATATTTCTGTTTGCTCATGCTTTTGAAAGAGAACATGGATGAAAAATTTACATTTTCTGACAGCAAGGTGTGGGGATTGCCTGACTCTGTTCTCATATTCTGATCATGAAAATAATCTGCTTTTTAATTTTATCCTGCTGGAATAATATATCCCAGTGAACTTTCAGTGTTTTTGCAGACCACTAGACTGAAGGCTAATTTCACCTGCTCTGTTTCACAGTTCTGTAAATATAAGAATGAAATTTTATTTTTATGTAAGTTGATATAAAATATTTACTTTTGGGGAGACACTGTACAAGATAATACTAATAATACTAATAATACTTGATACTTAGATAATGTTTTTGATATGCCAGGCTTGATATGCTTTAAACATATAAACTCATTTAATTCTTAAAACAATACTACAAAATAATTATTGTTTAATCATCGTTATTTTTTATTTTTTTATTTTTTATTTTTTTTTCAAAGATTTTATTTCTTTATTTGAGAGAGAGACACAGCGAGAGAGAGAACACAGGCAGGGGGAGTGGGAGAGGGAGAAGCAGGCTTCCTGCCGAGCAGGGAGCCCGATGCAGGGCTCGATCCCAGGACCCCGGGATTATGACCCTAGCCAAAGGCAGACGCTTAATAACTGAGCCACCCAGGCGCCCCAATCATCGTTATTTTTTAAATGTGGAAACCAAAGCACAGGGAAAGAGGTTAAATAAGTTACTTAAGGACACACAGAAAGCAGATAGCAAGGCAAGGTTGAGTTCCAACCAAGAGCCCATGCTTTTAACCACTAAACTGTATTGCTTCTCAAGAACAAAGACTACTTTATATACTTTAATTCAATTAATAGACCCAGAAAGTCTATATAAGGTAGATAGCATTAACTCCATTTGAAAAAGAGGAAACTAAGTTCAGAGAGGGGGAATAACCTTCCATAGGCCACAGATATTTGAAGTGTCTTAAGTTCAGAATTGCACTGAGATCTACTAACTATCCTACATGAAGCTGACTCTAAACCTGTAACTTTCATCGTATCAGACATGCAATGAAAACTATAAATCTAAGAATGCAATATTCTCAACAATTTGTACTTAGCAACTACTTATCTTAATTCCAACTTCTTTATGTATCCTGTTGTACAGTGTTCTTGGAGAGAGGGGCATGAGAACCAACAAGAGATACGTGTTGGTAGCACTTTGCTAGGACTGGTACCTATCTTACAGGAGGTACTAAATAAATATTGGTTGAATGAATATTCCATTATTTTTTTAGTGATCTTCTTGCAAGAGATTTAGTAAACATCCCTCACAGCAGTTGAAAATCAGACACTCTTTCTTTCTTTCTTTCTTTCTTTTTTTTTTTTTTTTTTGGTTTTTAGATTTTTGCTTTCTCAGTGTTTTCATCGGTAAGTGGATGGTGAATGCAGAAGGACTTTATCTTGTTACTTCATGTTCGTAGTACCAAAAGATAGTTTTGGGCAGATGATATGCATTTAATCAATATTTGTTGAAATGATAAATGTTAAGAGAAGGCACATCTGAGAAATCAATATCTACCTTCATTGGAAGCAAAATTTATTTTGAGAATAAAGATGATTTGATATTGATATATACAAAAAACTATATCTTTTTAAAACATGATATAAGGTTTCATAAAAGATTTGGTCTCACTGAAATATGTATAATCTTCGGCAAAACTATTAAACAATGCTTTAGTTAACCTCATGACTTGTAATTATTTTATACTTTAAAGCACATTTATAGATATTAACCCTAGGAATCTAAAAGTGCACAATATTAATGAATGGTATTGGTAAGTTGTAAGTTATTTACATTAATGAGCTCATTATAGATTTATAAAAAATAATTTTTCGAAGTTTATGAATGACATAATTAAAATATGCTATTCTTTTGTTCAAATATCCATAGCTCAGTCCATTTTTGAGACATTCTGTTCTGAAGAAAACGTTTAATGTCACTCTACCAAATCCTTTCCTGATTAAGAGAGAAAACACTTTTACTATAAAACAAAAAAACAAACAAAAACACCCAGGAAGCAAAGTAAAATCTTCTAAATGGTAAGTGTGCTTGTTCTCACTGAATCATAGGGTTGCTACATTTTTACAGTTCATAAATTAACTGTCATACAGAATCTCTGAGACAGATAATTTTTTTCTTTCTTCAAAGCAATGCATTTGTATCCTTATTCTAGAGATTGGTTATGTTTATAGCCCCAGGGAGTAAATAACATAGTAGAGGCCACTCTGCATGCTTCTAGAAATAAGTGATAATCTGGTCAAGAATAGCCAGTATATTTTCACTTTTAGAAAGTCTGCTTTTCATTTGCCTTTAATGCTAAGATAGAAGAGTTACCTTAATGAGGTAAAGTTGACAGCATTTCTTTTAATTAACCCATCTTTTAAAACAAAGAAATCTAAAAAATAATGCCATGCTCTAGTCAGTTATTGTGAGATTACATCTCAGTGAGATATTTAGGCTTTTTCAAACAAATTGTATAATCAAGCAAGTTTGAACTAAGAATATTCCTAAGTAAATAGTTAATAGGTGTATAGTAATGACTATCAGTGGTTTAGATTTTAATTTAGGTTGTTTTGGGTTTTTTTGTACCATAGGATGGGCTTGAATAATTTGATGTTACTGTATTCTAAAAAAGATTGCTTTTCATTTCAATATCTACACCGCAAAATGACATTATATTTCAGGAATCTACTGAGATTATATTAATTGCTAGGGAATTAGATTCTAAAAAAAAGTACTTATTAGAATAATAAAATATAGAGTTTAATATCTGATAAATTGTTAGACTACTTCCTGGAGTAGAGATCAGATTTATCTAAATTTGTCATCAGAATTTATTCTTGCCACAGCCTGGACCTCTGACATCCGTAATGGTAGCCACTAGTCACATGTGATTATTGAACACTTGAAATGTGGCCATTTCAAATTGATACGTACTGTAAGTTTAAAATGCACACCAGATTTTGAAGACTTAGTTTGACAAAAAAGGGTATAAAATATCTGATGAATAATATATTTTTTTTAAATTTAATACATGTTGAAATGATAGTATTTCAGATATACTGGGTTAAATAAAATATACTATTATGATTATTATCAGCTCTTAATTTTTACATTTAAATGTGATTATAGGCTCATATTATATTTCTATTGGACAGTGCTGGTCTAGAACATCTATGTTTTGGAATAGTGATTTCATCAGTGTATTGGAAAACAGTATCTACAATAATGTTTTATTTTCAATTCCATTTCACACAGTATACTTTCACTTCTATTATGTATTTTGTTATGATGGAGCAATAGCCCATTAACTACTCATGGTCATTGTTAATTATTAATATGTAGTAATTCTTTAAAGTGCAAAAATATGAAAACTATTTAAAACTACTGTCCTGACTTTTGTACTATAAATGTTATAATTTTCAATTTCATATCTATTTTTTGATCCCATAAAAGGTTATTATCATTTCTCAAGTTATATTTATTTAGATTTACCCATATATTTATCTGTTTCATTGTTTTATTCATTCATTTATTCCTTCTTGCATTTCTGTGCTTCTCTTTGGGATCATTATTTTCCTTTCTAATGAACTTCTTTTAATGTGTGTTCATGAAGGTTTGCTATTGATGAGTTCTCTCCTTTTTTGTTTGGAATCATTTTTATTTCATCTTCATTTTTGAAGAATATTTTTACTGGATAAAGAATTAGAAGTTCCTACATATATTCTTTTAGCACTTTAAAAATGTCATTGCATTGAATAATGCCTTCCATGGTTTCTAAGGAAATGTTTTTCCTTTGAAAATGATGCACCTTTTCTGGCTGCTTTTTCAAATTTTCTCTATACATTTAAAAAATTATTTTTAATGTTCCTAGGTTTTCCTGCCCCTACCCAAATCTTCCTTGGTGTTCACTAAAATTCTGAATTGTGTAGGTTGATGTCTTTTTATCAGTTGTGGAAAATCATCACCCATTATCTCTTAAATTATTGTTTTTATAATATTCTCCTTTATATTTTGCAAATGCAATTACGGATATTAAATCTCTTTCATTACTGTGTCTCATGTATCTTGTATATATATATTTTTTAAGATTTTGTTTATTTATTTGACTGAGAGATAGAGAGCACAAGTAGGCAGAGCAGCAGACAGAGGGAGAGGGAGAAGCAGACTCCCTGCCGAGCAGGGAGCCCGATGCGGGGCTCGATCCCAGGAGCCTGGGATCATGACCTGAGCCGAAGGCAGGTGCTTAACCAACTGAGCCACCCAGGTGCCCCTTGTATATTCTTTTCTATATTACAGATCCTCTTTCCTTGCTGTATACTTCAGTCTGTATATTTTCTAACACTCTCTCTTCTAGTTCACTAATCCTCTCTTCAATGGTCCAATCTGCAGTTAAACACATCTATTGCTTTCTTAATGTTAATTATTATATTTTAAATTCTATAATTTCCTTTTCATTATTGTTTATAAATTCCACTTGTATGGTGAGATCCACTATCTTCTCAACAATTTTGTTACACATTTTACTCTACATTTATTTTAAAGGCCACAAACTCTGAATCACCTTTGGATATGCTTTTATTGTCTCTTTATTCTCTTAGTTTCTGTGTTTTGATTCTATCTCCTGGCATGTCTAAGCTTGATTACAAGTTATTCGTAACTTATGAAAAATTATAGAGGAAATTTGATGCTTTATCTCATATTATCTTCCTCCAGACAGAACATCCTTTCGCTTTCTCTCAGGCATCTTATGTATGGGGCAACCAAATTTTCCCAGTGTGGGATTTTGCTTGTTCAGGATTGGGCTTCATGTTTTTTGTGAGTGTTGATCTAATTCCCATCAGGTTATGTTCCTAGTGTGTAGCCTTTCTGTAATCTTAACAGGAAGCCAGTGATAATCACTAGAGTTTTTCCTCTAATATTTTTACTTTCACCCTTTGAAATTACCAAACACTCTGTGCAACTGCCTAGATCTTTAGGGGCCACTTTTGACTCTACTTCTTAGTCTTTTGACCCTACCCCACTTCAGATAAAATCAAACAAATGTCCTGAGGGCAAAAATGATACGATGTCAAACTCATCAGTGTTCTTCCCTTTTCTTTGGGATTTTGTCCCTTCGTGTCCTATTGTCTTAAACTTGAACTCTAAGGTTTGTTTCTGAGAAAGCCAAAATCTCAATTTAGATTTCTATCCAGTTTGTGGTTGTCTTCTATTCTACTTTAAAACTAAAAGAATCCTCTAAGGGAGTGTGAGGCTCATCTCAGTGCTATTCCCTCCTCACCTTCCTCACCAGGCTTCTGGGCCTTACAAGATCTGGTTGTCTGTGTAGCTCTCCATTCTCTTAAATAAACATAAACAGAAATAAATTCTCTAATTTTTCTCAGAGACTTGGTCTGCAATGAGTTACTCTGCCATATCTGAAATTCGTCCTTTACTGTAATTTGCCTTCTTTCCCTTTTACCTCTAAAACAATTTCTGAAATCCCATATCTTTAATGGACATTTATAACTGAAGAGAATATCTCCTAAACATGATATATCCTGACATGTAACTATTTACTCAACATCCTACTAAAAAGTACATATTCTTTTTTAAGGAAATGTAGTCTCTTATTAAACTTACTTGCAAATCTATTTCTCTTTTTATTAAGTTCAGTTAGCCAACATATAGTACATCATTAGCTTTTGATGTAGTGTTCAATGATTCATTAGTTACAAATCTATTTCTTTAAGATTATTGTCACATTATAAACTAAAAGAATATGTTACAGTTATATGTTTAGTTATTTAATTATTTTTACCAGATGTCACACAAAAATAAGTCCTTCAAAAATGTTTTGGTATCCCAGACATTGCCCACTCACATCCCAAACCCTTTGTAAAATAAAACTTCAGAAGATAAAACCAGACTAGCTCCTTGTTCAACATTACCATTACAGATGAACAAAAAGACTGGTTCTATCTTTTCTGTTTATATACTCTCCTAGCATTACCACCAGAGAACCTCACAAAATGACATTAGATTTCCATTTAGAATTATTCTGCATTTCAGTCAGTATAGTGTCATTTGGAGGCTTCCTCCTTTAATTAACTTTCAGGAAAAACAATTTTATTTCACAATTAAAGAGAAATGTAATGCTTGGCTAAACTACTACACTAACTCTAAAGAAAAATGAGTGAGTTAACAGGTTCAAAGGGCTGCTATCAGCCCTACTCATGTTTGGATGAAGGGGAAACAAGCCAGATTACAGAAGGGTGTTGGATGATTGAAAATGGGGAAAGAATTGCCATCTGAATACCAAATAACAGGGGTGAAGTCACCAGAACAAATTTCTGGACTTCACAGGTTTACCCTGGGTCAATCAACCCACATTTTGTTTAACTGTTCCTGGTCATAATGGAAATGAATGTAAAATATTTTTGTTATGTGTAGTCTCACATACATAAAACTTAGTGAAAAAATTGATATTTCTTCTGAGATGAAATCTAGTACAGCCTCAAGTGCCTGGGTGGCTCAGTTGGTTAAGCGACTGCCTTTGCAGGTTTGATTCCAGGGGCCTGGGATTGAGCCTTGCATGGGGCTCCCTGCTCAGTGGGGAGCCTGCTTCTCTCTCTCTCTGCCTGCTGCCCCTCCCCCATCCTCCACTTGTGTTCTGTCTCTCTCTCTTTCTCTCTCAAATAAATAAATAAAATCTTAAAAAAAAATCTAGTACAGTCCCTTATGTGTTACAAGTACATTTTATAAATAATTTAATTATAAAGAAGCTTAATTCCCAGAATATTAACCAATGGAAAAATTAGTATATTAAATTATATTTTGAAAGTTTGAACAGCTTATTTGGTTGCTATTTCTTTTCTGTTCTCTCAGTTGGATTTAATACATTAATATTATGATATAATATCCAAACAATTGCAGGTATAATATATATTTAATATACACTTTTAACTACCTTGAGTTTCCAGCAGACTCATTAGGACAATCTTAAAGCTAGGATTATCACATAATATGAATTACTTGATATCAGTGATACTTAGTTAATCTGGTTAGAATAAAAGAATATTTTGTGTAATTTTTTATATCTTTTTTTTATTTGATATAATGAACTAGAGGAGCAATCTGAAAGAATACTTTGGCTTAGGGCGCCTGGGTGGCTCAGTTGGTTAAGCGACTGCCTTCGGCTCAGGTCATGATCCTGGAGTCCCAGGATCAAGTCCCGCATCGGGCTCCCTGCTCGGCAGGGAGTCTGCTTCTCCCTCTGACCCTCCTCCCTCTCATGCTCTCTGTATCTCATTCTCTCTGTCTCAAATAAATAAATAAAATCTTTAAAAAAAAAAAAAGAATACTTTGGCTTAGGTTGAGAAATACAAGAGACACCACTTACTGAAACAGCTTTTCTTTCCCCACAGATATATTCTAAAGCTATTATCTATTAATATAAAGGTAAGCGGACAGTTCTCTCACAAAGAAGTAATTCCATTTTGATGATGCCCTCCATCAGCTACTCAGAGGAATATAATTGCTCTTCTAACCTCAAGAGATAGAAAAATCTGTTCTTGCAAGACATTTAATTCTCTTTCTTTTCCTCAAAATTTTCCTATTACTACAGCAGTATATATATTCATTGCATTCTTTCTAAACATGTATTACTAGTGCTTCCATATAAAACACAATGCTGAATAAAGACACCTCAAAACCCTTTCTTTTTTACTGTAGTATTTCATTCTCTAACCAGAGAATACAATTACTTTCCAAATACTAGGCGTGCTGAAAGTAAGTACATGATGTTATTATATGTATGTGTTATCCGCTTGACTTATTTTCTTACTCTTCGTTTCTCTGAAATTATAGAAGTAGAGAATAAAAATCATAAAAATATTATTTACTTTGTGTATGTTTTTCTTTGTGTGGATTTTATGTATAGATAAGAGTCAAGGAAAAAGTGATTAAATTATAGCAACACATAGGGGCTCCTGGGTGGCTCAGTTGTTTAAACGTCTGACTCTTGATTTCGGCTCAGGTCATGATCTTAGGATTGGGAGATCAAGCCCCCATGTCGGGGTCCATGCTCAGTGGGGAGTCTGCTTGAGATTTCTCTCTCTCTCTATCTCTAAAAATAAATAGATGAAACTCTGAGCTCATGTCCTAGCTATGTAACCCTAACTGAAGTTCTGAATCTTTGTTCTATGGCTGTAAAAGCAGTCGGTGTCCTAGATCAGTAGTTTTCAAACAGAGCTGCTGCTTCACCATTTGCCAAATGAGTTGCTAAAGTACCAGAGCTTCCCAGTATCTAGCAACTCCCCAGCTACTGTACTCTGGGATGAAGTCTTAGAATCTATATTTTCCTCTAGGTGTTTATGTGGTGAAATTAAACTCTACCTACATAATTCCCAAAGTTTCTGTCAAAAAAAGTGTTTTTTTTGCAGCAGTTGCCTTTTCATATGTCATGTGAACTATGTCAAATATACTTCTGGTCACAGAAAATTCAGAAAACCAAGAGCATTTGAAGTATATTACATATGTTGCACCTTGCATGTATTCTTTTCGGGTAGTACCTTATAGAATGATTTTTATTGTCTTCCTCTTAATTATATTCCTCTATAATAGATCACATAATATGAAAATCTGTTCATGAAAGAAAAACAGAAAGATGAAAATTCAGAATGTGGGCAAGTTCACCAATCACAACTCTTAAGATAATGTATTAATTATTCAATAGAACAATTCTTATGTCTGTAATTCTAAAATTGTGTAAAAACTTTCTAGACCAGAACTAGTTGGAAGAACAGAACCGACTGGAAAAGATTTCCCCCACCACCAACTGATACTTTCCAAAAATTGTATCCGAAAGTCTTTTATTTGCTTTAGTTTTTATCTTTTTCAGTTGAACCATCACTATTACTTAATATTAGTTTTTCTTGAGGAGACTTGTCTCTTATTTGATAATTATAGAGCCCATTTTGCAGAGGCAATTTTTTATTTAGGAATATTTTTTAATCATCTTCTGTTCTTTAGTGTTACTGACCAATTTAACCTTTGCTTAATATGTTAATGTTCAAGATATTCAGTGTTATTACAAAAGGAATTTCATGAGCAGGACAATCCACCACGTGGGTACTCTCAAGATGTATGCTGTTACTGTTACACTGTCAGGGTTTCCCTATGTTGCCCAGGGTTATCATTAACTATGGTAACATAGATAAATCCCTGCTCTAACTCATACTAGGGCATGCTGCCTAGAGTTCCCCAATGTGAGAAGCAGCTAAATTGCAAACAGGATCTATGATTTGAATGATCTTCCCTTGTGACTTCTAACTCTATGTCTGATTTTATTTTATTTTATTTAAAAAAAATTATTTATTGACAGAGAGAGAGAGAGAGACAGTGAGGGAGGGAACACAAGCAGGGGGAGTGGGAGAGGGAGAAGCAGGCTTCCCGCTGAGCAGGGAGCCCAATGCGGGGCTCGATCCTAGCACTCTGAGATCTTGACCTGAGCCAAAGGCAGAGGCTTAATGATGGGGAGCCACCCAGGTGCCCCTGATATTAAAGACATTACTTGTTTTCTTGCTTTCTGGAATATTAATTAATACTATATAGTATATTTCTTCCAATCAGAAGCTATTAAAAAACTAGCACTGTACCTCATTTTTAGCAGGTCTGCAAAATTATTATCTACCTCTTTATCTCCAAGATTGCTGAAAATGTACTTTACGTGCCCTATTTTCCACTATTTTAAATCAGACCTTACCAGTGACTATCCCTAAATTTGGAGGAAATGCATGAAGTAGTTTTCATGGGATTAAATACTAAACCTTCAGAAATTAAAAATGTGTCTCTACAGAGAAATTATACATCATATTTAACAGAGACTATTTATTTAGAAATTATATATAAACTGTCTATAAACTATATATACTATAAACTATAAAACTATAATCTATAAAACTATTTATAGTTTACTTTTGTAGTATATAGTTTAAAAGCCAAGTCTTACCTATAAAACTCAAGATGACAAAGCTTCTATTTGTAATCTTGCACTCATAACTGCTGAACATAAATTTGTTTATGTAGGATCCCTATATTACTTTACCTACAATTCTAATAAATGCCAAGCACTAAGAAAATCTTGGATTCTTGTCTGCAGAATTATCTCATGCATGCATGTGTGTGTGTGTGTGTGTGTGTAAAACTTACAGGAAACTACTTCTCCAAAATTTTTTACCTAATTCTTGAAAAGGTGAGGTGTGTTTTGTCTGTACTCCTTTGAAAGTAATGTACTTAGCATAGAAGAAAGGATATAAGATTTGGGGAAGTGGTTTTGAACCAATGATGTCCAGTCAGAGACAAAACTTTGATTGAGTGATGCTAATTAACACAATAAAGATGACAAGTTTCTGAACAAGAAGAAAGCTGTGTAAAAGAGGATAGCATCAATCCATGAGATACCACTTAATTTTTCACAAGGCAGCTTCAACATGAGGCAACAGATAATCAAAAAACAAGTTGACATCAAAAAAGAAAATTCAGGACCCATGTCTTGGTCCGGGCCCCTTCTGCACAATGAAATAAGTCATGATACATTTATGTCTAAAATCATATTTTGCTACACTAAGTAACGAATATTATATAACAATGACTAAGGTGTCAAGAAAGTTTCATTAAGCCTCTACTTAACATGACAGTGAAGTGCATAGCAGACTTAAGAAATGTGTCCATTAAAAATAATTAAAATTTTTCATTGATAGTATTTAAAAGGTTATAGCTCAGCTGTCTAGATAATTCAGATATCCAGAATGATATCTACTCTGAGGATTATGATTTTATCTTCATATTAAGTATATCTTATTTAAAAAAATTTTTTTATTATGTTATGTTAATCCCCATACATTACATCATTAGTTTTTGATGTAGTGTTCCATGACTCATTGTTTGCGTATAACACCCAGTGCTCCACGCAAAACGTGCCCTCTTTAATACCCATCACCAGGCTAACCCATCCTCCCACCCCCCTCCCCTCTAGAACCCTCAGTTTGTTTCTCAGAGTCCATAGTCTCTCATGGTTCATCTTCCCCGTATTGATGAACTGTCTTCAGTTTGCCTTAGTGCCTAGACATATAATTTTCTCTACAGTCAAATAATAAAAGATCTGAAGTGGGTTTTAACATCATTCTTAGTAGATAACATCATAGGGGAGGCATAAATTCATTACTGAACCTTGTCTTCTCTTCCCATGGTTAAATATGTCTTAAATCTTGTTGCAAAATGATTTCTCATTTTGAATTTCATTTTGTAAATTGCTTCAAAAGTTGAATGGGGATCTATGTAATCTATAGGATTATGTGGAACATTACATTTAAACCCATCTTCTTAGAGAGTGTTTCTGATTTGCATAAATTCTTATTATTGTTTTAAACAATAATGAGACAAGTGGGGGCACCTGGCTGGCTTGGTGGGTGAAGCATGCAACTCTTGATCTCGGGGTTGTGAGCTCGGGCCCCATGTTGAATCTAGAGATTATTAAAAAAAAAAAATCTTTAAAAAATAAAAAAGAGTGAGACAAGTAAATTGAATATAGCATGGATCACTATGGTTTTTATGTAAGAATGATAATGTATTGCAGGCTGTTTGCTAAGGTGTCACAGAGCAAATTTTTAGGAAAGGAAAGACTACTTTCCCATATCCTGCATATAAAGCTGTTCATCCTCAAAGTTATGAAATTAATACTTAAGGATAATTTTCCATGATGTCAAATAAATGTAAACTGCTGATCCTAAAACAAGGAAGTTAACTACCAATTGAAAATTTTGTGCAATAGATCATTGGTTTTTTCAGCAATAAAAATGTTTTACATTTTCTTTAATAATTGATAAGGTCTTATTCTATTACAGACATTCTCAATGCACTTAGTGGTATAAATTCATAGAATTACAAGACTCAAAGACTTTTCATAACTTCCAGCTCACAGAGTACAAATCCAATTCTGCAATGAAGAAATATGTATAATGGGAGAACTCTATTAATATTTTTCTGAAACTGCAGAGAGTAGAATTAAGTGTCTTTGAATTTTTGATGTTTTGATGTTTTCATAAATACAATATAAACTTTTCAGAAACAAAGTCTTCAACTTACATATCTTCATATCACCCAAAATGCACAGCAAAATATTTTGCACGTAATAGTCAATTAGTCAATGCATGTGGATTTACTAAGATAAATTCTGCGCATGCCAGGTTGATGATAAAATAAGAGATGCAGCAAAACAAGGTAAGGTGTTTTTCTTCTCCTTTTGTTCGGGCTAAATATTATTGCAGTGTTGTCAAAAATATCAGGCCACCTTCAATGTACCTATTTTACTAGAACTTGTTGTAACTTACTTGTACTGATGAAAAGAATCTTCCAGATGTATATGGTTGAATTATGTTCTTCAAAAAGATGTTGAAGTCTTGACTCCCAATATCTGTGAATGTGACTTTATTTTGAAATAGAACATTTGCAGATGATCAAGTTAAAAAAGATTATTTGGGTGGGTCCTAATCCAATATGATTCTATCTCTGTAAAAGGGAGAAAATTTCTGTCAGTATGGATGCATACAGAGAGAACTCCATGTGTAGATTAACTCTTCAATCTATCTCAAACTTCAAACCTCCAGACTGAGTCAATATTCTATTGTTTAAGCCAATCAGCTTGTGGTACTTTGTTCCTGCAGCCCTAGCAAAGTAACACAATATGCGTGAGTCATAAACAATATAAAATTTAGACTTCTTTATTTAGCTGATATAAGGATGGGTTTAAAGTTTAACCTTTTTGTTATTAGTTAAAATGTGCTTTTGGGGGCAATAACAATTGTGATGCAAAGTCAACAAAAATCTATATGCAATATCAAATTTTAATTTGGTGAAATTTAAAAAAAAGTCTGTGTATAGACCAGTATTGGAACTGAAAACTAAAAAAAAAAAACCAAAAAGATGAAAATAAAAAAAAAACACAAAAAACATAGATGAACAAATACTGTAAAGTGATCATAGACTTTCTTTTCCTTTTCCAATTTCTATTCTTTCTGCCTTTTTTTCAATTTTATTAATATTCCTTATTTTGCCCATCAACAATAAAGTGTAGGTAAATTCTATTTTCTTATGGATGGGAGGAGGGAAGAGGAACACCTTTTTTTACTTCCAGTAATAGTCATTTAAAAAAAAAGTGGAAAGGCATATCATTCAGAATATACGCCCACACACTCCCTTTAACCACTATATTTAACCACCATATTTATATTAGCTTGAACATTAATTCTCTACTTCATGTTATAGAAGCCCTTCCATTTTTCATCATTTCCCCTCGATTCTCTGTTATCTCTGAAAATATGTATCTAATTCAACAATCTGGATACATTCTCTTTATAATATTGTTTGTTAATCTGTACATTTTTACAATCTGGATGCATTTTTCTTTACATATATGTTTGATATGCTTTGTATAATGTTAGAAGTTAGATTCCTGGGGAGGTAGTCTCTGGCAGGCAGGGCAGGGGGTTTAACATGCAGAATGTTTTTTCAGGATCCTGAGACCAACATTTACAGAAGAGAGCTGGCATAGCAGGACTGAGCAGAGGGAGAAGGTGACGTACCATCCAAGCTCAGCAGCAGCCCCGGTCAAGCCAGTGTGGCGCTCTGCAGACAAAGTGGGACTTTCGGAGTTGTGCTGAATCGGGCTAAAATGACTGACCCTTATACTCCTGCATGTATCAGTCACTGGGTGTGGGTCACCTTGTAGCTATGGGTCACCTATAGTGACTCAATCAGTCATTCGGTGTGGGTCATCTATACAGCTCTCTGTAGCTGAACCAATCCCTTCAAGGGGCTGACAGTTCAAAGCTGTCTGGCAACAGCACTCCCCAGCAGCTGAGGCAGTAAGTCCTTCACCAAAAGGAACCCGGGTATTGCATTTCAGGGTCCACTACATGGACAGGAGAGAGTATGTCCATGAGTTCATCTTACCTCAATGTAAAAGATACTGTCCTAAAACTCTAGAGATTGATTTTTCTTTCTTTCTTTTTTTTTTAAGATTATTTATTTATTTGACAGAGAGTATCAGTGAGCACAAGCAGGGCAAGCGGCAGAAGGAGAGGCAGAGGGAGAAGCAGACTCCCCACTGAACAAGGAGCCCGATGACTCGATCCCAGGATCCCAGGACCCCAGGATCATGACCTGGCTGAGGGCAGACGCTTAAGTGACTGAGCCACCCAGGTGCCCCTGATTTTTCTTTTTAATTTGGAACAATTTTGATTATAAGAGCTATTGTGCTTAAAACTTTTGTAAATGAAGAATTATTTACTTCATAAAGGATATAATCACACACCAACTTAGATTTTTAGCTTTAAGGTAACTCATATATTCTCAGGTTGACCTTGCTGGAAGCAGGGTTCACCTCTATGCCTGGACGCCCTCTCCAATTTTGAATGCTAAATGCTTTCTTACACTGATAGCTGCTGACTTGAACTTTCAAACACTATTAGATCAGCATGATAAAGCTGACTTAGAGCAAACACTGAGGAGTGACTCCTGTTATTTTGTCGCTGGTCACCTCTTACTGCTATCACTTAAGGGAATTTAGGCTGGGACTTTAAGACAAAATTATTTTAACTGCCATGCCCTGGATGCCATAAACTGTCCTAGTTACGGGCCCTAAACTATTTTCAGCCAGTTACTTCATACATCTGCCTAGAGAGCTCAGATTCTGCTGGGACCACAGGTAGGTATTGCATTGGTTCACCATCCTGCTGCGTAAGCTCCCTGCACATTGTTTCCTTTGTTCATTAAGCTCATAATTTGAAATCTGTTTCTTCCCCAGGTTTTTGTGCCCTGTATTTGGCCATGAACCATCTAGCTCCTTCACATTTCCTTTGTGATTAATCTAATCCCGGAAACAATCTCTTTCTGCTTCAGTTCTTTCTCTTTATTGCTAGAGAATTAAGTTCTTGTTCCCATCCTTTTTAATCATATCATTATCTCTGAGTTCGACTTTTCCTGTGGCACTTGGTCACTTTTCTTTTATCATCACTAAGCTTTTTAATTTTGTATAAATCCTTTCTGCTTACTGATAAAATTTGCTCACCCCTTTATGGCATCAATTTTGTGTATTTTCCTCATAGTGGCAGACTTTCTGGTGCTCTGGTTTAAACTTGTCTGTAAATACCACAAAATTTCTACCAATAGATAGGGAGGACCCATGTCCTCACCAAAACCAAAGTGCGATTTAAAATACAAATTTTCACAAAAGATATATGTGAGTCTTAAATGTTCAATAGGCCCTTATATCTTTTCATCGTTTCTTTTTGTTAAAAATCTATTTTGCTTAGCTCCTAGTTTCCTTTTTGCTTTTTCTAACGTCATAGGTCTTGGGCAGGCAGGTTTATTATTTATCCATGAGACAACAAATATTTTGTAAGCATAAATAACAGTCATTCTGAAAGCCAGTGTACATTATGATTATTTCAGTCACAGCAAGAAGGGTTTATCTTAAATTCACTGTTATTTTATGAAATAGGTATATGATAATAGCCATAATATCAGTTAAAATAGAAATATGATTAAAAAAACAGTCCTCTTGATTTCTTTAAAGTATAATGGTTTGTCTGTAGTAACCCACTGTACCCATTATCCAGACATTCTCTAGTCTATTTTTGACTTGTTACTATAGTATAAAACATAATCTTATGAAATGAATTCAGCAAAGTTGGAGGATACAAGACCCATATGCAAAAATTAGTTGTATATCTATGTACTTCCAGTGAACAATCCAAAAGGAAAATCAAGAGAACAATTCCATTTACAATAGCATAAAAAGAATGAAATACTAAAGGATAAGTTTAACCAAGGAGGCTCAAGACTGGTACATTGAAAGCTATGAAACATTGCTAAAAGTATTAAAGAAGACCTAAATAAATGGAAAAACATTGCATGCTCATGGATTGGAAGACATAACATTGTTAAAATGGAATTATTCTGTAAAGCAACAGACATATTAATGCAATCCTTATCAAAATCTTAATGGCCTTTTTTTTTTTTTTTGAGAAATGGAAGAGCTGATTCTAAAATTCATATGGAATTCCAAAGGACCACAAATAGCCAAAACAATCTTGGAGAGAACAAAATTGGAGTACTTGTACTTCTTAATGCCAGAACTTACTACAAAGCTACAGTAATCAAACGGGTGTAGTACTGACTTAAGGACAGACACATAAATTAATGGAATAGAATTAAGAATCTAGAAATAAATCAATACATCTGTGGTCAATTTATTTCGACAAGGGTGCCAAAACCATTCAATGGAAAGAATATTGTCTTTAACAAATGATGCTAGGCCAATTGGGTATCCATGTGCAAAAGAATGAAATTGGACCCTCTCCTCATACTATATACAAAAAGTAAGTAAATGGACTAAAGAACTAGATGTCAGAGTGAAAACTACAAGATTCTTAGAAGCAAGCAAAAGTAAATCTCATGACCTTGGAGTTGGCAATAGTTTTTTAGATATAACACCAAAAACACAAAGGAAAAAAAAATAGATGAATGGGACTTCATCAAGATTAAAAATATTTGTGCATCAAAGGACACTATCAAGAAAGTGAAAATGAGACCCAAATAATGGTACAAAATATTTGCAAATCATATGAAAAGAATCTAGTATCCAGAGTATGTAAAGAACCCTTACAACAAAAAGACAAACAACCCAATTAAAAATTGAGTGAAGTACTTGAATATAAGTTTCTCCAAAGAAAAAATAAATAAATAAATAAAAATTTTGCCAAAGATATACTAATGATCAATAAGCACATGAAAAGATGCTCATCGTTTGTCATTTGGGAAATGCAAATCAAAACACAATGAGATATCAAATAACACCTAGCAAGATGAAAATAATAATAATAATAAATAACAAATATTGCAGGGATATGGAGAAACTGGAACATCCATATATTGCTGGCATGTAAAATGGTACAGCTACTATGAAAAATGGTTTGGCAGTGTTTCAATCACTTAAACATAAAATTACCGTGCAATCCAGCTATTCCATTCCTAGGTATATGCTCCAAAGAATTTAGAAGAGATGTCAAACAAAACCTTGTACATGAATGTTCGTAATAGTACTATTTAGAGTAGTCAAAAAGATACAAACAACCCAGATGTTGAGAAACTGATGAATGGATAAACAAAATGTGGTATATCTCTACAACAGATTATCATTCAGCCATAAAGAGTAGTGAAGCACTGATCTATGCCATACCATGGATAACTCTGAAAACATTAAGCTTAGTAAAAGTTTAAGCCAGACAGAAAGGCCACATATTGTATGATTTTGTTTATATGAAATATCCAGAAGAGGCAAATCTGTAAAGACAGAAAGCAGATGAGTGGTTGCCAGGGTTTGTGGGTAGGGAGAAAGGGGTAGTGACTGTTTAATGGATATGGAGGTCCTTTTGGGGTAATGAAGAAAGTATTATGCAACTAGAACAAGCTGAGAGCTGCAACAATATTGTGAACATCCTAAATGCTATCAAATCGCACACTTTAAAATAGTTAAAAAGGTGAATTTTATGTTGTGAATTTTACAACCGAAAAATGATTTATGAAAAAAAAGAAAAGGTGCCCCACCAAATGTACATTCTTTTGAAGTTTCATTCCTCATCAAAGTAGAAACTTCTTTCCAAATAGTTGTAATGGGTAGAATTTCATCTTAAAGTCCAAGTGAAAGAATATCTGAGGACGCTTCTTTGTTATTACACATGATAGCATATGATGGTAATCAATTTGCTAGGTCTGTTAAGAAAGTTCTTTAGTTTCGTAGATACTAAGTCTTGCCACCAAACAAGAAATTCTATAACTGTATTAAAGAGTGTGACTTGGATCATATGAATAAGTCTAATAATATGTGTGTTTTACTGAATTGTAAAATCACTAGGAAAGTTTTGGTGTCCCCTGGCATAGATCTGTGGCAGCTATTTCCACACACTTGTCACCCCCCCAGTTATAATTCCCATCTGAAAGCCTTTGAGCCAGAAGAGCCCTGGACCTGCATGGCATCTGTATAAAGAGGTCATCACACTGATTCTTAAGTCTTCTGCCTCATTGTGGTAAAACTGATCAAACTCAGAAGGACCATCTCTACCCAGCCTCTTGCTTTGAAAGAGCAATCACGTTCTCGAAGCACTGGCAATGCAGTCATTGATTTTGGAATCAATGGGACATTCAGGGCAGCACTGGCTCTCTGATTGGCAGCAGGAAAATGGGTAAGAACGTTTCAAACTTTATAAAAAATAAAAGCAAGTAAACATTAAATTACGTGAAATCACATCTGCTCTGGCTGCTCGTATCCGAGGACTTACCTTGAGGCAGACGTGAAATGTCCAACATTCAACTTCAGAAATTTGAAAATCAACCAGCCACCCTGACATTGGAGTCCAATACCCAAGATTCCATCAGAGACTTGAAAGTTGACTTAAGGGCTCTTTCAGATATTTAATTTTAAAACTTTTATCAGTTTCCAAGAACCAGGATCCTAGGTTGTAGGCTTGGATATAAAAGTGCAGCCCCATGACTCTCACAACAAAAATCCCAGCATTGCTTTACAGGCAAAAACTGTACAGGCAAAATGTTTTCCTGGATGAAAGCTACGTTCATGTGCTGCAAGTGCAGGTAAGACAGGCTTGTGATGGCATTTTTGTTCTTTGTGTATTTTTCTGAGCTTTGTCTCTTCTGCTCCCCTGCAAGTGCCTCCACTGATGCTTTCCACTGGATTCATCTGTCAAAATAGTGTCAGTGAGTGAGGAGAGTTTGTCCTTAGTCCTCCTGATACTGCTTTGGGAAGTTGATGTTAAGTTCCAGTGTTTCATTTTGATTTCTACAGACATCTCTAATCCTGAAATTCTAACACACTATACACAATTTGTACTTAACTTCTTTGGTATCTTTTGTTTCTTTGATGGACGGCTGCTGCCAAAAATCAGCTTGGGTGGGGAGCTAAATTTCCAAGAAATGTAAGAACTGCACGCATAGCTAATATCCCTTAGGTTTCCTCCTGCACTCCACATGATAAACAGAGACCTAAGCCAGAGCTCCTGCCTTCTGGGATGGCCCTTACCAATGATGGCTTTGTCTCTTACTTGAGTCCCAATCCCCTGGTCTGTAAATCAGACATAATTGTGTTTGTCATCCCCTTTACTTCACCAGGGGATTTTAAGGATTGCAAAGCCACATAGCACATGACAATATAAAATGCTACGGTAATGGTTAAAATGAAGAATGACCTTGTCCCGCCAATGAGTAATTTACTCTCAGGGAGTAAGTTAGGCATCTGGGATGTGAATAAACTCTCTCCAACTGTGAGGGCGCCGTTTTCAGCTGACTGCTAGAGGACATGGAAGAATATACTGTTTCCACAGGAGGCCAGAGTACTTCTGCCCTTCCCACTATGCCTACATTTTTAAGGTAACTAAAAAGTTACAAGGAGATATTAGGCACTCTTGAGAAATTCTAAAAATTAAATCTGGGAAATCATCCCAGTCTTAATGAAGTAAACTTAATTATTGAAGTAACCTCAAATGTCTATCCCTTTCATATAACAAACTGAAGTCTTTCCATATGCCATCGGGTTCTCCCCTTGAAGTCAGCCTCAAAGACTAGAAGCATGAACAAATCACAGTTGCTCTTCACAGCTCATGATAGCTTTACAAATTATGAATTTATATTAGCTTCTTTTATTCTCTTGATAAATGGATTATTATCACATTGTAATGAAGTGTAGTCTTCAAGTTCACAACTTATTTTCGAAGTTAGTGATCATTTTGCATGAGTTTGCTAGGACCGCTAGGGTAACAGAGTACCACAGATCAGGTTGCTTAAATGACAGGAAGGCATGTCTCATGTTTCCTGGAGACTAGAAAATGCATGGCCAGATTGGCTCTGAAGGCTGGGAGGGAGAAATCTGTTCCATTCCTCTCTCCTAGGTTCTGGTGGTTCGACAGTAATCTTTGGCCATCATTAGCTTCTCCTTCATCACCCTAATCTGTGCCTTTATCTTCACTTGGCATTTTCTCTGTGTGCATGTCTGTGTTCAAATTTCCCCTTTTTATAAAGATGCCTGTCAAATTGGATTTAGAGACCCACCTTACTCCAATATGACCTCATCTTAATTTAACTAATTACATCTGCAACAACTCTATTTCAAAATAAGGTCATACTCTCTGAGGTATTAGGGCTTAGGACTTCAACATATGAATTGGGGGCACAGAATTCAAGCCATAACACAATTGTATTAAATCTAAATTAAGTGTATTCCAGCAAAGCAAGAAATAATAACTCATGATAGTTTGAAACTTATATCTGAAGTCATATTCATTTTTTCCATACTCTCCATGGCTTTTTAGATTTCCGTTGCATCTTTAAGCTTTTATTTTCAATGTCTATTTAGTGTCAATTGCTTCTATTCAGATGTCTTACAGGTGCTCTTTCTTACCCTTTCTAGAGTAATTTCTACATTTTTAGGATTCTCAATTCCATGACCATTGTTTGGATTACCACTTCATGCATGGGTTATATATCATGTGTTCACTCAAAATTAATAAATGCTTGAAAGCCACGCACCTGAAGCTGGGTTTTAATGAGTGTGCATGGTAGTAGCTCTATGACCTTGGGCAAGTGAGTTTCCTTGCCAGTAAAGGGATTCCTTTGTAATAGGATTTTAGTGAGGACTATATAGGATACTGAAAATAAAGTTGGTAAAGCTGTGGCCATAATGCTTGAGACTTAGCAAATGCTCCAGTTTTTCATTTAATTATTCAAAATGGCTCTGTGTTATCTGCAAATTGAAGGGAAAACAATGCAGACTTTTCTCCAGGTCATTCAACAAAATTTACATAAGACTACACATATATGGTTATTCAACTATTTATATAAGACTATATCAGTTTTTTTTTCTAGGTTACATTGCTATAACAAGTGACCCTCCCATAAATCTCAAGTAGTTTATAAAAACAAAGGGATTTTGTGTGTGTGTGGTTTTGTTTTTGCTTTTTTCCTTGTTCCTGTTTTGTATTAGCTACTTGTCACAATAGTTCTGCTCCTGCTCCACATTTCTGCCTTACTCCAGAATGCAGACTAAAAATAGAGCCTGAAGGCCCTATCTAGAACACACTATTCTTATAACAGAGGAAAGGGGAGCAAACCAAAGTAGGCAATGGCTCTCAGAATTTCTGCTCACAATTGCCATTATTCTCACTTCTTCTCAAATTCCATTGCCCAAAGCAAATCATTTGGACTAGCATGGTATCATGAAGTTGGAAGGTTACTCCTTCCACTGAAAGGCACTGCGAGTCACACGATAAAAGAAATATGTAATCTTCTAATAGGGTAGGAGGGAGAAAATAATTTAGAACATAAGACAATCTGTCAGCAAGCCCATTCCTAGTTCTGATACCAGAAAAACACCAGGCTTAGGATTGTTGCCTCTGTAGATGTGCCCTTTTAGTTCTACCCATTGTTGTTGTTCTTCTTCTTAACCTGCTGGAAAAACATAATAATTATAACCTTGAAATGACTAATATTGATACCCCTTATCAAAGGCTTTTTGAAAAACATCTCATTGTCATACTTTTGTCCACATGCATGATTAATCCCTTCAAACTTCCCAAACTAAATTATGTTTCCTCCTTTGCAGATTCATACTTGCTTTCCATAATTTATTCCCAAGTATTTAGTGGTCTGGTAGACATCTTTTGTTTCTGCCTACTTAGGAACACTTTTTGCCTTCTAGTCATAAGCGCCCCCCCTCCTTTTTTTCTTAAATTACCCTTTAACCATTTTCAGTCTCCTGTCTCAGTTGGGTATTCCATGCTTTAAAGCAATATGAAATTAAAAAGAAAGGCTCATTATGCACTACAATTTGCTCAGAGAAATAGTTCAAGAATAAATCTTCCAAAGTATAGGTAGAATTTGGGTAAGTGATTGGGAAGAATTCTGGATGAAAGAATTAGGGTGAAACACAATACAGATGATCAAGGCCAGGAGTAAGCTCAGCAGGACTGGAATTGTAGAGTGCTTTAGGGGAGAAAACAAACAAACAAACAAGAAAGAAGCTTGGGATAAGCTAAAAGTGGCTTTTGGTGACAAGCGAAGGTAATTAGACTTCACCTTGTCAGCAATAAGGAATTTACAAGGAGAGAATAGAATAGTGAAAGTACACACACTTTATACCACAGTGCTTAAAAGCATGGTCTCAGATCGTTTTCCCTGGATTTGAATCCTAAACAATTACTTACTAGCTGTATAAACTTAACAGACATTTCACAGTTTTATTTCTCATCTACAGTGGGAATATATTTATCTGCGGAGTTAATGTTCACATGTAGTTACCACCATCTGCTCTGACTAGTTTAAGTGTGGAGGGCGTTACCACGGAATATTAATGGCTTTCGGAAGCACTGACTGAAGAAAACAGTATTTATGCTTAGATCTGAAAGTGAGGCCCAAAACTGCACTGCAGAACTGGACCAGCACAGGATGCCACTGCCATACTGAGACATCATCCCTACCTCTCCTACGTAGAGAGTCAGGGCATCTCTGCCACAGTTTACAATAGAAAATGTCAACCTCTGAAACAAATAATACATTATATGTTAATAATAAAAAAAAGAATAAAAAAAAGAAAATGTCAACCTCCAGTCTGTGTCTCTCTCAATTTCATTCAGTTCATTCAACTTCAACTTCATTCCCATTTTGCATGAATGCATGTGAATGATGTCCTGAAAGCTTGTCTGGAAATGGGTCTGGGGAATGTGGTGCTTGGCGATCCTACCTCTGAACCCAGGAAGGCAAACGGGAAAGAAATTAGATTCCATGTGGAAGGAGCCAACCCACATTATCACCTCCTAACTAACTCGGGGTGACTGTGAGGAGGAGATGACATTCTGTGTGTCGGACCTTCCCCACGATGTCTGACAGATGGTAAGTGCTCACAAAAGATTTTAGGATTATAGATTTGAATAAAGGAAAAACCAGAAGCAAAGGAGTCATTTATGACATCATTGCTGTAGTTTAGAACAGAAGAAATAATGGCACAAAATGAAAATGGAAATTGGAAATATGAACAGGAGAATAGACATTTGAGCTATTCCAAAGGCATGATGGACAGGATTCAATGATAGAACATAACTGCTAGTTTCTAAGTTTATTGTCCAGATTGCTAGTGATTTTCAGTTATAAAACTACTTGTTTTACTCCAACATGCATATTAGAAAGGGAATCACATCAGTTTCAGATAGCAGAATTGGTTGTCCATAGTCTTGTGTTCTCAGACCCAAATATTGTTAGGGCGGATACTGAAGAGTCTGTGGCAACTCAACCTTCTCTTTGAAAGAGTAAATCTCAATAAATATGTATTGATGGCTCTTAAGCAATATCTGATCATTTAAATAGTTATTTACCTAAAACCAGAAATGAAATTAATATGCTGGGGTTTTTTTTAAGATTGATTATGTATTTATTTATTTATTTGACAGAGAGCACGCACCAGCAGGAGGAGCAACAAAGGCAGAGGGAGAAGCAGGCTCCCCACTGAGCATGACCCTGGGATCCTGACCTGAGCCATAAGCAGACGCTTAACCCACTGAGCCACCCAGGCATCCCTGGGTGTTTTATCTTGTAAGTCAAAATATCTCCATTTGTAGACAGAAGTCATTAGTGGAGAGAAAGTCCGGCCATTTTTTCCTTCTTCTTCTTCTTCTTTTTCTTTTCTTTTTGTTGTCAAATGATCCTTTATTGACGTATTTTCCTTTGTAGCTCTTAACTAGCTGGGCTTTCCACCACACCACTATTGATGTTATCTGTGATGTCATGGGGTGGTAGCCGTCAACATTGCAGCCCACAGACTGGGCAGGCCCCAGGATCTCTTTAATGGTTCCAGAGAGTTCTCTGGCTAAAGATCGGTGTCACATCAGTCAAGCAATGTTGACAGTTTCACCAAAAGTGATGTTTCCACTGCGCTTAATGTTTTCTGCTTCTTTCTATCTCTTGGAGGTTGCTTGAAGGCTTTGATAACAAGGCAGAGGCGGAAGGTACCTCGTCAATCTGGCCTGTCTGTTCTAAATGGTCAGCTCTTCACTGTCATCCTCAGACCCTTCCAATCACCGGTTGCCTTAGAGACAGACCCGGAGGGGTGATCTTCAGTGCCCCAACCAGTGCACCTCAGGTATACGACTCTGATCTCGTTAGGGTCAAACTTAGGTAGCACGGTGGAGGTGGCTGCTGTCGAACGAACCTGGATTTGGGATGACCGAAGACAGCTGCTACTTTGCCTCCTCTGAGCTGAAAGCCAAAAGCGAGGAAGTTAGATCATTTTATGCAAGACATTCATTTCCCTGAAAAATGATTACTAGTAAGGCCAAAGAATGTGTTAATTCCAAATGCTCGGTAGGACATCCAGCCTCACTAGGTTATAGACTCTTCCAGGAAGCCAGTGTGCTAGAGTTCTCACAGTTTTCTCACAGTTTACAAGAGGGGAGCAATTATTCGCTTAGCACCTTGTTCATATACTTCGTACATGAATAATGGCTTGTTTTTTTGTGATCTTCGGTCAAGGTCTTTGGCTCTCAATCTTCCGCCTGCTTCTGTTCATCTCTCTCCATCTCCCTCTCCCTCTCTTTCTCTCTCTCATTCTCTCCCCCTCTCTTTTTCCCTTTCCTCTGCTTATATACAAACAATACAGGCTAGTTAGTTTAACTAGAATCTTTTACTGATCACTGATTTTTGTCTGCTTAAGGTGATTGTTTAGCTAGTACAAAGTGACACTTAGTATATTTGGTGACCCAGACTGATCCCTTGAATGATGCTGATTCCTTAGGCACTGTACTCAAGACTTATTGGAGATTTTCTAACCTTTAAACCCGTGAGTATGTGGGCCAGATTAGAGGTGTGTTACATCTTTGCTCTTAAGAACATTCACTTTAAAGCGATGAGAAATGAATTGTCTGCTTCTGTACATGTTCATCTCTTGTTACACAGGAAAATGCAGTCAGAATTAGTTTAAAGATAAAAATTTTAGATATAATGTGAAAGATTGGAACATGTTTACATTGCATCAATAAACCATTATAACATGTGGTTATAGAAAAACATTTAAAAGTATGAACAAGAAAATTAACATTTATCGAGCACTTCCTATGTACCAGGTACTATAGGGAGCATTTTATATGTATTCTCCCAATTATTTCTTTTAACAATCATATGTGTTAAAGACTATTATCTCTACTTTATAGACAAGCATACTGAGGTTTAGGAAAATCAAGAAGTGAGTCCATGTCATACATATGCTGCTAGGAAGAGCAGTGCTAGGAACCAGGCAGACCGATTGCATACCCAGAGGAAATAGACATGTGGCTGTTTCATGGGAACTAAGATCTTAATTTCTTAATGCTAATATGAAATTGATTCACTAAGCAGTTTCTCAGGAAAAGCAAATACTAAATGTCACAACAGATGGAATGCTAGTTTGTTGTCTTATTCTGCCCATTGGATGGTTCAAGCTATTGCTTCTGGCTTCAGAATTTCAGTTAGGAAAGTCAAAGTTAGGAAAAGTAAGTGAGAAAGAATAGAATCACAATGGGCAAATCTTTCAGAAGGACAAATTCGAGATATATTTCAATAAGGAAATGAAAAGGGAATATTGCTTATCTCTAAACTACTTTTTAAAGAATAAGAGTTGTGTGTGTGGGGGGAAATATTTGTTCATTCCATTCCTTATGCAGCATCTTTGTAATATATGTTGTGATATCTACATGTAGCATACATTAGTGTTGCTTTCATCTGCAGAATCCAGAGACTCAGCTATCGTTTCTTTTTCTTATTTTCATATTTAATCATGCATGGTAAGGAAGTTTGTGGCCAATGAAATGCCTACTTCAAGACCTGTGGCCAAGTGGAGGGGATTTCCAATTTGCTCATCACTCTTAGAAGTCATATGGAGTTAAGACAAAGGGACACGTGAGCTACCAGCCTGCATCTTAGGCTTCCTCCCACTGAGTTACTGTCATAAATTCTAGTAGTCACTATCAGAGGAGGTGCCTATGCAACTTCCCTTTGATTCCTTGCCATTTCCAGGTTTTGTAATAACTTATGGCAGCTTAGTGAGCTAAAGCCTCACTTTGATTAAATCCTAGGCTTCTTTTTGTCTTTCTTTGGTCTACCTTATGACAGTGAAACCAGCCCGAAGGACCCAGCCTGGCAAGGTAAATTCCCAATGATTTATGCAGTGTCACTTTCTTGATGATTAACCTGAATAAATCATGGTGGTATTTTCAGCAGTGATACAGCTGCCCTTTATATTCTTATCAGTTTTCCAGGCGAGAAGAAATTAGCCCAGTCCTCCCATTGATCTTGTGAGGAAAATTGTACTTCACAGCAGGGGTTCTACTGATAAACAATGAACACTACAAATCACTTATCAGCTTACTTTTAATCAATAAAACTTCTCACGATACATTATTCTAACAATTGGTCTAAATCACTGTGCCTATAACTGTTGTTTTCAAAACCTTTTAATCTAATTGGAAAATCTTCCTTTGTACTAGTAATAAACACTCACTAAACTGTCTGCACGTAATTGAGCTATAGTAATTTATGAGTGCTCCCTTACTGTTTTGTCCCCTCTTTAATCAGACAGACCATTTTATGTCTTTAACTAATGAAATCTAAAAATCCACCCAGTAGATCTGATCAAATGTCACTAGTGACTAAATCTTCATTAACACTGGCAGGTTCCAAACCTGACGTCCATCCATCTTGATTTAATTATTGTCTCACAACTGTCCTCTTGTCAGGTGGCAAACACCTTTTCCCCATTTCTTCAAATAGCACGCCTTCATCAGCAGGCCTACGGAAGATCTACAGGGGTAAAGCACAGCCTTCTGGCAGCAAGTCTATGAGAGCGCTAGGGATGGAAACAGGGTCATCTCCAGTGTAATCAATTCCATGTCTCCTGGTCATGAGCACTGCTTCTGTTTCCCTTTCTTTTGCAACTTTTTCTACTTCTTATCTTCGTCGGTAAAAAAATGCACTTCTATCAACGCACTCAAGGTGTTCAAGCCCTGATAAATTAATTTATGCTACCCAAGGTCAGAAAAGAACAAAAGATAAACCAATATCTGTTAAGAGGAATAAACGATTCCCACAATAGCTGATTATTACAGTAGGAGAGTTTTCTTGGGAAACTAAGATTGGAGCGAATGGAATTAGATACTAAGCTTGGAGAAGTGTCATAAAGTTGGCACCTACAACTGACCAGCCAGATCCACAGGAAGGTTTTCACGAACTATATTCAACCTGAAACTGAAAAGCACTTATTTCCCTGAACTGTTCTCAGAAACACTGACTGATCAGGTTTATCTTGAAAGTTCCTTGTTGTCCCATCGGCCTCATTTTGAAACATGCCCTCATATCATTTATATAATTCCAAAAAGGAGGCCACTCACAAGTGACTCGGGTACCTTAAAATTAATAAAAGAGAAAGAGATACTGACAAGCAGGAGCTGAATCAAAAGAGAAAGGAACAATGACATTTGCTTTGAGAGCTGGTTCAATTGCTAGTTAACAAATGCTTATGTAGTTTTGACCTATGCCAGGTACTCTTCTAAGCCCTTCACAAAGTTTAATCTTAAAAACAATTCTAAGAGGTTGGTTTTATTAAAAAAAAAAAAAAATGTTTTCCAGCTGAGGAAACAGAGACAAAGTTTAAGCATCTTGCTAGAGCCGCACAGCTAGTGAGTGGTAGAACTGGGATATATCCAGAGAGATAGGCTTTGGAGTTAATGTTTTTTTCTCTACATTATGCTACCGTTTTGTACAACTGAATGTCTGACTTTATGAGTTTCTCGAATGTCGGGCAAAAATAGAGCATAGTAATACCTTGGGGAAGACATTGCTCCTGGTATTTAATTATAAAAATGTATCCTAGCACATATTCCAGAGAACTCTCATCTTTCACAGTGATCTCCAAAAAAGGATTCCATGGATCAATGAATTGGGGTATGTTATCCATTTTTTAAATTTCCTTGGAAATTCACAAACACATTGGTATGCTAAAGGCTCTGAGAAGATTTACAGCGAAGACATAGGATAACTAGATGTAACCTAATATTTGTAGACCTACTCAACAGCAGAACAAGTTTTCTGGAAGACCCACTAAAATCTTGCAGAACCAATGACTCACCATGAATCACCTTAGGAAAAGTCATGTTAAAGTCTTGTTTGCTGTGGGTCCGTCAAAGGGCACTGAATAATATGTTAAAAATTTTCTTAACATATATCCAAAAAACAAATACAAACTGGTTTTTATACCCTTCCATCAAGTTTTTTTTTTAATTGAATGTTTAGCACTGAAATACCATGTGTTTAAAGATGATCCTGAGGAAGGCTAACCTTCATATAACCTTTCTGTAGTCAGTGGATAGGATGAAACAGAATGAAGGTGCCATCTGCCACAATATCCGTGACTATAATTTACATATTATTAATGTTTCAGATTAGTTGCTTCCCAGCTGAGATTTTGGAAAACACTTATTAACATGGCCTTAAATCATGTTTTAAAATGGGATACAAATATTTTATTACACAATACAGGAGGTTTTATGTCTTTAAGGGAGGTTATTTTTTCTCAGCAATGGGTCAATTGCTGACTCCCAGAGCCTTGTGTTTTTGAACAGTTTTATGTAATCTCTCCTATTTGGGGCCTACAGTTGGTTTTTCTACGTGCCGACAGCATATCTTTGCATAAAACTGGGGAAGTTCTTGTCTTTTCTGTTTCTGCTTGGCTAGTCTTCAGTGTTTAGAAGAGAGCTTAGACTGATCAGAATGTGGTTAGAAATCTAGCTCCCACTTTTTAGCTCTGGGACTTTGGCTATGTTACTTTGTATTGATAAGTCTTTGATTGTTGGAGGAGAGTGGTGATAAGACCTGTTTCACATGGTAATTGTGATGACTAACTGACATACTGCTCTTAAGTATATTGTATGGTACAGGCTATCACCCACTAACTGGTATCTATTTCTAAGATCATTGCTTAAAAATTTAGTTTTTCCTTAGAAATACTGGGGGGCTTGTTAAAGCACAGATTTCTGAGCCCCACCCCCAGAGTTTCTGATTCAGTGGATCTGGGGTAAAGCCTGAGAGTCTGCATTACTAACAAATTTCCAGGTGTTGCTGATACTGTTAGTATGAAAACTATACTTTAAGAATCATTGCCATAGAGTAACTGACAAATGTTCTTTAAAAAGAGAAGCTGTCAAAGTGATCATGTTGTATCAGGTGCATTTATCAGAGGAATTTACAGATATGCTATCAGAGACATTTAAGTAACAATGTTTTGTTTCATTGTTGTTTTGTATCAAATTCCCTTGCTCTGACATAATGGCAGACTGACACATTAGAGCCCATTTTCGATTCTCCCAGGTCTGTCTCAATGATGTGGTTAGGATGGTTCTCCCCTAAAAATTATCCAGTGAGAAGTAACACTCATGAGTCATTGGGGACCCCTCAGTGTGCAGCCTGGACAAGAATCATCGAAAAGCTCATCTTTTCACCTTAGAACAGATGGAAGCAGCTAGAGTAAATGATAGACAGAAGGGGAACAGAATTCATTACATCTTCTAAGTTAATATTGACCTGGGAAAAATACAATGATTTGAAAGTTTGTCCTGCTAACTGAGAAAGCCTTCTTAATTAGAGGTAATGTCAAAAAAGGTGGCTATTCCCCAAAATTCCTGCTCACCTACCATCTGCTACTGATAAAGGTTGGCAATTAAGAAATGTTAAGAGTAAGTTCTAATTACCTTCCTACCCTTGTATCTTGTTCCCTTGTTGCTCTTTGATAGCCTTGATTGAAGCCCACATGTGACTCACATCTTCTGCTGCATGCTGGCTCCTTCTGCCTGAATACGCAGAAATCATCATAAATCCTAAGTTGCCCTCTGGTAAGTGTCTGATGTTAGAAACATAATCTTCTACTTCTTAACGCTTCTGTGTATTTTCATCTAACTTTACTGTATTCCTCTGAGTGTGGCAGTGATAGCAATTCTAAATTTAATTCCCCAAGAATGGCACTCATCAATTGGCCTAATCCTCCCCTTTGTTAAATTTGATGATGCAATGGAAGTGGCAGCCTTTCTCACCAAGCCCTGACCAAGTGTATTGAGATCCAGGTGGCCATATCCTATTGGTGTCACCTCTTCTTTTATAAGTCGTAGAAACAAATTTTAGAACCTCTATTTTCAGTAGAGAAATTTTATTTTCTGTGCCTTGGGTACTGCCAGTAGAGAACAGAAAAAGAAGAACAGTATGATTTTGGAAGTCATTTATGACTGTGGAGTCTCTGGTTATGTAGAAATAAGAACTTGTTTGCTCTCCTACTGCCAGATAAAAATGATGACACTCCAACACCATGTTGCTATGGTGTGTTTTGGAGGAGAGATTCACCTCACTGCACTGACCTGGAAAAGTCCAAAATAATTGTTTCATTGAGGCCATCATAAATATATCTCTACAAGTAGTGCCCAGAAGCCACAGAAGATCTCCAAATATCTGAGTTTATGAAATTTATTTATATCTAGCATCTGTGCAATTTTTCTCAGTAATTATTTTAGCAAAAACTGAAGAGCCAGATCCTGATAATTTTCCACTTTATCACACGATTCAAAAATGCAGCAGAATCCAGGCAGTTCTTCTTTGTGGAGCACTTACAGGAGCAAAACCATATGCTGTTCTTGTTCAGGATAACTATAAATCCTTAAACATTTAAATGTACTTGTCTTTCAAACTGGTATCAACTCCAAAACAAACAATTTAATGTGAATAACTCAACACCTAGAATGTCTATGTACCAAACAGTTCATTAATTCTATGCATGTATCCACACAGCAGTCGCAAATGGCTTCATGTGTTTTCATGAATAACTAAAGTAGGCTAGAAATTAATATTTTTTCTTTTAAAATAGTCCATCAGGGGGCACCTGGGTGGCTCAGTCGGTTAAGCATCTGCCTCAGCTCAGGTCATGATCTCAGGGTCCTGGGATAGAGCCCCACAATGGGCTCCCTGCTCAGCAGCGAATTTGCTTCTCCCTCTTCCTCTGTGATCTCTCTCAAATAAGTAAAATTAAAAAAAAAAATAGTCCATTGGACTTGAAGCCATTGAATTGTAAAGTTAAGGCTTCAAAATCATCTCATCTGGTGATTTTCAAGTTTGGCTATACAAGCTTCAGAGTTAAAACACATATACCTACCCGAGTCTCAGGTATTTATGAATAAGAATAAGAACAAGAATTTGAGATTCCTACTGTGTATTCAATGGGAAACTGGTATGTCTATTTTTAGATGTTTTATAGATCATTCTGATGGGCATCTGTATCAGTTTCCTAGAGCTTCCATAAAAAGTTACATTAACTTGGTGACTTAATACAATTGAAATTTATTCTCTCATAGTTCAGGAGGCTAGAAGTCAAAAACCAAGGTGTTGGCAGAGTCATGCTCCTTCTGAAAGCTCTGAAAGTGAAGAATCCTTCCTTGCCTCTTCCAAGCTTCTTGATGGCTGGACATCCTTGGCAATCCTCAGCTTGCAGCTGCATTGCTCCATTCTCGGCCTCTGGTGGCATCATTGGTCTTCTTCTCTGTGTGTCTGTGTCTCTAGGTCTCTCCTTATAAGGACATCAGTCATTGGATTTAGGGCCCACCCTCATCTAGAATGATCTCCTCTTAACTTGATTACATCTGCAAAACCCCCATTTCTAAATATGGTAACATCCACAGGTATTAGCGATTAGGTATTGAACCTATTTGGCGGAATTCAATCACTAACACCCCCAAAGTGAAAACTTCTTTTAACCTGGGTACTGCGTGGGACCACTCATGCTGATGGGTCCTTCCTGGTCATGGTACTGTTCCTACTTTGTCTGGAACTATCTGACTTATTCATAATTTTCTGTATTCACTATTCCCAATTCATGTGTATAGAGAGGACTAGATAATGGGCAGATATCAACACCTTTATATATTCCCACAGAAGAAAGGACATTTTAAGAGGTGAAGGGATAACAAGTGCAAAGACTCAGAAGTAAGAAAAACTTGACATGCTTCAGAATGAGGAGATTTTGAATGGCGAGTATTGGAGGGAGGGGTAAAGGGTGGAGTTGAAGAGGGAAGCAAGGGCCAGGCCATGAAAGGACTTAGAGGTCATGCTGGGGAGCTTCAACTTTCCTTTCCCTTAAGCCAATGAAGAGCTGTTGAAAGGTTTCAAGAAAGGAATTGTGTCACTGCATGACTGAGTTTTGTTTTAAGAAATATTACCCTAGTGACAATGTGAAAGTGAACTTAAGGGGGCAAGAGAGGAGTCTTGGAAACCATTTAGAAAATTGTTACCTTTGTGGACTGCAGAATGATGATGCCATAATTCAAGGTGCTGGTGCTAGGGTGGAGAGAAAAGAACAGATTCAAGAGATTGAGTGGAGAGCACTTAGTGGTTAATTAGACACACAAGGAGTGACATAGGATAATTATGTTTTAGCCCTTCCTCCTATATCATTCATCAAAGGACATTTTTGTAACACTGTGTGTTCCTCTCCTATGTTTTATACTCCTTCACCAAAGCATGCATTTCTCAATCACCTTGTTAAAAGCCTGAAAATGTTCACCCATTTATAATGCTTTTTATTGCCAGATCGTAAGATAGCAAAAATAAAATGTATCTTTGAATAAACTATCACATCACTTCTCAGCAAAAAACCCTGAACATAGTACTCAAGTATACATAAGATAAATGTGAGATGCAATTATTATCTATTGTGATCTAACTTTACACGTTTATTTCAGTGGAACCTGGAACTAAAAGAAATCTAAAGAAAGAAGTATTTCGAATCATCTTCTAGCCAATTCTAAATTAACCAGAATTCTCTCTTTAGTCAATATTCACTGTTGAAAATCTTATTAAAATGAAATTGTTAAAACCTTGTTTTACTAACTAGCTATATCTTGCCAAACATAATTTTTTGATGAGTCAAGGTTATTTTTGTACTCCTAAGTAATCAGTATAAATATCAATGATTAATCACCCTTCCACCCACTCTGTATTCCGTAATAACTTGATTCATTAAACACACCAAAGGAAGAGTAAGATCAAGTTTTTTTTAAGAAAGGAACAACCTAGTATAGAAAGTAGCATAGTTTCAAGGGGAGAATTCTAGATTGGACTTTCAGGAATGCTACTGATTTTAGACAATGGGTGTGGGGCAGAGGGTGGAGACAGGAAATGGTTTCATTTGTGGACATTGAGGGAGCACTAGTGCAAAGCTGTCCACCTGGTGTGTTCAAGGAATAGCAAGGAGGTGAGTATGGCTAGAAATGAGTGAGCAAGGAGAAGAGGTGTACAAGATAAGGTCTGAGAAGTAAACAGCTATGGTTGTTTTAAAACATAATTTCCAAATTCTCTGACATTCCTTTCATCAAGAGGTAGAGCCTAGGTCCCTTTCCCTTAAATCTAGAGACTGGTTGGCCAATAGCATATAGTTGAAGTTATGCTGCTCCAGTCTCTAGCTCCAAATCTTAAGAAGTGGCCACCTTCTACCTTCTGTTCCTTGGGATTCTTGCTCTTGGAGCACAGCTGTCAGCCCACAAGATGAGCTGGCCACTTGGAGAGACTACTTCTAGGTTCCAGCTAAGAGACCACTGACCGCCAGCATTAGTTGTCAGACCTGTAATTCAAAAGGCCTGTTGGATGATTCCAGCCCAGCCACCATCAGACTCCAAGTACATGAGGGAGCCTGAGAAAAACCACTAGCTGAGCTTAATCAATGCCAGATATAATAATAATAAAAGATAATTTTATATTATATGATAATAATGAGATACAATATATAACATAATCAGTGTTTCTTCATCCACTAACTTTTGGGGTGATCTGTTACAAAGAAATAGGTAAATGATCAGAACACCAGGTTCTATATCCAGGAAGGCTTTTTAGGTCATTGTGAGGTTTCCATCCTGCAAGAAAGAGACCACCAAATTTCAGCTGAAGGTTAATACGATTTGCTTTACCTTTTAAGGATCACAGTGAGTACTGATTTGATAAAACACTGATAAAGGGTAAAGGGTGGAAGAAAGGAAATTAGGCCAGTGATGTAACTAAGGTGTGAGCTCACGGTGTTTGGGGTCAAGGTGGTGGCAGTGAGGTGGGTAAGAACCACCCACAATCAGGATACCTTTAAAGGAAGACTGAACAAGATTTCCTGCAAATATTGCTGTGGGCATAGTCCACTTTCATATATACATTCTCCCAGGAGTCATTCTTATTTATAAACATTTCCCTCTTAGTACAGAGCAAAGTATATACATAATTTTTGCCTTGTTTCAGTCAATTTATTAGCATATTTGAAGGGAAGGTTGGAGCATTGGGCAATTGCTGTGTCTATACCTCCTATTTCATTCTATGGAACATACTTTACCTGGTCACTGGTGGCCACTTCTGCAGCTCTTTAAACTTCCCCAAATAAGTACTCCCTCTGCCCTCTTTGTTTAAAGTAAGATAAATGAAGGTTAGAGAAGGAGTGGACTAGACGTTACCTGGAGCCCCCCTAGATATTTGTATCTGCTTTCTCTCACCTAGGGGACGAGTTAATTAGATGGCCACTGTTCTCACTATTATGCTGTGGAAATTTTTACTTCAGTGAATTACCTTGTCTGATACAAAGAAATATATAATTAAGGCCTGTGGGAAACCATGACACTTTGTAGCAGCTTCCACACTGGCTACACTCGTGTCAAAATACAGTCTGCCAAGTGAACTATGCATTAAAACAAAGTTTGCTTTCTGTGAATACTTTGTTCAAAAATGATGAAAAGAACGAGTTTAGGATGAGCTTAAAAGTGACAAAGGAAAAAATGCAAACATAATACAAAATAACAGAGAAATGAAGGATTCTGGGATTCTGGGATTCTGGATATGGATGTGTTTAGGAGAGAAGAGCTGATGGAATTATGAGTTGTCATCAAAAATGTAAATAACTGGGCGCCTGGGTGGCTCAGTTGGTTAAGCGACTGCCTTCGGCTCAGGTCATGATCCTGGAGTCCCGGCATCGAGTCCCGCATCGGGCTCCCAGCTCGGCGGGGAGCCTGCTTCTCCCTCTGACCCTCCCCCTCTCATGCTCTCTCTATCTCATTCTCTCTCTCAAATAAATAAATAAAATCTTAAAAAAAAAATGTAAATAACTAAGCCCCATGAGACCAAATGCTCACAAACCACCCTCTAACACTGAAGGGTGGGCATGTGTTGCATCAAATCCAAGTGTGGTTTGTCTCATCTAGCCTCTAAGTCTGAATCAGTAATCACACAACTTTAAAGCACAATTTTCCCATGAAGAGAACCGCCAGTCTATGGGTAATGCTTAATTTTGCTGGATGAGATCTCATAATTCAACCCATAAGACACCAAATACTAGCCAAATGGAAAGAGCCTTTCCGAACTTGACTCTGACAGCATTCGTTTTGGAAGATAAAGTAATATTTTGACTTTAACTTTGCATTTGGAGGTAAGAGTAACCATATCAGGATTTCTACAAAATTATAAATAAAAGGAAAACTTGATGTCTGGTTACAACAGCTGCTGGACCATGTGTAACACCATTTCAGGGGCAGGTAATAAATGAAGCATGAAAATACAGTAGTGGCACCATCCGAGAGCCACATGAAGAATCTCTTGAAATTATAACCTAATTAGGCCTCTGGGAAGAGAATGCCTTGCCAAATGCAGGTATTCATTCATCATATTCTGAAATATCATTTCTTCTTTTATTTATTGAGAATAAGCTTTGCAATATTTATTGTCAATTAAGAAAAAAAAAGTGAAGCACCATATAATGGAAATAATTATCAGAGTTCTAGCTCTTTCTGTCATTAACATGTAAACCTGGGCAATTCATGTCCTGTCTAGTCACAGTTTCCCCAACAGTAAAACTTCAGTTTCAATAGCACTTCTCCTCCTCAAGCTCCTGCTTTGTTTGTTCTTCAGGTTGGTTTACCCCAGACTATGGTGGGGAAATGCAGGTGTTGGTCCTTGGTTGCTCTTGATTTGCACACATGCCCAGCGTATCTGGGACTCATGACAGTGCCGACCACCTTGTAGAGCTCCTCCTGTCTTTTGGGTACAGCCTGCTGTGTACAGGAGCTCGTGGGGAGGTGGACGCCCTCCTCTTCATCATCTAGATCCTTTGAATAATTCCAAGACCGTAACAACAAGATGGCAGAGCCAAAGGACTATTTTATGGAAAGCCTGGGATACATTAAAAGAGTAATTACGGTGGAGGAGGCAAAAGTCAACACAATGCACTATATTGAGCATGTCCAGAGTAAGCACTGCACACAGGGAGAGAGTGCATAAGGTTCTGGAGTGCACCTCCCTCCATAGCCTGCCTTCCCACCTCTCAGGTTCTACAGGGGAATGGAGATGCTAAGTGGAGAAGTGACTTGAGCCTCAGGCCCCTCAGCAGGAGTGGCGATGAGTCTTGCGGGCCCCGTTGCTTGTGTAGTAGTGTAAGCTGCAGTAAGGTTCATCCCTAGAGCTTTCACTTCTAAATTTTTGTGGTTACATATGGTGAATTATCACATGTGCTCATTTCTCCCCAAAACATTTCATTCATTCATTCAACTGACAGGATGAGGCCCACCCACAATGTGGAGAGTAATCTGCTTACTCAAATACTTTGTGAGTTTGATAAAAATATCAGTTGAGGAAGTAAGATATCTTAATTCTACCCATTGATTTGTAATATAATGTCTAATATTTATTATGATAGTAATCTGTATACAATGTTTTATGCACATAAATATTATTTAGAATTGTGAAAATGAACACAAACTAAATACTTAATAATAAGCAAATGGCTAAATAGATAATAGTATATTTTTCAGCCCTTCAAAATATTTTACAAGAGTTTTTTAAGGACATGGGAAACTGCTTGTAAATTTTTTTTTTTTTTACTGCTTGTAAATTTATGATTAAAGTTGTATTCTCTCTGTTTGTAATTTCTCACTTATGTAAAAAATGCATAGACCAGAAGGGTATTTACCTAAAAATACATAGTTATTATCTAAAATGACTATTATCTCTGGATGGAAGTAGTATGGATGATTTTACTTTGCTTCTCTATATTATCTTTATTAAGATTAGCTTTGGGAGGCGCCTGGGTGGCTCAGTCGTTAAGCGTCTGCCTTCAGCTCAGGTCATGATCCCAGGGTCCTGGGATCGAGTCCCACATCGGGCTCCCTGCTCGGCAAGAAGCCTGCTTCTCCCTCTCCCATTCCCCCTGCTTGTGTTCCTGCTCTCGCTATCTCTCTCTCTGTCAAATAAATAAATAAAATCTTTAAAAAAAAAAAAAGATTAGCTTTGGGGGCACCTGGGTGGCTCAGTCGTTAAGCATCTGCCTTCAGCTCAGGTCATGATCCCAGGGTCCTGGGCTCAAGCCCTGCATTGGGTTCCCTGCTCCCCAAGGAGGCTGCTTCTCCCTCTCCCACTCCCCCTGCTTGTGTTCCCTCTCTCACTGTCTCTCTCTCTCTCTGTGTCAAATAAATAAATAAAATCTTCTTAAAAAAAAAAAAGATTAGCTTTGGATCCACCAGGACAAGATGGCGGAGGAGTAGGAGACCTCAATTTTGTCTGGTCCCAGGAATTCAGCTAGATAGGTATCAAACCATTCTGAACACTTACGAACTCAACAGGAGATCGAAGAAAAGAATAGCAGCAGCTCTCTGAACAGAAAAGCAACCACTTTCTAGAAGGTAGGACGTGCGGAGAAGTGAGTCGGAGGTGGAGAAGTGAATCTGAGGTAATATTCAGGAGGATAGACGGCGGGGGAGGGGGCCTCCGTAGGCCACTTCTGGCAAGTGATAGAGCAGCGGAGCACAAAATCGGAACTTTTAGAAGTCTGCTCCGCTGAGGGATGTCGCTCCAGTGGCTAAGCAGTGGGGTGGAATCCTCACAGGACAGTGTGGTCTCAGGACCCTCTGGGTCACAGAAGACTGGGGTGCCTGAGTGCAGCAGAGCTTCCAGGTATTGGAGCAGGGAAGCTGGCTGCAAAGACGGAGGCGAGGAGTGGGCTCTCAGCTCGGGGTTGCCATTAACCGTGATCCTTGGCACAGTCGAGCTACTCTCTTCCAGCAGGGACCCAATAAGTGGCAGATCCGGGGAGACTCCCCTTCCTCCCCCGGGAGGAGTGGCACGGGAGCGCACCGCAGGAATCTGCTGGGTTTGCAGACTCCAACCCCAAACGGTGTTGTGAGCCAGAGACAGAAATGCTCAGTCACAGGCCCAGGGAGCATGGAGTGCGGCCGGAGACTGGGGAGACGGGAGTGATTGACTGCTTTTCTCTGGGGGCTCATTGAAGAATGGGGCCCTGAGTTCTCCACTCCTCCAGGCAGAGATTGGGAGGCCGCCACCTTTACTGTCATCATCCAAAGCTGTATGGAAAGCTTTCAGGGAACAAAAGCTCCCGAGAGCAAACCCAAGCAGATTACCTAGCTTGGCCCCTGGTAAGGGTGGTGCAATTCTGCCTTGGGCAACGACATTTGGGAATCACTGCAACAGGCCCCTCCCCCAGAAGATCACCAAGAACAGCCAGCCAAGACCAAGTTTACCAATCAATGAGAACGGCAGAACTTCAGCACTAGGGGAATACAGCACATAGAATTCATGGCTTTTTTCCTCATGATTCTTTAGTCCTTCAAAGTTAATTTTTTAAATTTTTTTTTGTTTTTCTATTTTTTTAATTTTTCTTTTTCCCTTTTTAAACCAATATCTTATCAATCCCTTTTTTAAAAATCTTTTTTATTTTTCATTTTTAGAGTCATATTCTATCCCTTCATTGTAGTTAACCTTATTTTTGGTATATATATAAGTTCACTCTTTAAAATTTTGGGATACAGTTTCTTCTAACAGACCAAAATATACCCTAAATTTCTGGTGTATGGTTTTGTTCTAGTCTCCTGCCTGGTTACATTCTCTCCCCCCATTTATTTTTTTAATTTCTCTTCTTTCTTTTTTCAACCAACGTCTTATCTTATCAATTCCTTTTATAAAATCTTTTATAATTTTCATCTTTACAGTCATATTCCATCCCTTCATTGTATTAACCTTTATTTTTGTACATATATAAGTTTTTCTTTCTTTAAAATTTTGGGAGGCACATTCTTCTAACAGACCAAAATACACCCAAAATCTAGAGTGTGGCACTGATCTATGCACCAGCCTGATCATATTTGATCATATTCTTTTTTTTCTTTTTCTTTTTCTTTTTTCTTTCCCTTTCTTTTCCCCTGGTTTGGGGTCTCTTCTGATTTGTTTAGTGTATATTTTTCTGGGGTCGTTGTTACCCTGTTAGCATTTTGTTCTCTCATTCATCTATTCGCCTCTGGACAAAATGACAAGACAGAAAAACTCACCTCAAAAAAAGAACAAGAGGCAGTAACAACTGCCAGGGACCTAATCAATACGGACATTAGTAAGATGTCAGAACTAGAGTTCAGAATGACAATTATAAAGATACTAGCTGGGCTTGAAAAAAGCATGGAAGATACTAGAGAAACCCTTTCTGGAGAAATAAAAGAACTAAAATCTAACCAAGTTGAAATCAAAAAGGCTATTAATGAGGTGCAATCAAAAATGGAGGCTCTGTTGGGATAAATGAGGCAGAAGAGGGAATTAGTGATATAGAAGACCAAATGATGGAGACTAGAAGAGCTGAGAAAAAGAGATAAACAACTACAGCATCACGAGGGCAGAATTCGAGAGATAAGTGATACCATAAGACAAAACAATATTAGAATAATTGGGATCCCAGAGGAAGAAGAAAGAGAGAGAGGAGCAGAAGATATATTGGAGCAAATTATAGCAGAGAACTTCCCTAATTTGGGGAAGGAAACAGGAATCAAAATCCAGGAGGCACAGAGAACCCCTCTCAAAATCAATAAAAATAGGTCAACACCCCGACATCTAATAGTAAAACTTACAAGTCTCAGAGACAAAGAGAAAATCCTGAAAGCAGCTCAGGACAAGAGATCTGTAACCGACAATGGTAGAAACATTAGATTGGCAACAGACCTATCCACAGAGACCTGGCAGGCCAGAAAGGACTGACATGATATATTCAGAGCATTAAACGAGAAAAATATGCAGCCAAGAATACTATATCCAGCTGGGCTGCCATTGAAAATAGAAGGAGAGATAAAAAGCTTCCAGGACAAACAAAAATTAAAAGAATTTGCAAACATGAAACCAGCCCTACAAGAAATATTGAAAGGGATCCTCTAAGCAAAAAGAGAGCCTAAAAGTAACATAGACCAGAAAGGAACAGAGACAATATACAGTAACAGTCACCTTACAGGCAATACAATGGCACTAAATTCATATCTTTCAGTAGTTACCCTGAATGTAAATGGGCTAAATGCCCCAATCTAAAGACACAGTGTATCTGATACTTTATGTGGAAAACCCAAAAGACTCCACCCCCAAACTGCTAGAACTCATACAGGAATTCAGTAAAGTGGCAGGATATAAAATCAATGCACAGAAATCAGTGGCATTCCTATACACCAACAAGACAGAAGAAAGAGAAATTAAAGAGTCGATCCCATTTACAATTGCACCCAAAACCGTAAGATACCTAGGAATAAATCTAACCAAAGAGGCAAAGGATCTGTACTCAGAAAACTGTAAAATACTCATGAAAGAAATTGAGGAAGACACAAAGAAATGGAAAAACGTTCTATGCTCATGGATTGGAAGAAGAAATATTGTGAAGATGTCAATGCTACCTAGAGCAATCTACACATTCAATGCAATCCCTATCAAAATACCATCCACTTTTTTTAAAGAAATGGAACAAATAATCCTAAAATTTGTATGGAACCAGAAAAGACCCCAAATAGCCAGAGGAATGTTGAAAAAGAAAAGCAAAGCTGGTGGCATCACAATTCCGGACTTCAAGCTCTGTTACAAAGCTGTAATCATGAAGACAGTATGGTACTGGCACAAAAACAGACACATAGATCAATGGAACAGAATAGAGATCCCAGAAATGGACCCTCAACTCTATGGTCAACTAATCTTCGACAAAGCAGGAAAAAATGTCCAATGGAAAAAAAGTCTCTTCAACAAATGGTATAGGAAAAATTGGACAACCACATGCAGAAGAATGAAACTGGACCATTTCCTTACACCACATACAAAAATAGACTCAAAATGGATGAAAGACCTAAATGTGAGACAGGAATCCATCAAAATCCTAAAGGAGAACACAGGCAGCAACCTCTTCGACCTCAGCTGCAGCAACTTCTTCCTAGAAACATCGCCAAAGGCAAGGGAAGCAAGGACAAAAATAAACTACTGGGACTTCATCAAGATAAAAAGCTTTTGCACAGCAAAGGAAACAGTTAACAAAACCAAAACTATTTCTCAATTTCAGTTTGTAGCTCTACATCCTCACACCATGAAGCTTCTCTTAAAATTGATGATCGGCTTTATGAGCCGTTTGAGTGACTTGGCTGACATTGTTTCTCTGCCCAGAGTGTGCACATCTCTCCCACTAAGCCCTGACATCTCCAAAAAGTCTCTCAGATACCTCAAGCCCAGAGTAATTTTTCTTTCTCATATTTAGCACATTGTGTGTTTACATTAAATGTAAGGCTCAATCCTCCCCTTGAACTCAACTCCACCTCCTTTCTCTCCCATTAATTGTCCTTTATTAATCTGTTCTTCACATTTATGAATGAGTCATATTCTTTAATGTATACGTGCAAGACTCTCACTGCATGTCTTTCAGCAAACTCTCCCACCTCTCTTGGCCTTCCCAGCTCAACTGACCCGTGTTCTCTCCACTTCTTCCTCCTTTAAGTCAGGGAGGTCAAGCTTTAAACCTCAGGATGGGACTGAATCTATATTACAGACTGTTACCCATAACCTTCTAATTCTCAAATCCAGTAGGCTATTGTCAATGTTGTTCTCCTGTGCTCCTTGTGTGGTAACTTAAACTTTCAGCCACCTCTCCTTTATGAAAAGCCTTTCCTTTGGCTGCCACCCCACTCTCTTCTTATTTTTCTTCTACTTTCTAGATTGTTCCATATACTGGATTTCTGTCTTTTCTATCTCATTTGGGGCTAGCATTCTCTAGGATTATGGTTTATTATTTCTTTTCTTGTCTTCTTTTGATGCATCTACTTTCTCTGAGCTATTTCATCCACTCCCAGGGCTTCAACTAGAATCAACATGATAATACCTCTCAATGATATAAATTAGAATGCATTTTTTTCTCCTGAGTTCCATACGTATATCTCTACCTATCCTTGACTTTTCCACAGATACCTAAAACACTACATGTTAAAACTGAACTAATTCAAGACCACTCTTATGTCCTCACCCCCAATAACAATGGTTGGTGGCATCACCACCCACCTGCTCCCTGGGAAAGAATCCTTATATATCTTCAATTTCTCTCCTTTTCTCTCACTGCCCTCAACCTACCCATAATATAGTATTAAATAGTCATCATTATTTAGCAAGATTATTGCAATAATCCCCTAACTTTCCTCCCTGCCTCTATTCCACTCCTATGTAATCCCCTTCCACACTAAAGCCAGAGTTCAGTTTTATTTTTTACAGTAATCACTGTTCCTGATAGCCCTTTACTTGGCTTCCACTACAATAGAGCCCAGATGTTTTAGGAGGACACAGAAGAACTTTCTTGATTGAACCTCTCCATTCCTCCACAATGTTCTTTGGGCTTAGCTGTTGGTTTATGGCTAGATACTGTCCTATTTTCTATATTTATTTGGCTTTCTCTTTTAATCTGTGCTTCTGCTATTTTCTGTTCTGCATACATACCATACTTTGTTCTGTCTACCCAAAATACACATCCTGCCATGATCTGCCTGTAAAAGTGCCATTTATTTGTAAATTCCTTCTCAGAAATAGCCTTATGTAAATGTTTTCTAAAACACCCACCTAGAAATAACTAGTGCCTTTCATGTGTTTCTATACTTATCTTTCTCAGAATGAATTTTTTTTACATTTGTTAGTATCACTAAAATGTGAAATGTTTTCCCAACATAATTATAACATTCCTGAAGATAATCTGATTCTGATTTTTCATTTGAATACCCTATAAAACTTACTGTAAGGATGAACTACAGGTACTGCTCAATGAATATTTAATGCGTAGATATTACAACTTAGAAGTCTCTTTGGTGAATCACTTGAGTCTGCTTCACAGTTATTCAGGCCACTTGTCTATAATTCCATGAGTACCTACAACAACAAATGAAGGTCATTGGGTTTCATTGTTGGTTTATGGCTTGGGACTGCCCTGCTATTTTCTTGTTATCTGTCTTAAGGGGAATGAGCTTAGGAAGGCTTTTTTACAAAAGGGAAACAAATATGCATTGTATCTTCTGGGAATTTTGAGAGAGTAATTTTTATTTCAAAATGTATAGTTAGCCTCAGGGAAAATAATGAAGTTGATGGTTTGTGTTGGGGACACTCCCAACCTGCTTTTACACTATCTTGTCCCTTCTCTTCACAATCTCATTTTTCTGCTTGTATCTCCAGAGGACATGGGGCTCCTCATGAAAACCCAACCTTGAAAATTAGCTCAGGGTAATATCCCTTCTTGAGGCTCTCATTCCTTCATACTTCATTACAGGTTGTTTCTACTGCTCTAATAAATTAAGTGGTTTTAGATATGAGTGATTAAAAACATTTTGATATGTTACCAATTATAGATACATTTGAATTTTAAAAGACATCTATGAAGATACATAGTTTTTAATTGTATCTTCTTAAATGTGAAATTTCAGTTTTTTAGGGGCAAGAGAGAGGCTGGCAGTAAGGTATTCTGACACAAAGATAGCTGGCTATTTCTTTCCCTGTACAGTATTTATTTGAATAGGTATTAGGAGTTGGCAATATTTGAGGTTAATTGCACATTCTTCCTCTGTAAGACTACCCTCACTTCAGATACCAGCTGCCAGTTTGGGGGCCACCCGAACCGCTCTCAATTCTGACCAGCTGGCCACAAATTCAGGGGTTCCACGACACCCCTCAAATTCAGTAATTTGCAGGAAGGCTCAAAGAACTTTTTTTTTCATAGTACTCTTTTTTAAAATTTTATTTTATTATGTTATGTTAATCACCATACATTACATCATTAGTTTTTGATGTAGTGTTCCATGATTCATTGTTTGCATATAACATCCAGTGCTCCATTCTATATGTGCCCTCTTTAATACCCATCACCAGGCTAACCCATCCCCCCATCCCCCTCCCCTCTAGAACCCTCTGTTTCTCAGAGTCCATAGTCTCTCATGGTTCGTCTCCCCCTCCGAAAATGAAGGAAGGCCCAAAGAACTTACTGAAAGCACCATACTTATAATTAGTTTTATTATAGCAACAGGATATAAACTAGAACCAGCCAAAAAGAGAGGTACCTAGGGCCAAGTTTGGGAGAGTTCCAAATGCAGAGTCTTCAGGGATGTATGACCCTTTCAGAATCAAAGAATGAGGTAGTTTACCCAAGCTGTGGTGTCCAAAGTTTTATTGAGGCTTTATGATGTGGGCATAACTGAATAAAACATTGGCCATGTGGTTGAACTCAATTTCCATAATTCTGACCCCCCTAGGGTTGATATCACCTGGTTCAAAGTCCAAACACTTCAGATTTTATTTATTTGAGAGAGCAATAGCACACAAGTGGGGGTGGAGGGGCAGAGAGTGGGAGAAGCAGGCTCCCCCCGGAGCAGGGAGGCTGACTTGGGGCTCTATCCCAGGACCCTGAGATCATGACCTGAGCTGATGGCAGACACTTAATGAACTGAGCCACCCAGTTCAAAGTTTTGATATCACAGTTGAAAAATTATTGCTGAAAGTCCAAACACTTTAATCACATGATTGGTCTTCCTGGCATAGCCAGTCCCCATTCTGAGTCATTTTATTAGCATAAACTATCTAGGGGCCCACCAGGAGTCACCTCATTAGCATAACTATCAAATGTGGTCCAGGGGTCCACACTGGATAAAAAAGATACCCCTATCGCTTGGGAAATTCCAAGGGTTAAGAAGTTGTTTCCTAAAACTGGGAACTGTTTCCTAAAAGCCAGCCAGATTCTTTGTTACACAATAGTAAATACACAAATTTAACAACTTTCTCACCAAGCAGAAGAAAATTCAGTTCTTTAGATTTCCACATGTGCATTTTGTGAGAAAAATGTTGGTGTCCATAGTTTATAAAGTATCTATACCTTCACTCTCTATTACATTTATTAAAATAGGGTGCCTGGGTGACTCAGTTGGTTGAGCAACTGCCTTCGGCTCAAGTCATGATCCTGGAGTCCCAGGATCGAGTCCTGCATCGGGCTCCCTGCTCAGCGGGGAGTCTGCTTCTCCCTCTGACCCTCCCCCCTCTCATATGCTCTCTCTCTCTCTCTCATTCGCTCTCTCAAATAAATAAATAAAATCTTTAAAAAATATTAAAAAAATAAAACATAATACCAAGTAATCAGATACTATTCATTTTAGATTTCCACTTGAAACTGAAGTGAAAATCTTTTTTGCTGCCAATCCAAAAGAAAAAAGAAAAAAGTGAACAACACTTCTTGCTGTCTGAATTGAAATCTTGAAAATGGAAGAATAAAGAATAAAGTATAAGTTCAAGAGTCAGTAAAAACTCAAAATGGATCAAAGACCTAAATAGAAGAGCTAAAACCATAAAGCTCTTAGAAAAAAACATAGAAGAAAATCTTCATGACCTTGAATTTAGCAATAATTTTTCAACTGTGATATCAAAAGCAAAGCAACAACAAAAAAATAGATAAATTAGACTTCATAGAAATTAAAATTTTTTGTGCATCAAAGGATACTATCAAGAGAGTGAAAAGACAACCCCAAAGAATGGGAGAAAATGTTTGCAAATTGTATATCTGATATGAATTATTTTTGATATGAGTTAATATTGAGAATAAAGAATTCCTACAACTTAACAACAAAACAACAGCAACAACAACAAAGAAACTATAAGATGGGCAAAAGACTTGAATAGACAGTTCTCCAAAGAAGATACACAAATGGTCAATAAACATTGATTATTTGCTCAACATCATTGATAATTACAAAAATGCAAATCAAAACCACAACGAAATACCACCTCACACCCAGTAGGATAGTTGCTATCAAAAAACACAGAAAACAACAATAAAGACAACAACCAGAAAAAACAAGTATTGCCAAGGATGTGGAGAAGTTGGAATCCTTGTACGCTGTTGGTGGGAGTGTGGAATGGTGCACCTGCTGTGGAAAACAGTATGGCAGTTCCTCAAAAAATAAAAAATAAAATTATCACATGATCCAACAATTCCACTTCTGAGTATATACCTGAAAAGAAACTGAAGGAGAGTCTCCAAGAGATATTTATACAACTATGTTCATAGGAGCACTACTCACAAAAGCCAAAAGGCAGAAGCAACCCAGGTGTCTATTGACATGTGATTGGATAAAAAATATGTAGTGTGTATATACAATGGAATGTTGTTCAGCCATGGAGAGGACTAATGTTCTGATGCGTGCTACAACATGGATGGACCTTAAAAACATTATGCTAACTGAAATAAGTCTGACACTAAAGGAAAACAATTATATGATTCCATTTATATAAGATATCTAGACTAGGCAAAGTTTTAAGGACAGATAGTACAATTGAAATTACCAGGAGCTGGGAGGAGAGGGGTAATGGGCAGTTATCGCTTAATGGGTACAGAATTTCTACTTGAGATGATGGAAGAAGTCTGGAAATAGTGGTGATGGTTACACAACATTGTGGGTGTACTTTAGACAGTGAATTATACACTGCAACATGGTTAAAATGTTAAATTCTTTGTTAGGTAAACTTTATCACAGTGAAAAAAAGAGTGAAGTGAACTTTCAAAGAAAAGAGTGAAAAATAGAAGAACATGTCATCGTTAGACAACTAGTTAGTAAAAACATAAAATTTTATGAGGTTTGGCAGCTACAGACAGGCTTTCAAATGAGCTTCTGTACATTCTGTACAAGAAAAGAAAGAGAAGTTCTATGCTTTTCTGCTTTGAACTTTTGTTTTTATATGTAATCAAGATTGTGTGCCCTATTCCAGGCTGACTGGGTTAATTCTAAAGAAGATCACAAAAATGACACAATTGAAAACTCCGTTGAGACACTATTTCCCCCAACTTCAAGATGTTTGTGGCACTATACAGCTGTTATTAAATGATAACTTATCTGAAGAATAGTATGGCAGAAAGAATAATGCTCCCCCCCAAGATGCCCATTCCCTGATTCCCAGAACCTGTGAATATATTATGGTTACATATTAAAAGGGACTTTTTGCAGATATGATTAAGATGAGAGTATTTGAGATGAGATTACCTGGATTATCCAGCTATGCTCAATTCAACTGTACAAACCCTTAAACAGAGAGAAATTTTTCTGGCTGCAGGTGGAGAGATGCAGCAGAAGAGAAAGGAAGCAGATAGATGAGGCAAAAAACTTTGAAACAGGAGAAGGGCTTAAGCCCTTGCTACTGACTTTGAAGATGAAGGAAGGTAGCCATGAGCCAAGGAATGTGGTCACCCGCAAAGCCGAGAACAACTCTCCACCAACATCCAGCAAGGAAACAGGTCCTCAGCAGCACAACCCCCTGGAACTGAAGTCTGCCAATGGATGGATTCTAAAAGAATCTAGAAATGGATTTTCTCGTAGAACCTCCAGAAAATGTACAGCCCTGATGATACCTTGTTTTGGCCTTCTGGGATCCAGAGTAAAGAAACCAGCCAAGCCTACTAGATTTCTGCCATATTGAATAGTGAGATAGTAAATTTATGTTGTAAAACTGCAAATTTTGTGGTAATTTTTTATGTGAGTTTTTTAAAAAAATTTATTATGTTATGTTAGTCACCATACAATACATCATTGGTTTTTGATGTGGTGATCCATGATCCATTGTTTTCATGTAACACCAAGTGCTCCATGCAGTACGTGCCCTCCTTAATACCCATCACCAGGCTAACCAATCCCCCCTCCCCCCTCCCCTCTAAAACCCTGTTTGTTTCTCAGAGTCCACAGTCTCTCATGGTTCATCTCTCCCTCTAATTCCCCCCCCCATTTCTCCTTTCCTTCTCCTAATGTCCTCCATGTTATTCCTTATGTTCCACAAATAAGTGAAACCATATGATAATTGACTTTCTCTGCTTGACTTATTTCACTTAGCATAATCTCCTCCAGTCCCATCCATGTTGATGTAAAAGTTGGATATTCATCTTTTCTGATCACTGAGTAATATTCCATTGTATATATGGACCACATCTTCTTTATCCATTCATCTGTTGAAGGGCATCTCGGCTCTTTCCACAGTTTGGCTATTGCGGACATTGCTGCTATGAACATTGGGGTGCATATGGCCCTTCTTTTCACTACATCTGTGTCTTTGGGGTAAATACCCAGAAGTGCAATTGCTGGGTCATAGGGTAGCTCTATTTTTAAATTTTTGAGGCACCTCCACACTGTTTTCCAAAGTGGCTGTACCAACTTGCATTCCCACCAACAGTGTCAGAGGGTTCCCCTTTCTCCACAACCTCTCCAACATTTGTTGTTTCTTGCCCTGTCCATTTTTGCCATTCTAACTGGTGTAAGGTGGTATCTCAGTGTGGTTTTGATTTGGATTTCCCTGATGGCTAATGATGATGAACATTTTTTCATGTGTCTATTAGCCATTGGTATGTCTTCTTCAGAGAAGTGTGCTTTCATATCTTCTGCCCATTTTTTGACTTGATTATTTGTTTTTTGGGTGTTGAGTTTGAGAAGTTCTTTATGGATCTTGGATACCAGCCCTTTATCTGTAGTGTCATTTGGAAATATCTTCTCCCATTCTGTGGGTTGCCTCTTTGTTTTGTTGACTGTTTCCTTTGCTGTGCAGAAGCTTCTTATCTTGATGAAGTCCCAAAAGCTCATTTTTGCTTTTGTTTCACTAGCTTTTAGAGATGTATCTTGAAAGAAGTTGCTGTGGGTGATGTCAAAGAAGTTACTGCCTATATTCTCTTCTAGGATTTTGATGGATTCCTGTCTCACATTGAGGTCTTTCATCCACTTTGAGTTTATCTTTGTGAATGTAGTTAGAGAATGGTCAAGTTTCATTCTTCTGCATGTGGCTGTCCAATTTTCCCAGCACAATTTATTGAAGAGACTCTCTTTTTTCCTTTGCATGTTTTTTCCGCTCTATCAAAGATTATTTGACCATAGAGTTGAGGGTCCATATCTGAGTTCTCTATTCTGTTCCATGGGTCTATATGTCTGTTTTTGTGCCAGTACCATGCTGCCTTGGTGATCACAGCTTTGTAATATAGCTTGAAATCGGGCAACGTGATACCCCCAACTTTGTTTTTCTTTTTCAACATTTCCTTGGTGATTCAGGGTCTTTTCTGATTCCATACAAATTTTAGGATTGTTTGTTCCAGCACTTTGAAAAATGTCATTGGAATTTTGATCAGGATGGCGTTGAAGGTATAGATAGATTGCTCTGGGTAGCATAGACATTTTAACAATGTTTATTCTTCTGATCCATGAGCATGGAATGTTTTTCCATCTTTTTGTGTCTTCTTCAATTTCTTTCATGAGTGTTTTGTAGTTCTTAGAGTATAGATCCTTTACCTCTTTGGTTAGGTTTATTCCGAGGTATCTTATGTTTTTTGGTGCTATTGTAAATGGAATCGTTTCTCTAATTTCTCTTTCTACAGTTGCATTGTTAGTGTATAAGAAAGCAACTGATTTCTGTGCATTGATTTTGTATCCTGCCACATTACTGAATTGCTTGATGAGTTCTAGTAATTTGGGGGTGGAGTCTTTTGGGTTTTCCACATAAAGTATCATGTCGTCTGGGAAAAGAGAGAGTTTGACTTCTTCTTTGCCAATTTGAATACCTTTTATATCTTTTTGTTGTCTGATTGCTGTTGCTAGGACTTCTAGTACTATGTTGAACAATAGTGGTGAGAGTGGGCATCCTTGACATGTTCCTGATCTTAAGGGAAAGGCTCTCAGCTTTTCCCCATTGAGGATGATATTCACTGTGGGTTTTTCAGAGATGGATTTTATGAGCTTGAGGAATGTTCCCTCTATCCCTATACTCTGGAGAGTTTTAATCAGGAAAGGATGTTGTATTTTGTCAAATGCTTTTACTGCATCAATTGAGAGGACCATATGGTTCTTCTCCCTCCTCTTATTAATGTGTTCAATCACATTGATTGATGTGCGAATGTTGAACCACTCTTGCATCCTGGGGATAAATCCCACTTGGTCGTGGTGGATGATCCTTTTAAGGTATTGTTGGATCCCATTAGTTAGGATTTTGTTGAGGATTTTGGAATCCACATTCATCAGGGATATCGGTCTGAAATTCTCCTTTTTGATGGGGTCTCTGTCTGGTTTGGGGATTAAGGTAATGCTGGCCTCATAGAATGAGTTTGGAAGTTTTCCTTCTGTTTCTATTTTTTGAAACAGCTTCAGTGGAATAGGTATTATTTCTTCTTTGAATGTTTGGTAGAATTCCCCAGAGAATCCATCAGGCCCTGGACTCTTGTTTTTGGAGAGGTGTTTGATCACTGCTTCAATCTCATTACTGGTTATTGGCCTATTCAGGTTGTCAATTTCTTCCTGTTTCAATCTTGGCAGCTTATAGGTTTCCAGGAAGGCCTCCATTTCATCCAGATTGCTCAGTTTATTGGCATATTGTTGTTGATAATAATTTCTAATAATTGTTTCTATTTCCTTGGTGTTAGTCGTGATCTCTCCCCTTTCATTCATAATTTTATTAATTTGGGTCCTTTCTCTCTTTTTTGGATAAGTCTGGCCAGTGGTTTATCGATCTTATTAATTCTTTCAAAGAACCGACTTCTAGTTTCGTTGATCTGATCTACTGTGTTTCTGGTTTCTAATTCATTGATTTCTGCTCTAATTTTAATTATTTCTCTTCTCATTCATGGCTTAGGCGTCATTTGTTGCTTTTTCTCTAGTTCTTTAAGGTGTAGAGTTAGTTGGTGAATTCGGGATTTTTCTATTTTTTTGAGTGAGGCTTGGATGGCTATGTATTTCCCCCTTTGGACCGCCTTTGCAGTATCCCATAGGTTTTGGACCGATGTGTTTTCATTCTCATTGATTTCCATGAATTGTTTAAGTTCTTCTTTGATTTCTTGGTTGACCCAAACATTCTTGAGCAGAGTGGTCTTTAGCTTCCAAGTGTTTGAATTTCTGCCAAATTTTTTCTTGTGATTGAGTTCCAGTTTTAGAGCATTGTGGTCTGAGAATATGCAGGGAATAATCTCAATCTTTTGGTATCGGTTGAGACCTGATTTGTGACCCAGTATGTGGTCTCTTCTAGAGAAAGTTCCTTGTGCACTTGAAAAGAATGAGCATTCTGTTGTTTTAGGGTGGAATGTTCTGTAAATATCTATGAGGTCCATCAGGTCCAATGTATCATTCAAAGCTCTTGTTTCCTTGTTGATTTTCTGCTTAGATGATCTGTCCATTGCTGAGAGTGGAGTATTGAGGTCTCCTACAATTAACATATTGTTATCAATATGACTCTTTATTTTGGTTAACAGTTGGCTTATATAGATGGCTGCTCCCATGTTGGGGGCATAGATATTTACAATTATTAGATCTTGTTGGATAAACCCTTTAAGAATGATATAGTGTCCTTCTGTGTCTCTTATTACAGACTTTAGTTTAAAATCTAATTTGTCTGATATAAGAATTGCTACCCCAGCTTTCTTTTGAGGTCTGCTGGCATGGAAGATGGATCTCCATCCCTTCACTTTCAGTCTGGATGTATCTTTGGGTTCAAAATGAGTCTCTTGTAGACAGCATATTGAAAGATATGAATTAATTGTCATCATGTTGCCTGTGAAGATGCTGTTTTTATAGATTGTCCTTGTAAATTTCTGTTGTAGATCACTCGGGGTCTTTCTCCTTTTATAGAACCCCCCTTAATATTTCTTGCAGGGCCGGCTTAGTGGTCACATATTCTTTCAGTTTCTGCCAGTCGTGGAAGCTCTGCATCTCTCCATCCATTCTAAATGAAAGCCTTGATGGATAAAGTATTCTTGGCTGCATGTTCTTCTCATTTAGTACCCTGAATATGTCTTGCCAGGCCTTTCTGGCTTGCCAGGTCTCTGTGGATAGGTCTGACGTTATTCTGATGTTCCTCCCTCTGTACGTAAGGAATCTCTTCCCCCTAACTGCCCTTAAGATGGTTTCCTTGGTTCTAAGATTTGCAAGTTTTACTATTACATGCCGGGGTATTGACCTGTTTTCCTTGATCTTAGGAGGGGTCCTCTCTGCCTCTAGGACTCGAATGTTTGTTTCATTCCCCAGATTAGGGAAGTTCTCAGCTACAGTTTGCTCAAATACATCTTCTAGTCCTCTCTCTCTCTCCACTCCCTCCGGGATTCCAATTATTCTGACATTGTAACGCTTCATGGTGTCACTTATTTCTCTGATTCTATTTTCATGTGTTCTGAGTTGTTTTTCCCTGGCCTCCTCTTTTCCCTTCTTATCTATTATATTGTCTTCCAGGTCGCTTATTCTCTCTTCTGTCTCAGTTACCCTAGCTGTTAGATTATCTAGATTGGATTGGATCTCATTGATAGCATTTTTAAGTTCTGCCAATTCACCTTTTATTTCTGCCCTTAGAGACTCTATGTTGCCATTAATTGATTTCTCCATTCTAGCCATTGTCTTCACAATTGCTAGCCTGAATTCCATCTCCGACATCTTGGTTATATCTGCATCCATCTGTAAATCTGCAGCATAAGTCATAATCTCTGAGTCTTTCCTGTTTTGGGGGTTCCTCCTCCTAGTCATTCTGTTGATGGGTGTTTGAAGGAATGTATAGCGTCCAAATTATTGACCAGAACCCAAGCAAGATGCACCTGTTTTCTTGGGACCTTAGGGTTGCTGGCCTCTTGTTTTCCCAGACTGTCTTGTGTGGGAGGGGTCTGCCATGCTGTTACTCAGGCAACCCTGTTTGGGCAGAGTTGCCCTGAGCCCCTGTGGTGGTGGATGGGCTCAGTGGGAATCAGTTTGGGGTGCTTTTGTTCTCTGGTGGCTTTCCCTGGCGGCTTTCCACGTCTCTTCCACGAGTCAGAGCAGAAGAGACCGTTTCCAACCCTCTGCCTCAGAGGAGAGAGATCGCAGTCTGTTCTTCAGTGAGCTCTCCAGGCCACACCATCTCCGTTTCTGTCCGTGCTGCTATAAAGTGCAGTGTCCTGGGTTGTGCACACCTCCACAGCGCTCCCAGTCCTGCCTCTAGGTCGGGGCACATCTCTGCCCTTTGTGCTTCTAAAACCGCCAGCCGCTCCTAGTTCGCAGGAGCCTGACGATGCGACCCCACCACTGTGGGTTTCCACCCCGGGGCCTGCCCTAAAGTCCTTTCCCTGCCGCTACTGGTCTGCGAGTCTGTGCCCGTCTGCAGCACGTGAGGCTGTCACTCACCGGCGGTGTAGGATCCCCAGGGCCAGGCCCTCCCGCTGCCGTTTATCCTCCGATATCTGCCCGCAGAATCACGGCTCTCCGCTTCATACCTCAAAACCAACTGCCTGCGATATTCTGTTTGTGGAGATCCAGATCTTCTTACATCTCCTGCTGGTTTCGAGGGTGCTCAGAGTGGCCTGGTAGATATCCAGCTCAATTCCGGGGACCAGTTGAAATAGGGTCCCTACTCCTCCGCCATCTTTCCCCCCCTCCTTGTGGTAATTTTTATAATAGAGATAGGAACTATACAAATAATAAATCCAGAAACACCACAATGCTTGTAAATACATCTAACTTCTTCCAAACACTAGTCACAATTTAACAACAATCAAAAGAATATCATTTCCAAACATTTTTACCTTTCTTCAGATGGTTTCTGACATTTAATAGTCTTTGAAATTAAGAAACATTACCCCAAAGTTCCTAAAATTCCGTTCTTTTCCCTGGGTATGCCTTGACTTTTTATAAAGGGCATTCAAGAAAATCAAGGGACAACAAGAAAAATAAAAGAATATTGTTATTTTTTTGCCTGGTGCATTAGCAAAATCTCAATTCAAATATTGCATACTGATGTTGAATAATAATGACTCAGGAGATTATTTCTCACTTGCAGAATAAAAATACTTCGAGAAAAAGCAAAACTTCTGTCCACTTTACATGACAGCACTCATTTTGGTATTTGCTCCAAGCCTCAAGGTTAAGACCACTGAGGTAACTTCAGAAGTCTACAGTGGGTATCTCAAGGATGGAGAATGCACACAGATAGGAGTCAGATGCAACTAAGTGGAATAAAAATGTCCTTTTTTTTCCTTTCTGAGTTATTCCTGCCAACCCAGCTTCTTATTCAGAGCGTTAGTTTTACATTGCTCCATAAAAAGTTACCATAAACTGGGGCGCCTGGGTGGCTCAGATGGTTAAGCGTCTGCCTTTGGCTCAGGTCATGATCCCAGGGTCCTGGATCGAGTCCCGCATTGGGCTCCCTGCTCGGTGGGGAGCCTGCTTCTCCCTCTGCCTCTGCCTCTCTCTCTCTCTCTCTGACTCTCATGAATAAATAAATAAAACATTAAAAAAAAAGTTACCATAAACTTAGTGGTTAAAACAACACATGTTTATTACCTCACAGTCTCTGTAGGTCAGGCATCCTGGCACAACCTGAGTGGGTTCTCTGCTCGAGATTAAGCAGGGCTACAGTCAAGGTGTTGGCTCAGCTGTGTTTTCAACTGGCTCAGCTGGGAATCTACTGGCTTTTTTTTTTTTTTTTTTTTCAGATTTTATATATTTATTTGACAGAGAGAGAGAGAGAGAAACAGAACACAAGCAGGGGGAATGGGAGAGGGAGAAGCTGAGCAGAGAGCCAAATGCAGGACTTGATCCGAGGACCCTGGGATCATGACCTGAGCCAAAAGCAGCCACTTAACCAACTGAGCCACCCAGGCACCCCTGTACTGGCTTTTAAACTCATCCAGAATTCACTTCTTTGTGGTTGTGTGATGGAAGGCCCTGCCTTTTATCTGCTGTCCACTCTCACCTGATGCTGTCCCCGGCGCCAACAGACCATGCATGATTCCCTGCCAAGTGGGCTTTCTCAATATAACTGTGTACTTCATCAAGCCAGCAAGGAGAAGCTCTCAAGCAAACTGACTGGCGAGATTTATATAATGTGATGTAATCACAGGAGTGGCATCCATCGCCTTTTACCTATTCTGTTATTTAGAAACTACTCACAGGTCCCACCCACACTCCAGGGAAGGGGATTATGCAAGGGTGTGAGTGCCAGAAGGCAGGGATCCTTACAGTTGCCTTTGGGTTTGTCTGCCACACCCAGGTAAAGATTTCATGATTTTGTTGTTTTTCTATGCTTAGAAAATGAAAAGTTCACCCGACTGGGGTTGATTTTTTTTTTTTTTTAATTCCTGTACTCATTTAGAGGCAAACATGGCATCAGTTAAAAGCACCAACTTTGGAGTAGTTACATAGATCTGGTATCAAATACAGTTGTTGTTGTTGTTGTTGTTGTTGTCGTCGTTTCATATTTTAACTCCAGTGCAGTTAACATAGAGTATTATCTTAGTTTCAGGTGTACAATATAGTGATTCAACATAGTGCTCATCATGATAAAATATACCAGTTTTACTGTGTGATTTAGGGTTAGTTGTTTAACTGCTCTGAACCTTGACTTAACTCTTGTAGAAAATGCAGATAAAATACCAAATAGTTTTTCTATGAGAATTAAATGACAGAATACATGTAACATATTTAGTAAAGTGAGACAATACAAATTATTTATTGTATATGTTTTTCATTTTTATAAAAAAAATATCCCCTTGATTCTCAGGTAAAAGTCAAAGTTAGTATCTGGGGAAAAATACCTGTTTTACATGATAACTGGAACATAACCTCATCTGTCACACAGATGCAATATATGATATGAAAAGAGATTTTACTGATTACACATTTCATTGAAGTCATTTCTTGTTAGGGATTAATCCATAACACCATTTTTTTAGAAATTTGAATTTCACAAATTTCTATCTATTCTAAGAAATACCAAACATAAAACTCACATTTTAAATAATTCCCTCTCTAAAATTAGATTGGACTGGATCTACTTATTTATTTATGTATTTAGTAGACATACAGAATAATGGAAAATTTTTTTCTTTTGGTTTCTTCAGTGACTCCCTTTTAAGTAATGACTTTGTCCACATGAAGTACAAAATCATGGGAGTACTTAAATATACAAATCAAGTGGTCATGGAGGGGGTAATTTTTCTAATAACCATTGTTTGGTTATGCCATGTGGGCCCCATTCAATTTCACATAAACTGCTGGAGTATAAAACATGGTTCACGGGATGAGTTCATGTACCAGCTGAATTTATTTTTGTCAATTAATAGCTGCATATGCTGCTGAGATCCTTTGACTAATATACTGCTTTTAGTTCATATTACAGCATCCAATAGAGATCACACCAGGCCATGACTATCATGCAGAGAACAATTTTATTGTTGTCATTATTGTGGTCAGGGAATATTTTAGATTTTTATTTTTTGCATTTAATTCAGCATAGATTAGATAGATAGATAGATATAGATAGATAGATAGATAGATAGATAGCTAGCTAGCTAGCTAACTGGGTAGGTAAGTAGCTAGCTAGCTAGATACTTCTTATGGGTGATTCATTCTAGATCATTTTGGAAATTGAACCATACTAGAAGAATGATGAAATGTATTGAATAGAATTTTTATAAACCAGGGAAAGTATATATTAGAATTGGAGAAAAAGTTCACTCCTGATTTGATGGTTTAGGTCTAGGTTATTAATATTTTAACTACTTTTTTCTTTGCAGTCCTTCGTCCTTCACCACTATTATTAAAATGAGCATGAAATTCAGGAAGGTTTAGACTTATATAGTTCAGACCTGGGACAGGGTTTCACACTTAATAATTCATCATTTTCACTAATCATGGAATTCTTTTTAAAAAGCCTCGGAGTCCTTGTCTATAAAATGGGATTGTTAAATTCCTAACCTACCTGTCACATACAGTTGTTAGAATGATTAAAATAATATAAATAATGTATTTGGTGTGTCTCACAGTTTCTATGTAGGTATATCTTAAGGTCCTAGGGGTGTAGATATGTAATTCTTGGCCTATATAAAATTTCTTTGATTTACTACGTGTTTTATAAAAAAATGCATATAACTGGGGGCCTGGCTGGCTCAGTCAGTAGAGTGTGCAACTCTTGATCTCAGGGTCGTGATTTTTAGCCCCATGTTGGGTGTAGAGTTTACTTTAATAAACAAACAAACAAACATATTCTCTTTCATTCCAAAAATTACATATAACTTTTTAATTCTACTTCTTAATATATTGCATTAGTTTCAGTGAAATCTTGTTTTTATATTTACTCCTGAGTAAAACTGATGCCATGCAAAGTTTTACTTTGGCTTTAAGAATTTCATGGCACATGGCTGCTCTGTAAATACATGTGCTTTATAAATTGTAAGCATTTTACACATCTGAATTATTATTATAAATAAAGGAAAGACTTTCTCTTTGAAATAACCTAATAATATGTTTTACTTCTCTAATAAAAGAATATGCTTGGATGAGATTAAAGAAGGCCAAAAGTATGTGACAGAAGGATAAATATGAATATTCTAATTCAAAGTATACTTAGAGTAATTATTAGCAACAGACAGAAGAATATCTTAAAAATTATATATCAGAACTTTTAAGTAATGTAACCAGTAAATGTTTCAACCATCACATCATGAACAATAGCTTTAGATACCACCTTACAAAATGTAGGGAGCCTTTTACTGATCATGGCAAAGTTATTGAAGGTGACAATTTCACGGCAATTTAAATAATCCAGTCTTATCAACAGTTATTAAGCTATTTCTAAGACCAATGGATATAATAACCACTTTAATCTGACACTCAAGATGAAGGATTGGCTCAAGGTACAACATGATTTGTTTTCGTGTGGGAGCTCACCAAATTATTCATGGCTCATACCATCTCTTTCACAGGGCTGCATGGCAGAAGCTAGGACTCCATTGCTTTCCAAATGTGCACATTTATCCAGAAGCCTTCTTCATCCAGAAAACCTTAGATTAGTGAACATTTAAATGCCACCATTTGACTGATGTCCATAGAGCTTCTTTGAATTTTAAAATGATTGAAGAACTCATACAAGGCCATCTGGAGTGTATAGGAGGTCGTGTCTCCTTAAGTTCTTACTCTAGATTTACCATGGCTGTATCACTGGGGCTATTCTCATAAAAATAGTTTTCCCAGAAAGTAGAATCATTTGATATATGATACAATAAATAGAGGAGAGAGCATAAATACGAAATGGAGAAAATTTACAAGGTGACTCTACTCTTCCAATTTTTATGCTTCTACATTATATCATTACAGTTCCATTCAGCTGTTCATTCTTTTAAAGTTGGCTAAACTGCTCCGTTTAAGGATTTATGTACTGATTCCTTACAAATATGGAACATAATTATCTGTGAATTATATTCTGAATATGGCACATCTGAATCCTTGTCACTTGGGCCTCAGCAATAGAAATAGGCCATATTTATGTTTGCTTGAGCTTACTGCATCAAATAGATGATTTTTTATAAAACATGGCAAAAGAAAATCCTACCAAGTGATCTTAATGAAATATAAAACTAAGTGTAACTTCTATTATCTAATTTTCTAATTGTTTCCATATGTAGTCAATTACTAAAAATGTTAGCTCCCTCAACACTGCATATAGTCTATCTTTTCTAAAAGCATTTCCAGCTTATTTAAAGTAACTGCAAATGTAAATGGTTCCAATGATTGTGTTTACCCTGTTGAGTCATTTAACTCTCTCTTATGTAAATTCAAAGACATTGAGAAACGCCCAGAGTCTGTGCAGGTAGAGCTGAGGAACTGCCTCTCTGACTTACCTGGAGTTCTGCTGTGAGAGCAATCTGGTTGTGGCATGTCTACCAGAAACTGACCAGTCTAAAGCCAATCGGTCTCTGAAGATACAAGCCAGCTTTTACAATGAGGCTGGTTGGTAGACAGAGTGAAACAACAAAAATTGGCCAACACTGATTTACTCCCACCATCTATTAAAATCTGTTTGATGAGAGAAATAATTCAGCTATATTCCCTAGATGTTCTTAAACAAACATGTTTCTTTTTACTTTACCCATATTTCTACCCCAGTTACCACCCTCAGACCATGGGTCATTCATTCATTCATTAAACAAATATTTGTTGTGTTTCAACTACATGCAGAACATCTCCTTTAGGCCCTGGAGGAAACATAGCAATGAGTAAAACAGACCAAAAATACTTGCCCTCATGAAGATCACACTGGGGAGGTGAAGGGGTAAGATATTAAAGAGATAAATGAAAGTGCTAGGTAGGAAAATAAAGCAGGGAGCCTTTAGGGAATCTCCGTTTGGGAGGTGGGGTTGCAATTTTGGCCAGCACGGCCAGGGTGTTGCCAGGTGAATGGGGGAGACCCCTGGGCCTTGAGACCTTTGCCCAGTCATCTCTGGAAGGTCACCAGAGGCTCTTAGTCTTGAAGCAATAAAAGAATCCAAAGATGGACCAGATGGTGTTGAGCGGAGCAAATGAAGTTTATTAATGACAGAGCGCACTCTTGAGAAGTGAGAGCGAGCAAGTTCAAGCAGAGCTGTGCCCAGCTTTGGGTCTCTAACTTATTGACAGTTGTTAATAACCAGGGGGGGAAATACTTATTTGGGGAGGGAATTTCTTTGGGAGCAGAGTTTCGTGCCTTTTCTCCCTTAACTTGGTCAGGCTCTCCAGCCTTGTTTGTCTTGGGTCTGTCTGGTTTGATCCAGCTTTCCTGGGGCTTTGTTTTTGGAATGCTGCCAAGACAGGTCTCTCCTTTTCCTGATAACATGATTCCCCTTTTGCTGGCTTCCAGGTATCCTGCTTAAGCCTAGATAACTGTCCACTCCAACAAGGGAAATTATCCTTGAGAAGGGGGCATTTGAGGAGAGATCAAAAGGGAGAGCAGGGGTCATCATTGTGGCTAATAAGATAAAAAATCCAGGCACAGATACAAATGCTCTGAAGGGAGAGCTTATTGTTTAAGGAATAGCAGTTATATTACTGTGTTAGAGCAGAGTGAACTAGCATGAGGTTAGTAGGTGATGAAATCAGATAGGCCATGGGAGAGAGGCAAATCACAGTGCTCCTTGGAGGGGCTTATAAGGACTTTGGCTTCTACTCGGAGTGAGATGGGAAATCAATGGACAGTTATGAGCAGTCATGAGGCACTTGACTTAGAGTTTGACAAGATCACTCTGGTGTCTGTTTTGAGAAGAGAATGAGGAGATACTAAAGACACAAACAGAGAGATCGTGATTCAGGTGAGAGATGGGTCATAGCAGTGGGGGTAGAGAGAATTGGCCAGATTCTGGAAATATTTTGGTAGAACCAACAGATGAGATAGGAGTGTGAAAGAAAAGAAAAAGAAAAGATAAAGGAGACTCTTGAGATTTTGGTCTGAGCCTCTGGGAAAATAAAACTAAAAACTGTAAGAGAGACAGATTTGAGGGAAACTCTCAGAAGTCTAGTTTTTAACATGAGATGTCTGTTAGATAGCCAAGGGAATAGAATTAAGGGCTAGTTGGATATATGTCTGAAGTTCAAGGGAATAATCTAGACAAGATATATAAGACTTGAAGACATGAAGCCAAACATGGTATGTAACATGCTGAGCTGTATGAGATCACCTAAGGAGTGAGTGTAGACAACGTAAGAAGTCCATGGATGGTTTAAACTTCCTGGTTGATTTTGTTTTGTCGTCTTTTTGTTTCTTCAAGTCTTTATGTCTGTTAATTTGATTCCTTTTTGGGTGTTGAGAGGGTGGTACAAGCATGCTTTTTATTATTTATTTTTAGGCTGACTTACTTTTGAAATGTCACTTGGAACTTAACTGTGGCTAATATATTTTCTTGATTTTTTGGGTGAGTTTTACACAGATGTTTAACTCCCAACATATGCAAAAAGATAATACACATTTTAACAACCTAGTAAAAATTCCCATAATGTATATGATTATCTTGTCTTATGGCCAGTCATTTTTCATTATTTCAAAAGTAAGAAAGGAAAGATTCCTGACTCAAAGGTTGGCACTTTGTGTCCCCAGCATCTAACATACTGTCTCATATAGAGAGTGTGCTCAGTACATGTTGATTGAATGAGCAGATGTGCATGTTAATTTATTGGGCATATGAGAAATCTGAATAAGGAATTTTATTTATCAAATTGAAGAAATAATATTCTAATTATTCTTTAATAATAAGATTTTTAAAGTTATTTTTAATTTTGAAAGTCATACGATTATAGAAAAGCAGTTAATGCAGAAATGTAAAAGGAAATAAAAAATAACCAGTTTAAAGGACATTAAAGAAAACCCGCTATTGTAATAAATATTAATAAATAAATACATACACTATGTGTGGTGCTCAAAATCCCTTTTCTGGGACTTTGACAAGTGATATGGGGTGGCAGGCTAGGAGGTATTTGAGTATCAGGGTTTGAGTATTGGACTTCTTATAGAGGGCGTCCTATCACCATAGGCCTTTAGTCAAAAACAAATAGGTAGCCTTCCTTGGTGTGGATTTGGGATTTGCCACATGCCTAGCCCTGAGAGCAGACCTGTTTTCTAAGCCACTCTACTTCAGGGAACCAAGTAAGTAGGCAAAGCTGTCAATGGCTGCCTCTGAGAACCTTCTATTGGAATTACTTTTATTGATTTTCACCACCCATGGATACCTCACTAAATGGAAGTCCAATTTCATGTCCCAGATCTGAACTATTCAAGCATCCTATATCAGTAGTTCATCACCAATGATTAGGATTCAGAATCACATAAACTTTTGGTGTGACAAAACTAGGTGTAAAATAAAAATCTTGGATTCCTGTCTTTCTTGCTTCTTCTATAAGAGTTTATTTGCTAAGATTATATACATGCTGCATAAGTTCTAGATGCTTAGACATCCTTCATATTAAAAGAATTATGGAAGAATTTTAAGAGTAGATTTAAGAGGCCTACTGAACAGAGGTGTGAAATATTTCAGAATAATCTGTGAGAAGTGTAAAGGAAATTCAGTGATAAAAAAATAGAAGTTGGTAGCTAAATAGTAGGCTTAATGAGTTTTGGCCATCTGAAGAGATATGAAGTGGCTTGCTACAAAAATCAGTAAATATTACTTTTCTGAATAAATTAATCTCCTGTCACGGTTTAAAACACACACATGCTCATCCTTTTCTTCTGGAGTTTTACACAAACAGAATAGCCGGATCTATAAAGGATTTGATATAGTCTTACTGAGAAAACAAAAAAATAAAGACACTCAAAGTCTCATTTAGACTCATGATTTTATGTATAACTTTATCTTTTTTATTTATTAGCCCTTCTGAGTAACTTTCTAGGAGCAGATGTTGATTTGTCAAGATTTCTGTAAAATCTCAAAATAATTTGCAAACCTGATTTTCATTTGCATTTGTTATCAAGTATGAAAGTTCCATATTTGTTTTTAAAGCATGATTTTCTAACAAATAGGTTGTTACAAACCTGTATAATTCTAATTCTAATTCTAATTTATAACTATCCAAACCATTATGTATCAATTACTCCAGCACCAAGATCTAACACCCAGTGGGTGTTCAATAAACATTTGTTGAATTTAAATGAATTGATTCAAGAAACTTGAATTGAGCCTCCTGTGGTTGTTCATTTCTCTTCACAATCTGCATTTTATAAAGAAAGCAATAAATTCGCTTAGGAAAGTCAATGTCATTGAATTCACAAGTTCTAGCTCAGCCAGTCATGACTACGGAAGATGGTATTTTCTTATATTATTGAAATTATACATAAACCCCTTAGAAAGGGATTCTGATATATGTGAAGTGTTTCATCTAGGATTCACCAAGTACTATGATAGTTCCATCCTTACTTTCCCTGTCTTCTTTCTCTCTGCTCTATATATGAGTCATAGAAATGCTATCATTATAACCTTTTTAATAATATTTAAATCAAATCTAGTAGTCAAAGGTTTACCAGTTGAAAATAAAGGCCAACATAGAAAAAGAAAAAAAAATTAAATGGGTTTAGAGCTATATCAATCCTTGGATAAAATTATTACTTTTTTCTTTGAGTTGCTTCTGGCATATCCTCTAGCACTGATTGGGGAGAAAAGGAATGCAACTAGCCTTTCTTTCTTTCATTACTAGGTTCTTTTAAGTCTTAGTAACACTTTTGTTTGAGATATCAACTGACAGAGCTAGCCATTTTTTACACATAGGCTTCCACTCCAAGTCTATACCTTGCACACAGTAGATAGTCCATAAATATTTCTTGGATCAATAAATGAAAGAGTAACTTAGTATTGATAGATATGCTTTTTGAGTAAAAAATGAGTTAGAAAGCCTTAGCAAAATTATTCTTTCTAACTTGACCAATGTGTTATTCAGCACTTCAAAATACAAGAAATGCCCAGATTTTTTTTCACAAGGGGAAAGTAGACCTAAGACAGGAGTTCAGATTAAAAAAAAAAAAAAAATTCTCCATCTTTGCAATAGCTCACCCTACAAGAGCCAGCAGAATAGAACTTAAGAACTTATTAAGAAATAGTAGTTCAGTAAGTTTTCATTTACCTGCTGTTGTCTAGGAATTATGTGATCCATGAAAACAGGCATTAATATGTACCACTTTACGTGGCTAAAGTGTGTTGTTATTGTAATCAGGAACTATATAATATGCCTCTTCCATCTGTACTTCTTATACTATTCACAAAATATATAAATAAAATGCATTAATTATTGAACAATTAGAAAATGTAATAAAATAATACATCAATTTAAATTTCACTATCTAGAAATAACTGACAAAATTTTCATAACATATTCTTTATACTCTAAAAATGTATATATTTTAAAAATTCTTAGAAAGTGGGACTATTTTATGTGGATTATTTTAGTATTTTTGTTTTATTGGATAATATAGTATAAATATCTTTTCATGTAATTGTATCAATCCACCATATTATTTTTAATCCACCAGATTATTTTTAATGACTGTGTTATAGTCCATTATATACATGTAAGAGATATATCCCTGAATTTCATACCCTTAGAATTATTTTTTGCTATAATTAGCAAATTTTTAGCAAACAATCCTTCACACATATTTATGATTTTTTTATTTGTTTATTATGGGCTGTACATACGGGATTATTTCCCTTGTTGATTCATATTGCCAAGTTTTCTTCCAGTGTGGCAAGATGATTCAGTTTGGACTTCTACATATAATGTGGTATGTTTATTTCTCAAACTCATGCAAACATCAAACATCATTTAATTCTTTGACTAAATAATAAATGAAGAAAGCAATCTCATTATTAGCCACCAATGCATTCTCTTTCTTAATTCTCACAGAACACTATGAGGTAAGAAGTCATACTATTTTCCTTTTATAAATAAAGACACTGAGATTCAGAATGCCTTAAAGATCTAACCAGAAATTGCAAAGCTAGAATCCAAATCCTTTTCACTCATGAGCTGACGCTCTCTACACTATATCATTCAACCTTTCCTACTGAAAAAAGGAACATTTTAAAATTTCGTGTCCTGGCTACTGACATTTTATAAATCTATTCCCTACTTGTATTTTGTGCTCACTATTCTTTTCTTGGGACCACGATTTTCCTCATTACTGATTTGCAAGAAGTCTATAAATATAAGGCAACAACTCTGTTATAATACATTTTGCTTTGAATTTGGATCTTATTCAACTCAATATGTCTACAGGATTCTGCAAAGTTTCTATAAATTGGAAATCATTAGACTGTTCAAAATTTGTGACTTCCAAATAAGTAAAATGCTGCTTAAGTTGACATGATTAACACATGAATTCTTTCCAAAGGACCTCTTCCAACTAGGTCCTGTTTTTCAGGATATTCCAGATTATAATCCATACATTAACAACTTGCTTAATTTCTCTTCCACAATTTTCCTTTCATGAAAAAGAGTTCTCTAATGGCCTCCCAAGTCTTTCCAGATAAAACGTATGTTATTTTTTATCTAAAGTGCTTTTACACACACACACACACACAAACACACACTGATAAGAGTAACATTTTAGTTTGAAAAAGTAATTTCAAGGCATTCATTTTTAGATCCAGGAATAATGATCTTTAAACACTTCTGCATGAAACTGAAAAATAGATAATTGGTATATATTTTGAACAAGCAAAGAGATCTGCATCATTACCTGGTTAGAAGTTGCTTTAATGATATGGTCCAAATGAAGGGAAAATGAAGAATATTAAAGGTCATAAAAACAGCTTAGCCTTTTCATGAGCTCTTGAAAGCAATTTCTAAGTAGATTTAAGTTTTTCCTTTATTGAGTACCACGTTAAATTTATTGAAAAGCTGCCTGAAGTTGTTCAGCAGGGGTTCTATAAAATGTATCTTTAACCCTGTTTTTCCTTCTTTTCTCTCATCTGAAAAACAGCTTGAGGATACTTGCCCAGTTGGTTGTCACTTTGAGAGGGTCTTTTAGTAAACACATTCTGAGCGGAACTTTCTGGGTCTGTAAGAGATAGCTGGCTCTTATTAACAAACTTTACATTACAGATTGAGGCAGGCATATCACACGTGGGGGTTTTTGCATCTCTTTGCCTTGCGATTCCAGGCAGGTGTCCTTCCCACAGAGGCCAATGCTCAGGCACTTTTATTTTAACTATAGATAAGTTATAGGGACCATGTGCTTGCCTTTTGAGAGCACTGACTCGACTAGAAGCATAGTTCCCCAACTCCAACCACAAAGCATAGTTCCCCAACTCCAACTCCAAACCTCTGCTCTGGGGGAAGAACAGTCCCCCAGAGCAGAGGTAAACTCAGGATCAAACGTTCTTGAAAACCAAAAAAACAAGCCGAGATAGCTAATAAATTTTATGAAAAGATGCATAATATCACTTACAATAAAAGAAACACAATTTGTTTGTTTTGTAAAGATTATTGGTAAGGGCATGTGTGAAGAAATATACACTTTGATGTGAAATTTCATATATATATGAATTTATACATACATATACATATATTTATATATGTCTACATATGAAATAAATATATTTATGTTTTATATAATTCATATATAATTATAATATATAAATATAATTTATAAATCATATAGAAATATATTATAAATATATAAATATATTAATATAAAATATAATTAAATATATTTAAATATATGAAATATCTTATATACTTATATATAAATATCATATGTATGCATACATATATACATATATGAGAAATATGCACAAGATACATACACACAATACTTATACAGGGTACGTGTGTATATAAAATCTATTTGTAAGAATATATATAGAGAGAGAGATATGTATAACATATATCTCTCTCTATATATGAAATTTATTATTGAAGTATAGATTTCTCCGTACATACTGTTACCAATAATCTTTCAAAAAACAAAAACTATTTCTTTTATTTATTATGTAGATACTTGCATATGTATACATACATATGTACCTCTTTCTCTCTCTCTTTAATCTAAAGTCCAGCTAGTCTATTTATTCTAGGAAATTATCCTATGGAAATGATTGGATAACAATACAAAAATATACATATAAGAGGGGCGCCTGGTAGCTCAGTCATTAAACGTCTGCCTTCGGCTCAGGTCATGATCCCAGGGTCCTGGGATTGAGCACCGCATTGGGCTCCCTGCTCCGTGGGAAGCCTGCTTCTCCCTCTCCCACTCCCCCTGCTTGTGTTGTCTCTCTCACTGTGTTTCTCTCTGTCAAAAAAATAAATAAAATATTAAAAAAAAAATAAAAGAGTATATACATATAAGAATTAAAACTATAAGAGAAGTAGCTTAAGTGTTAATCTATAGGGGAATTAATTAAATTAACCAAGGTGCCGTATACTTTGGCCTACTGGGCAACTGTTAAAGGGAAAGAATCCTCTGTTATTCTACTTAGTGATGTAACGTTGGACAATTTCTTAACTTCTTTGCACTTCATTTTTCTCAACTGTAAATGAGGATAATTATTGCATCTAACACACTGGCTGTTACAAAGATAAAATGAGTTCATTTATGTCAGGTACCCAGAAAGATGTCTGGCCTATAGCTATTTTAAATGCTAGATTTTATTATCCATAGTACATTATGAAATATAGCTGCATTGCCTAGTTATATGAATAAATCAGATTACAGGACAATATGTACGTATATGTATTTATAATTATATGTACATTTAATAAATGTTTTATACATGCATATATACATCTCTCTCTCCAATATTTATGTACATAAGTCAGTCTGAATGGATATTTACTGACTGTTAAATAGTAATGATCTCTAGGATGATTTAAGGGGCAACTTCATTTTTTTCCTTTGTACATTTCCTCAGTGTAGACATTTCTATGATATATTTAATAATATCCATGCATTACTTTTATAAAACAGAACAGCAAGGTAACATTGACTATAGAAACAATCTGAAGAGCAAAAACATCTTCCAAAAAAGGGACAATTTCATTGCCTATGCAAAATAGGCCCAATACTTAATAGTAATTTAACAGAAGATATGTGTGAAGTGTTTTTATGCAAACTCTTTTCATGCAGCTGCACTTACTTACTGAACAATGATTATGGCTTTTATGTTCTATTTTTGCATAATATTCCTATTCTTCACCTTTGTTTTTCTTGCTTGATTATAAGGTGTTTAATTAATATGAGAGAACTTACTTTTTAATTATGCCAACATTTCATTATTTAAATAACAACTGTGGTGATGAGGTGACGACATTGATAACATTCATTCCTGGATCCTAACCTTCCCCATAACCTTTTTATTGGAATAACTTCAGCATTGTGGACTCCTGGGGAAACTAAATGTATTTATCACCTCTGACTCCTGCACTATTCTGGTAATGCTATAAACTCTGTTTTACTGAGGATGAAGAATAAAATGGGGGCTTGGGGAAAAATTGTAAAAGAATATTCCAGATATTTCAGACAGAAATGAATGACAGAGTTGATCAAGGCTCCAAGGAGCAAGAATTAGCTATCAGTGATCACGAAACACAAAAGAGCGTTTCTATATTACATAAGAAGGACTAATTATCTAATTATGCTCTGAAAGGAAATCCACTCAATCATAAGCTATATACTTACCATCTTGTTTCCTGATAGCATCTGAAAGTTTTCCAGGCTGACCCAGCTCTGCATCTTTAGAATAGGCCATTTAAAAGGTGTTTTTATTTCCAAATATTTTCTGATGTTCCTAATATCTCATTGTTAGTTTCTAAATAATGTTGTAGTCAGAAACACTAGTCTATATTATTTTGATCTTTTGAAATTTATGGAGACTCATTTTATGCCCCCACCATCTTGCCTTTGTTAGTGAATATTCCATGTACGCTCACAAAAAAAAAAAAAAAAAGTGTATTTATAGCTGTTGGGTACAGTGTTCTACAAATATCAATCAGGCTAACTCTGTTGATGTGACTGTTCAAATCTTCTATAATGCTGCTGATATTTTTGTCCCTTTCAGTACCTGAGAAAACATTCTTGAAATACCTAACTATATATGAATTCTGTCTTACTTGTTCTTTTAGTGTTTAAGCTGTCCTTCATGTACCTGAAAGCTTTGTTTTTATATCCTTAAAATTTAAAATTGTTAGGTGTTCTAAATGAATTACCTGTTTTATCATTATGAGATGCTTTATTTCTAGTAAAGACCATTATCTTGAAATTTACTCCAATGTTAGTATAACCCCTTGCTTTGTGTTTGCATGATGTATCTTTCCATGCTTTTATTTTTAGCATCTTTGTTAATATTTAAACTGTGTTTCTTAGAAATAACATATAATCAAATCCTTTTTTTAAAAAAATCTAGTTTAACAATCTCTGCCTTTTATGTGGAGTGATTAGTCCATTTTAATGGAATCTATTGTGGTTGACTTGGTCTATCATCTGCATATTTGTTCTTATTTATATCATTAACAGTGTTAAAAAAGTACAGTATAATTCATGTTCTTATTGTAATATATCTTACTTCTATATGTGCTACTAATATATCGCTTGAATAAGTTATTCTTTTTAAAATATTTACAGATAAATTTGTATGTGTGTATATGTAAATAAAGTAAAAAGATATTTTATATCTATCCATATTTTTACCCTATCTGGTCCCCTTATTGGTTTCTGCATCCCTGACTTCCATATGCTATCAATTCCTGGAGAGCATCAGCATTCCATCAAATACAGGTCTACCATTAGGGACACTTACAGAAAACCGGACTATTAAGTGAGGAATCTATGGTGACAGGTTAGGAACTATGTAGCCAAATGTACAAGGGAAGAGTCAATAAAAGGATAATTAGATAGCTTTATCTCTAGTTTTTTTTCTTTTTTTTTAAAGATTGTTTAAGTACATAATGGAACTTCAGTTTACATGTAGTAATCTTTATCTTAAATTGTTCTGTTCTTTTCGTTTTTTTTTCTAAGTATTCTTATTTTGCTTTTCTAACCTAGGTTAACAGTAGACTTAAGAGATAAAATTTCAAATGCCTCTTTTTCATGGAAGAAAGGCTGTGAAACTATGGAAAATATTGAATTCATAAAGAAAATTAAGAAATACGTGTCACAAAACTTTGTATTCTACTTAATGTGTTGATTGCTAAGTTGTTTGCAGATAATTTACAATCCTAAAACTCATGTTTAGTATTCCTAATCCTAAGTGTATAGTTCACTTAAACCACATATGGATCAATATAATTCCACGCCAACAAGTAGAAGAAAATTTAAAAGAAAACAATAAAAACATTATACATATAAAAAAAAATACAGATCTACTAGTCATGAATTTGTCTAGTTTCAGTTTTTCTGAAAATGTCTTTCTTTTGGAAGAATAATTTCCCTCAATATGAAATTCCACTTTGGCAGTTCATTTTTGTATTTTCTCTCAGCACTTTGAAAATGTCATTCAATTGTATTTGGTCTTCATCGTTTTTGATAAATCACCTACCAATATATCTCTATGTAATAGTTGTTTTTTCTTTGGCTGTTTCTTTATATTTGGTTTTCATCAGTTTGACTGTGATGAAACCAGTGATAGTATTCTTTGCATTTATATTGTTTGGGGGTTGTTGCACTTTTTCAGTCTATTGGTTGACATGGTTTATCAATCAGGAAAAAAATCTCAGCCATGATGTCTTCAAATAGTTCTTCTGGCCCATTTTCTCTTTTCTCCTCTTTTGGGACCTCAGTTACAAATTAAAGTTTGATATTGTTTCATAGATCTCAGGTGTTCTGTGCCTTTTTTTCCTACTTTGGGTTACACATTGAATAATTTCTGTTAATAGGTCTTCAAATACACTGATTCTTCTGCTATGTTTAGTCTTCAGTTAATCTCGTAGGGAAAAAAATCTGATACTCTATTTTTCATTTTCTTCATTTTAAAGTGTCCACCTCTCTGCTAAAATTCCTTGTCTATACATGCATATTGTCCACATTTTTGACTAGGCGTATTTCTCCTAGTTAATTTAAAGTCTGTGATAATTCCATCACTGAGGCCAATTCTAGTTCTGTTTCTTTTGATTATTTTCTCTCAACACCTACGGTTATGTTGTTTATTTTGTTGTATCTTTTACTATTGTTATTGTTATTGTTGTTTATGACAGACTTTATACATAACAGACCAAAGTAAATAATATTTGTATCCATAAAAAGCCTGCCCTTCTATGTCAAGCATTAGTGTTGTGGGCTAAATTAGCCTAATCTACGTTTGACTCTCAATTGAGTTTTCTTGCACTTTTAGTTAAATTCAGTTCATCACTAACTTAAAGTACTTTATATATTTGTTAGGGATTTATTTATTTACTTTGGAGGGGGAGTGACAGAGGGAGACAGAGTGTCTTACGCAGACTCCATGCATAAGCTCCATGCGTAAGACTCCATGCTGAGCTCAGAGCCCAACGGGGGGCTCAATCTTAGGACCCTGAGATCACAATCCTGAGATCATGACCTGAGCCAGAACCAAGAGTTGGACGCTTAACTGACTGAGCCACCAGGTGCCCATGACTTAAAATACTTTAAAGCACTAACTTAAAAATGCTTCCCTCTAGCAAGGTTTGGGAGCTGAGCACCAGCAAGCGTCTGGTCATCCCTTTAACTCACATCCAGCTTCCAGCTTTCTGGGTCATTTGGGTATTCTCTTTGCTCTCTGGGCCTGCTCCCTGGGAAATCTCTGTCCTGCAGCCCAGCCCTTAGGGTTTGGAGGCATGCTGTAGGATACTTGGTGAAGGGCCAGAGTTTCTCAGAAGGATTTCTCTCTGTTCTCCTGCCCTATCCCCAGCCTTTGGTATGTAGCTGCAGTGTAGTCAGCAAAAGCTCAAAGCACCTGTATGGATTTCTCTCATCATTCTCCCTCCCTAGATCTAGCTTTTGTTAGATAGTTATTTTGCCCTTGGAAAAGGTCCACTACCTTAGGGGTATCTCTCTCAATTTCCTTGCTCTGTCCCCAGGCTTCAGTGTATCCCATCATGGTGAATACTTGGGGAAAGATGGAGCGAGTGGGTACAGACTTTGGCTAAGATGTCCTGTGATTTTCATCCTTCATACTGGACTACATAGTGCTGTGAAAATTCATTAGAAGCTGGCCAAGTTTCTACATGCCTGGCCCTTATCTCGGGAAGATGCCTCCTCTTCTCATCCCTGGTAGTGGTAAGAACAGGTTCCCCAGTGCTCATAACTTGTGGGATTTTAGTTCATTTTAGGTTCTTTGCATATTCTTTGCAGAGTTTCTTTGCATATTCTCTGATTTTTTTTTTTTAAACTCCATTTTGTTGCTTACCCAGATTGTTCTAGTAGTTTGGGTCAAGTGCCACTCTCTTGTCACTTTCTACATACTAACTCCAGTTGGTAATTAAAAATGAGTACTACTAATTTGATCTCATGCTCTGGAACACTATGAAATTCTCAGCCAATTTCAGAAAATTGTAAGCAAAAATCCAACATGAAAATTTATCTATTTCTAATCTCCTTTGTTTCATACCATGTTCTTCTTTCATACTCAGCATTTGCCTTGAAATTCCAGCCTTTTTCTTTAGTACTGTTCTTTTTTTTTTTTTCTTTTTTCTTTAGTACTATTCTTTGTGCTGATATCCTCAATTGATTTGAATGTACCATTTCTCTCTTTAGGCCAGCTTTTCTTTTTATAGGGACATATGACTCTTCCTGATCTTAAATCTTGGCCTATGGTCATTCTCTTCTCTTTTAAAACCTTCCCATTTCTGGGCAACTTCATGCAATTAGATACTCAGCAGTTTCTACTGATGATTTTTTTGAAAATTATGTTTCAAATATGTATGGCCCCATGGATCTATCATATAAGTATGTTGCTATGATTAATTAACACACACTTTATCAATTGTTTTTACTTGATTGAATTTCCTCAAATCTATTTACTGAGAATAACTTCAAAAAAGTTGATGTACTCTAGGGGGTTTCCATAAATCTGATCATTATGTTTTTATGTTACTCTAAATTTTATAAACATATTATATAGTTTAACACTGATTACTTGATAATTTAGAGATTAAGAAATTTTTATTCTCAGTATTATTGAAGTGATTAAATATTTGATGCAACACTTCAAGCACAGACATTCAATTCAATCATTACATATAATTTAAGTGTGGAATTGTCAAAATGAACACAAGAAGATGAAGTCTTCTCATTAAAGCTAAAATGTAGCTATGTCAAAAAAATTTACCCACCCTGTAGAGGGTCCATATTCTAAAATATAATAGCAGGAATTAGAGATTAAAGTGCACAAAGCCAGGGCGCCTGGGTGGCTCAGTCGGTTAAGCGTCTGCCTTCGGCTTAGGTCATGGTCCTGGCATCCTGGGATCGAGCCCCGCACCAGGCTCCCTGCTCATCTGGGAGCTTGCTTCTCCCTCTCCCTCTGCCTGCCTGCCTATCTGCCTACTTGTGTTTTCTCTGTCTCTCTGTCAAATAAATAAATAAATAAATAAATAAAATCTTAAAAAAAAATAGACTGCACAAAGTCAGTAGTGGTGCCTAAATATGTGATGTACTTATACGTACAGTGGAATGAAATAAAAAAGGGGCGGGTTAGTTAGGAGAGAAATACCATATAATTCATTCAATAAAATACTGCTTAGCTAATTTTTAATCTAATTAAATACTGAAATTTAAATATTCAGTTCTCTCATACACCCCATTATTACTCATTTGCAGGGAACAAATGGTCAAGAAATATTTAAGGTTTAAAAAATATGTGATAAAAATGTGAAATTTGTCTGAATTCCACATGTCTGAGCCTCACTGATTACTGTTCAAATGGGTATTTGAATGTATGTATGCGTATGTGTGTGTGTGTGTGTGTGTGTTTTAATCACACTATAGTCCTGAGTTAATCAGAGTAGGATGTCTAGTTTAGTCACTATGCATTTTTTTAATTCACCAGTTTTTGGAAGAGGGGAGAAAAATCCCATTCCCTTATAGCACATGGAATACTTTGAGATGAACAACTCCTTAATGAAGAGTAGAATGAGAATTATGATAGGCTATTATCTAGGGAAATGTCCTAGTAAGGAAAACGGGAGTTGTAGAGACATCTGGGTTGGATTTTCGGCATAAGCAACCAGACGTTGTGCTCATGAAGCACAACCTTCATGGGGAAGCAAACCTTCCCAAAGAAAACACACTGAATCTGTCTGCTTTTATTAATGTGCCTCACTGGTGAATCTTCAGTGGTGATGGATCACCCTCATTTAAGGAATGATGTGCTGGAAAAATGCATTATTTTCAAGAGTAACAGAGTGGATTAATGCAAGTGTGTACTGAAAAAAAATTCAAAACTCTCTCATGATATATGCTGATTTTCGGGTGTTCCCCATTTGCACGGCTGTTTAAGCAAGCACTCTAAATGGAAATGCACTTGACATTTTTGTAACTGGATGTGATCAAACAACATTAGAATTTAGCTGATTTTTCAGAAAATTATTAAACCAATTTGTCCCTCGTTTCCAATACTTGCAAGGGAAAAAAAGGAATAAAAGACGTTTAATAAAAATTGATACTCAGATGGAAAGCTGCCTGGGAACAATGTAAGGAGGTTGATCTCTCTCTCTTTTTGTTTTCTTTCTCTCCCTTCCTTCTTCTGTCACAATAGTCCTGGGCTGCATACATCATCAGAGGAGAATTTTGATCACCTGTTTCCAGGCCTTGGTAAAGCAATTCAGGATAAATGTTCCATAAGGTACCTTGAGACTGAGTTATGCTTGCCATTAATGTTTATGTGACAAGGACTTGTTAATACAGAAATATTCTTAAATGCCCTGTAATAAATGATTTTGGCCTTGCAGTGCCTGGCGATAGACAACTGAGCTTTAAATTCTGCCAGGGAGGTAAGAGATATCACAGTAAGATGACTACGTCTGCTGCACAAGATTACCAGGCACAATGGTTATTATATTAGCTGGTACAAGTTAGGGTAGCCTATGAACCAGGCTGGTGACAGGAAAGGTAATTGTTAGGCTGGTAGAAGCTTATACCTGCAAGAGGATTCCTGTTGTTCTACTGAAAACCAATTCAGTTATCTACTGCTGCATAATAAATTACCACAAATTTAGCAGGTTAAAATAACACATACTTATTACCTAACAATTTCCACGGTCCAGAATCAAGGCATGGCTTAGCTGGGGCCTCTGCTTTAGGGTCTCTAAAGGCTGCAATCAAGGTATCCACCAGGGATGGGGTGTCATCTGGGGCTTGGCTAAGGAAAGCTCTACTTCCAAGCTCACATTCTTGTTGGCAGGACCCAGTTCCTTGCTGGCTGTTGGCTGGAGGTCTCCCTCTGTTCCCTTCCATGTTCATATGGCAGTTTGTTTCATCAAAGCCAGCAAGAGACAGAGCTAAAATGAGACTCTTCTGGAAGATGGAAACTATAATTCTACATAACCTAATGACAGAAGTGACATCCATCACCTTTGCCAGATTCTGTTGGCTAGAAGCAAGTCATAGGTCCTGTTCACACTCAAAGGGAAATGACTACACATAGGTGTGAATACCAGGAGGCAGGGAACACTGGGGGCACATCACATTCACCAAGCCCTAAAGTATTTCTCTAACTTTGAATCCAGTTACATCTAAATAACTTGGAACTCCTGCAAAATTCTGTACAAACATTTCTGTGAAGGAGAATTTGTAGACTTAAGGAATTCTAAGTGATGTATTACGAAGTCAGTCTAAAAGTTAGAGAACATATATTTTCTGATCCTTCTCTGCTCTTTGCTAGCTATATAACATAGGATCATGTCTAGCCTTCCACACCTCCATTACCCACACATGAAATAGAAACAGCATGCTTATCCTGCCAATCTCACAAACATATTCTCATAATTAAATGACATAAATAAAAAAAAAGTGCTTTGAACAAATAAGTTGCTTAAAACTGTAAGATCTATGTGCAGGTGGTCTAACTTTCCCCAGATTTCGTTAGTCTGAGATCCCGTATATAATAATGACTTGATGTGTTTTGATTCCGTAGTTCACTACAAGTGATTCCAAGTTCACTGCATCTCCTTGGAGATCCTCCCCACCCCCTACCCCGAGTGTTTTTGTGAGCTTCCAAAGAATATCTCATATTCTGATAAATACTCTCAATCAGGCCAGATGCCATCTACAATTTCCTACTTTTTCTTCTGCCTTGGACTGCCTGTGTGGGATCTTGGGCATCTGCTGGATCCACTGTCTTCTCTGGGAACAGTGCCCTAGAGCTTCGGACGTGGTAGATCTATGAGTTGAGGGTTTCAATAGGGCCAATATAGTACATATTCCTCCTTCCCCTCAAGTTTAGAGCCAGTTGAAAAACAGACACAGGAGTTTGATAAATAAAGACCAAAACATTAACTTTATTATCAGGAGGTGGATTAGAAAACACACCTTGGGTTTGTGACTCCACACGGATCTCCTAATAGCGAGTTCTGATCTTGGAAAACTCTTTTTAGGAATACAGAGTATGCAGGTTGTTGATGAAGATAAGCTGCAAGGAGAAATCATAGTCTCATCTCCACTGAGCCCTGACAGCAGGGACAGAGACAGCAAGGCCCCCAGGGCATGGGCTGCTTGCTCACCAACTGAAGAGCAGGAGCCAATAGGCACCAGATCCTCCTCATCTCACCAATCATGTCAGCCAATCCTTTTTCCATGGAGAGGAGGGACTAAAGGAAGGACAGAGAGCTTGGAAGAAGAAACTCACATAAACATGAGAAAAATGAAATAGGACACCCCCTAACATTGTGGATTGCTCTAAGGGAAAGTTGGAGACCAACTGCTCTTCTTGCTGAGAAAGGTTGTTCTAAGATAGAAGGTGTCAAGCAGTGCTCATTTTGTCTGATGAAGAATCTGAGAAAAGAATGGGTCAGCCCAGGTATAGCTCTACTACCCAGATGTAATAAAAATGAAACATTACTGGCATACTGTGATTTTACTCCCTATGAAATGGACTGGGCCACGGGCTGGAAGCTGATAAAACTAAACCAAATGGCACCATGATACGCCAACAGCAGCAGCTCCTCACTAACATAGTTATATTTCTGTCAATTCTTTTTGCAAGGTCATATACTTCGGTTAGTTGAAAGTCAGTGATCACAGTTAACTGAAAACCTGAAAATAATAATACATGGCATGGTGCTATTTACTGAGACTGATTTTCTTCTTTTATTATCTTTGTCAATAGCTTACTGTGCCTCCCAAGAAGTTTTAGAAAATCACAAGAGGGCTAAAGATCAAGTACCAAAGAAAAGTGAAATGGTTTGCAAACGATTTTCAGAACACCAGGTCTGATTCAGATGATGGAAATGAAATAGTAAGTGGAGTTGTTTTTTAAACAATATTGAAGAGAAAATCAGTTTCTCCTTTTCTTCATTAAATGTGCAGTGAATACAAAAATGTTTTATACCTGTTTGAAGATGTAACACATAAAACCAACCAGTCCAGGGAACTCTTACGTCCCCCTCAAGTTCTTAGGAAAGTGAAATTTTTGTTATTATTTATGGGTCACTTCCCTTAGCTTCATATCCATTGGGCCAATCTTAATGACAGACTCTCTTTGCTCTTGCCTTCCAAAGAGTATGGGTTGGTTAGTGTCTCTAAGCCTGAGTATTTCCCAGGAAATTTTTAGTCTCTCATAAAACTAGGCTTCTCTACTCTTCAAGTTTCCCAGTTCTGTCCCAGAGTACCAGCAGCTTAAGTTCAAGTCAGGACTTCTCCTACTCCCACTGCTCTTCTCCACTTCTCACCAATAATCTCTTGGAAATAAGTCAGTGAAAACTGAAATGAGGTGACAGGAATAAAATATGCTCACTCAGCACTTTTTCTATATTTGCCATTGAGGGAGAAGGCAAGTTCTGTCATTTCGATGAGATCATTTAATCTCTATAGGTAAAAAGTTGGGATTACCAGATGCTAAAAATTTGTCATAATTTGGCTTATTTTCTTCTTGTAATGCCCAGCTGCCTGTGTTTGTTGGGTAGTTACACAATCACGAGAGTTCCACAAAGCTGGAGGAGGAATCGGATAGGACATTTTTTTTTTTCCCAGCAGGGTGAGCTCACATTTGAGATTTAAAATGCATTATATTGCAGGTGTTGACCCAATCCTTCCTAATGCAGAGGAGAGTGCACCCCCATGACAGGAAAGGGAGCTAAAAATGTTTCCTGCTGTGCTTATAGCTCTGTCATCACTGTCCATTATTCTTTGTAGATGGTTTTATTGGCTGCTTTGGTCTATAACTCTTCCGCTAAGCAGTTCTCACCTCAAAAACAACTCAATCATCCACCTGTCCATCTCCCATCATGAGTTCCATTGTGTCACTAGATGGAAAATTGCTGAATAAAATATCTCACTTTTAATATAGAGCCAAAGTGAGACAATAAAGACTGCACTTTGATCTTTCTCCAAAACTAACAGTGCTGATTCTAACCAGCCTCTGAAATAGATGTTGCAGCAGCTAAGGATATTTATACCAATAATATCATTCTTTGGATTGTAGTCCTGATTTGCACCTTTTCTCCCAATGCTGGGGAAAGTTAGGACAAGAGGAAACTCATACATAGAGTAAATAAGATGGTTTGGCTTGGAATTTCAGTTTTCACTTACTTCTTGTCTCCTAAAATAACACCTTCAAAACATTGTATGGGCCAGGATAGCATAAGGAACTGGGCCAAGGATCATTTTTATAAAGTCACTCATGCTGTGTCTTTTTGATCAGATAAATGGAAATTGGACATTTAGAGGAGATTGCTGAGAAAGGAAGTAGATTACCAATAATGCTAGAAAGTTTTACTTCTAAAAAACAAGGAAAAATGCCCCATTCTTCTTATTTTTAATCTAAATTTCAAATTAAATTATTATATTTATGTGTTATATACTCTCTTAATGCAAAGCCCAATTTTCTGAAAAAGACTCAAATGAAGACTGCAATCATCAGGGTTTTAGAACTTGTGACAACAGCCAGCATAACCATGCTTACTCTCAAGTAGTTCTTAACCTTTTAGTCACTGCTTTCCTATTTCAATGGTAGTCACAGAAACTTGCTGAATATCCTGGACAATGCAATCAGAGCACAACTCTGATTCGTCACGGGCTCTGTGAGGTTATTTATTTATTTGTTCCAAATAGAGATAATACTTCAACTGACATAGATTTTTAAGTTCTGCTCATCTTTCTTTTGTTGCCATTAGGAGCCTGAGAGCCCATATTTAGGATGTGAAAAATCCTTAAAATGTGTTTTTTTTAGACTCACCTTAACATAGCTCTATCGTGTTTGAGCTTGTGTCTGCCCCACTTTCCAGAGTGTGGAGGTATTCACACACAAATGCATATCCACATATGTGCACACTGCACAGTATATTTTGTATATTTTGCATACCACAAATGTGTTTTGAGTTTGAACTGGACACCAATTAGTGAATTAACTGAAGACCGTAAGCATACTGATGGTTTATCTCAGATCACCTTTCCGTTTGGATGGTGTGCTACTGCCATTGTTTGAAATCTCCTGACAGATGGTGCTGGTGGTTTATCTTAGCGTGCTAAAAATGGGTCATATACTCCTTTCTTCCTTCTTTTTTCCCCCAAATCTCATGGGTTTTGTTTTGTTTAATAGGTTCTTTCAAAAAGGTGGGATCTTGCCCTTGGTTTCTAACGAAGCCTTTTGTTAAGTTCAAGCCCCGTAATCACAAACAATGTAGAAGGTAATGGTGTATGATAGACATAGTTTGCTCTTCTAAGGATTTCAGTTACACTTCAGTTTTTATATTCAGCAAATGAGAGTGCCTTTAAAATCTCTCAGCTGTATGTAAAAGTGAGTACAAAAAACTTGGAAAGAATAGAAGCTATACCCACAGAATTTATGATGGAAATACAGAGAGCAAGGTGGCATTAGTCCATGGAAGAGAGAGAAATGCGTTTTTAATATTTTTTACGGAAAATTAAAAAAACCCTTCAGGTTATATTTTGCAGCACATATGTCTAGTGCAGATAATTTCAAAGAATGCGTGACAGTAGTGGTGTCATAATCAGCCTGTGAGGAGGGAATGTGGTGATGGAAGTGCATAGACCCTTTCACCCTCCTGGCCGCCCAGCGCTGTCTCTATGGCCAGCCTCTGAAGGTTCCTTCTCCTCCAAGTACGGGAAGTACAGGCAGCCCTCTCCAGGCGAGTTCTCTGTGTTCCCAACCGTCCCTGACCTAAGAGCCCCAGGCTCACTGCGGACACTCTGGATGCTCTTGGGTCTCCTTCATTACTCCCAACACACTCAGGGCTGGACTGCGTTCGGATGTCAAAGTCCGAATCAGAATTCTTTAACTATCAGGAGTGGACTTTTTTTTTTTTTTTTAAAGATTTTATTTATTTATTTGACAGAGAGGGAGACACAGCGAGAGAGGGAACGCAAGCAGGGGGAGTGGGAGAAGGAGAAGCAGGCTCCCCGCAGAGCAGGGAGCCCGATGCGGGACTCGATCCCAGGACCCTGGGACCATGACCTGAGCCAAAGGCAGATGCTTAACGACTGAGCCACCCAGGCGCCCCGGACTTTTTTTTTTTTTTTTTTAACTGCAAATCTAGTTAGAAAATAACCGAGACAGAGGGGATTTTGGCTAATTTAAGCTATTTGTTATTCTTCTCTGTAAAAAGCAAAGAGTAATAAAGGAGGAGAGGGACAAGAACAAAATCTGCTAGCTCATTATTCCCTGAGTTAAAACTTGGAGGTGAAACCTGGGTAGTCTTAAACACTCCATTGGGTGTGGTAGCCACCCAGTTACAAAGTGAGAGCAGGGAAACATTAGATTATTATTCTTAGCCTTAGGGTGCTGAAGAATAGAGTGGGGATCCTTCTGTCTCCACTTTTCTGTCGAGACGCTGTGCCCATGCTTCTGTTCTCGTGAAGGGATCTCAAATATGCCACGGTGGCATAACAATTATTTTCAGCTGAAGGTATTTCAGATTCTGAAATCTCTTATCTGCCTAAAAGCAGAGCCTCCCAAAAGAACTCAATTCTCATAAATTCCGTCCCAGAGAGCGACCAGGAAAGACTGATTCTTATCATCAGAGACAAAAGAAGTCAGCAGCCCACTGAAAAGACCTTGTCACAAAATTATCATCTTGCCCATCTGTTCTCCTAAGGGCCTATTTATTTTACCAAAAAGTCATTTGTTTTCCCTTAAGTGTCCTTTCTCTATACACCACCTTCTAAGAATTTGTTTTTCTTCCATAGGTGTTCTCCCTATCCCCTTAGTTTATGAGCCCTGAATTATTTTTTTTAAAGGTTTTATTTATTTATTTGACAGGGAGAGAGTGTGAGAGAGCACAAGCAGGGGGAGCAGTAGAGGGAGAGGGAGAAGTAGGCTCCCCGCTGAGCAGGGAGCCCAATTCGGGACTTGATCCCAGGTCCCTGAGATCATGACCTGAGCCGAAGGCAGATGCTTAACCAACTGAGGCACCCAGACGCCCCAAGCCCCAAATTCTAACCACCACACTGAGTCATATTTCTTGGTGAACTCCCTCATGTTCTTTATTTAAATCGGTTTTTTTCTCTTCCTAATCTGTCTTCTGATAGTTTCATTCACAGGTCCCCAAGAATTAACTAAGAGGGTAGAGCAGAAGTTTTTCCTTGAGAATAGGGCTTTATGCTTATGTTTATCAGTTTTAGCAGAAGTTCTCTCTGTCATTTTTCTTTAGGTGGCTTCCAGAGACCAATGTATTACAGAACTTCATGCATGTGCATTTAAAAAGGTGAAGTCATAACACGTATCCTCATATGTATACATAAATTAATTCCTTATAATTTTCACATATGTCTATTTATATAAAACTGTTATGTCTGAGATAACCTTAAAACAAAGGTAATCACGAGGAAATGTGTTTAGTAAAAACTCTGGAGTCTGGTTAATGAAGATTCTTCCCAAATCCTTTCTAGTTACTTCTAAAGCCAGTGATTCAAAAGGAGATTACATTTTTAATAATGCTCAGAAAAACTTTAAATTCAAGCTCTATTACCAAAGACTTATTGATTTGGTATTTTCCTTCCCTTTCCATTTGTTCATAGCTTGACGTCCAAGAGAAAGAGATTTGGCTCCCATTTTTATTCCTTTCTTATTATCAGTTTGTGTTAGACCCTGGGTAGCTAACTAATGGATGGTAATAAAAAACACAACATCCAAGCAGCACCTAGCAAAGGGGCATATGGGTATGGACATATGAAAATCTGCATTTAAAATGAAATAAAAACAAGACTGACACTGCACTGTCTGGAGTATCCTTCATTCTGCAATAGGAAGCTGGATAGGAGTCTTTTTTTTTTTTTTTTCGTTTTAGCGAAATGTCTAATCATGTGACTCCCCTATAGAATAGTCTTCATGAGATTGCCAAGTCATTTAACACGGTGTTCAAACCTAATTATCTCTCTTCCTCTACTCCTTTATAACCCCATCATAGTGCCTATCACATTCTATTAGGATTTTCTGTTTACTTTTCTGTCTTCCCCACTAAATTAATGTTCCGTCAAGACAGAAGCATTTAATGCCTCTATCCCCAGAAACGAACACAAATCATATCTGTATGCCAGCACCTAACTTGTATGTTTAGGACACAGCAGGTGCTCAATATATGTGTATTGAATGGACTCCTGGCTAGAATGCCTCCACTGATCTTTCTGCCTGCTTGGCTCTTATCCTTCCATTAATATTAACTTCAAAAAATTATCTTTGTAATTGCTAGCCTGTTCTCACAGGCAGAATTAATCACATACTAATCTTTGCCTCTACGTGACTCTCGTCACAGCACTAGTATTACATTTAAACACCATATTTTTAATTGTTTGTTTCTGTTTCTCCTTTCAGATAAGAACTAGGTCTAATTCATTTTTATTGCCTGAATCTAGCATTGTGTGTAACAAAAAAGAATTTCTGAATAAATGTCTGTGAAATGAATAAAGGAACAATCTCCATGGCAGGAAACACACGAGGTTTTGTTTCCCTGGAGCTATGGGGTGGAATCGTGTCCCACAAAATAATATGTGGATGTCTGACTCAGAATGGGATTTTATTTGGAAATAGGGTTCTCACAGAAGTAACTAGTTAAAGTGAGATCATGCTGGAGTAGGGTGGGCCCTTAATCTAATATGACTGGTATCCACATACTAAGGGGAGACTCAGACACTCCAGGAGGATGGCCACTGAGACAGAGGCAAAGATTAAAATTGTGCTGTAACAAGCTGAGGAACACCTGGGGCCACCAGAAACTGGAAGATCCAAACACAGATCGTCCTCTAGGGGCTTTGAAGGGCGTATAGCACTGTCAACACCTTCGTTTTAGACTTTGAACCCCCAGAACTGTGAGAGAATAAATTTCTTTTGTTTTAAACTAGCCAGTTTGTGATACATGGGTGGGGCAGTGCTAGGAAACTAATACACCTAGTATATTTATAACTGTCATATATTCCCCCCCCAAAATAAGATTTGGAGTATTCCCTAAAATGGAATTGGTTTAGACAAGAGAATAAAAGCAAATGTGGTATTTAATGATTGCCTCTGTTCTGTAAGTGTAAATGGTATTGATGGTCCCCCAACACGGCATCCACCGGAAATGTAAGCTCCCTGAAGTGAACAAATGAATGAACACATATTTACAAGTCACTGGGTATTAGTAACCTCTAGAATGTAATGCCCTTTGTTTCTAAATGTCTCAAAATTGGGAGGAAACTGCCTTGAGAATCATCAAAAAGTGATAATACCTTTTTTACTTTGAATCTTTAGTGACTAGAGGACACAAAATAGAAGACCATAGATTCATCTATCATCTATTCACTCATTATCCCCTGTTTTCGGGGATATAGCAGTGAACGCTACAATGAAGTTCCCCTCTCCTGGAGATTGCATTCTACTGGGGTACAGCAGAAAGAAATAAAATATAAGACACATTGGGTGATGCTTTGAAAGAAAATGAAGTAGGTTACGAAGATGGAGAATATCAGAGCAAGGATGCTCTTTTAGTTGCGATTGTCAGATGTCTTTCGCAAGGTAGCATTTGAATAGAATGAAAGAATGAGCCATTTATATGACTTTATATATATATATATCCATATATATGTTATATTACATATATATATTCCTTTGAGTGAGCTTGTTGATGGGTTGGTTTTAAACAGAGGAGTAATATGATCTGACATAGGATTTCAGTGTCCTTTTTAAAAAATTTTTTTTAAAGACTTTATTTTTTGTTTGAGAGAGAGAGAGTGAGAGAATGAGTGGGAGTGGGGGCAGAGGGGGTATGCTCAGCAGGGAGCCCAACAGGCGGCTCGATCTCAGGACCCTGGGATCATGACCTGAGACAAAGGCAGACGCTTAATCGACTGTGGCACACAGTCACCCAGGATTTCAGTGTCCTTCTGGCTTTGTAGGTGAGCATCATGGGATGAGCAAGGGTAGAAGTCAGTGGAGATTGCAGTAATCTACTTGTAGGTCAGGTCATGGTGATTTGAACTAGTGCGAGAAGTGGTTGGAATTGGGATGTATTATGAAAATGGAATCCAAGATTTGCAAATGAGATACGCATGTAGCCATGAACTGAGTTTTGTCAGATGAGTAAACATTGTGGTGAAGAAAGGAATGGTGAAGGTAAAGTCTAGGCTGCTTCCTAGGAATTGAAACCAGGAGGGGACTAACTGACTTAAAATGTCCCTTCATCCACACAAAAGCTGGTAGGTTACAGAGAGAAAACGATAATGTGACACAAGGTGAGTATTTCATCAATGCTGGTTCTCTTCTATTTGGAATATTCTGAAAAAGATATGAGACCCCAAAATGTGTTGAAATTAGAGAGCTCATTACCAGCTTTAAGAAACTTGTGTTGTATAGAATACTGTAGAAGCTGGGCAGTAAAGTCTTAACAAAAGCAAATCAGTAAGTCAGAGCCTCTTCATACACCTTAATTAATAAAGGAAGGGGTTTTGAGAAAATCTGTGGCACACTGGCACGTGATTCAGACAGCCTACCAAGAGCCCATGAAATACACTTCTGAGTTATCTTCAAATAGTTTCTATAAATTCTGGGCTCTCAGGAGAAAAAGAAGTGCTAGAAATAATATCTAGTGAACTCTGAGACAAATGGAGCAGACCAACTCTGTGACTGATTTCACTCTTACTCCCATTTCAAGCCAAATGCTCCTAAATAAGGGCCCATTCAGTCAATAATGAATTCCTATGATCATGTATGTATTTGAAAATATGCTTTAATATTTTCAGTTATCTTTACTTTTCATTCTTTCATTTTTTTTTCCTTTATACTTTTTCACAAAGCTTTGAAGAATGAACCTCTGTGGAAAACAATCTAGATCTCAAATAATCCCTCTTTATCCTCCTTCAGTTCGGTATTACTTTCCTTTCTTTGGCTGCCCCGTCCTAGCCCTCTAGATGACTTGCCTCATTTCAGGCCATGAGTCTTGCCCTTTACACCTTTCGGGCCATCATTAGTCATTTCAAAGGTTTTACAGAGGAATGATAAAGGAAACTGTTATTTGAAGGACTTTGGTCCGTGCATTATTATTTTGGCCTTGACAAATACCCATTGGTAATGAAGACTTCAAAGGGCCTTCATTAGGGCCTCAGAAAGGAACAGCGGGGGGGGGGGGGGGGGGGGGGAAGTTAATTACCTGGAGTCCAAAATCCTATTTTCCCTTTAACAACCCAGGGCTGCACTTTAAAGGCAATCAAATGGAGTGCTGTTTGGCAAATAGTCAGCCTTTCTTGAAATGTTTAGTGCAATTAGATGCTCTCCTGTCTGTCATTAAAGACAAATTGTTTGTAAATGGTTAACATTTGAGTGCTGCACCATGTCTTCAACCTTTATCATAATTATATTGCCAATATTGACCAAAATATTCTAAACTGAGAAATGGGAGCTTATGGCAAGGCTAATTGCTTGATAATGAATTACTGCTGCTCTTTAAAAAAGCCTCACTCTTTATTTATTTTGTCTTCATTTTCTTTAGGGGTTTTGACATTTGCAATTCAAATTTACTAGGAAGACGTCTTCTGTGGAAAGAATCATCCATCCCCTCCACCCCCATAGTGGCTAATTTTGTTCCTAATTGGGGCTGTGAACCATTGAAAGAAAAAAAAAACTTTCAACCCTGTCCAAAATCCACTGGTTTGAAAGAAACCCAGATGTCATTAGTGTGTCAGTGCTCCCTGATGAGAGATAAGGATGAATAAAGCATTTTTGACTTTTAGAGGAGGTTTTGAGACTGTGATGTCATCAGCTTCTATGCTTGATAGTGATTTACCTCATCGTATTGTAATTTATTGCGCTACTCTTACTCAGTTGCTAGTCACCCTACATAAAACTAAGAAGTCCAGAAAAAAAGGGCCCAAGAACCAAGCTCTGACCTTATGGTGATAACTGATTTAGACTCTCCATCTTTCAAATGGTCAGTTTTCAAACCGCCCCTCGCGCCTATTTCATTAGTACTTGTCCAGTACTTTCTTTCATCCCAAATACCTAAGGGGCTTTTGGACAAGTTTTTTGTTCAGAATTCTGAACAAAATAATATGTGATGTTCCTGATTGTAAAATAGAGACCACGTTGTTTTTAAGTGGTAATGATCACCATTAAAACTGAATGGTTCAAGGTACAGATATCAAATCTATTACAGGGATAAATAGCATAACCCAAATGCTCATTTCTCCATTGTCTAATAAAACTTCTATTTACTAATGAAGAATAAGCTATAAACAATAACTTAGCTATGAGTTATTTAGAGGTTACTACCTGCGAGGGAGTGTCACTAACCCCTTTTATATATTTTCGGTTTAATATTCACAATAACCCTATGAAATAGATATTATTCTTTCTCTTTTATAAATGAAGAAACTAAGGCTTGCAGACATTATTTTCCCTGGACCTACACCTAGTAAATGGCAGAGCCAGAAATCTGAGCTATGTTTGTTTTCAAAGTCATATTCTTTCACATAGACAATTATTACCTAATTCTCTAAACAATTTATGCTTTTATTTTCCACTCTTCCAAAAACAGCATTATAAATGCTATGGAAATACAATATTGGAGGCTCTTGACAAACTATGTACAGGAAATCAAGTTATCTTCATTGTTAACAAAATTAATCTTTGTTACTATTACTAACTAAAGTTAACTGCTTAACTATTATCTATATTTAATGTGTGTGTCCTGAAATTATAGAGAGAATCTAGAGTGGGGATTTGCAAACCATGGCCCTCTAATTGATGCCTGTTTTTGCAACTAAAGGCATATTGGAACATGGCCAGCCCTATTCATTTATATATTGTCTATGACTGCTTTCACAATAATATTGTGAAGGGCTTCAGAATATACTGTTACGGAACCTGGACTGGATTGCCCGATGGAAGAACCAAGCGGTACTCGGAGATCTTGGAGGATAGGAGGTTTATTTAAGGCTGGTGGGCTCAGAGGAGAGTGATCTCCAAAGGTCGGAGCCCTGAGCACAAAGAGGGTAATTTATACACTTCTACTTCCACATACTTGGTACTTTTGGCTCCTGAGGGAAGCCAGGCAGGGAGGAGAACCCGGAAGAGCCCAGGGCAGAGGCTGGGACTCCTTTGCTGGCTCGGTGGGCTATCTTAAGACACAGATTTTCCTTATCAATACTACTGTGACGGATTATTTTGAGCTGAAGACATTTGACAGTTAAGAGATGTAAAAAAGGCTTTGTCTGAATTCCCCTTACCTGCCTAAAAGCTAAGCCTCCCCAAAGAGGAGTTATGACTCCTCAACTGCCCTAACTCCCTTCCCCAGAATTTCATAACCAGGGAAGATGACTCCTATCAAGGAGAAGTCAGCACTGGGATAAGAAATTGTCTAAAAAGTAATTGTTACAAACTATAATATCTCCTATCTATTTTCCTAAAGGTCCATTTATCTTTCCTAAGAGTGATTTGTTTTCCCATAAGTGCCCCTTCTCCTCCAACTTTTCCCACATTAAGATGGTATATAGGCCCCCAATTCTAACCCCCTCTTTAGGCCACATTTTGTGAGCTGTTTTGTGAACAAACAAGAATTAACCTTGTCTTTTCTCTTGCTAATCTGTCTTTTGCCAGTTTAATTTGCAAGCTGTAAGTACAAACTTAAGAGGGCTGAGGAAAGTTTTTCCTCCCTGACAAATGCAATGTCAAATTGTTGCAACAGAGATCTTGTGGCCTACAAAGCCTAAGATATTTTGCTTTATCTGGCATTTCAGAGAAAATTTGCTGGCCTCTGGCGAGGCTGAGAGATCATTCAGAAAGGGGAAATAGATTTTCACTACCTTTTAGCTTATTTCACAATGAATATGACGTTTACACGAAAGGGCACAACCGTGTTTTTACTTGCAAATAATCATGTAGATGCTGGAGGAAATTTATAAGCTTGTTTACTGCCATGTTGGCAATGTGGCCCTTGGCAGTAAGAACCTGGATGGCTATTTCTTGTCTTAAAGGAAGTTACTGTATCATCGTTGTAAAATCTCTTTCTATCAAATGTGCCTAATTTAAGTTCCAATCAGATATCTACTGTGTAGTATACATGTAGACACAATAAATATTCAAAGACATCATCTAGGGCACCTGGGTGGCTCAGTCGTTAAGCGTCTGCCTTCGGCTTAGGTCACGATCCCAGGGTCCGGAGATTGAGTCCTACATTGGGCTCCCTGCTCAGTGGGGAGCCTGCTTCTCTCTCTCCCTCAGCTCCTCCCCCTGCTGTGCTCTCTCTCTGTCAAATAAATAAATAAAATCTTAAAAAAAAAAAAAGACATATCTAGAGAATTATTGTTTCATTTCTATTTTTAAATTGTTACAGAGTTTGATTATTTAATAATTACCTATGCATGCTTCCTCTTCTGTGAATTGTCTGTTCAAATTGTACTGATCTCCTCATAAATATTTATAAATACTCTATATACATGATTATGTACTTTTAATGCTCTATGCTGCCTTTGTAGAAAGATTTTTTTAATGCTAGTAATATTTATCTACATTTCTGTTTCTGATTTTTTTCAGTCACTTATACTTCTAGAAGTTCTTAATCTATCCTGTAATTTTCTGTTAAATTATATTTTCTTATAATATGCTATTGTTTGATTATTTTCCTATGAGTTTTTTATTCATACATATAGATTTATGTAGGAATTTATTAAGTGGTATGACCCAACACAAACACACACACATTTTACTTTCACCATATGCTAACAGCCACCATTTCCACCACCGCCACAACCAAATAGCTAAGCAAATGCCTTGATAAAAAAAAGGCTTTGCCTTTCTCATCTGGAAGAAGGTAGACTGGCTAGGGACTCGGGACCTGAGGAAGAACACTGTGGTGAGTGTCTCTGCTTTTCTTTTTATCTCTTGTATCCCAAACTTGGAGCAGGAGATGCCAGCCACCCAGAAACAAACTTCATCAGAGTTAAAAGAATTGAATTATACAGAAGGTGTTCTCTGACCACAATGGAATCAAACCAGTCAAATACGTAAAGGAAAGATAATAGAAAAATCTCTAAACACTTGGAAACTAAACACATTTGTTAATAATCCATGAGTCAAAGGAGTTGACTCAAAATATACATGGAACTGAAAATAAAAATACAGCATATTAAAATGTATGTGACAAAGCTAAAGCAGTATAGCTCTATAACCAATAAGAAAACGTAATTCATTATTTTAAAATAACCCAAATAGAAATCTTCATGCCCAGATTGTTTCTCTGGAAAATCCTACCAGAGTTTAAAGAGGCAATAACACCAATTTTGCACAGTCTTTTCTAAAAAATAGAAGAGGAATTCATTCTATGAAGCTAGTATTACCCTGATACCGAAACCAGATGACAGTATAAAAAAGAAAACTACAGACCAATATTCTTCATGAAAATCAACGCAAAAATCCTTAAAACTATTTGCAAGTAGACTTCAGCAATATGTAAAAATAATTCTACTTCATGACCAAGTGAGGTTTATTCCAGGGATGCAGTAATGGCTCAAAGGCAAAAATCAAATATCATCTACCATATTAAGGCAAAAGAAGAAAAATCACATGATCAATTAATACAGAAAAATAATTAGAAAAAATTCAATACCAGTTCTTGGTAAAACTGTCAGAAAAGTAACTATATAGAGAAACTTCCTCAACTTGATGATGACCATCTATAAAACAGTAAGGAAACAAACTAGCATGGCTAACCTTATACTTAATGGTACAGAACTGAATGCTTTTCCTTTAAGATCAGGAAGAAAGCAAGGATGTCCACTCTCACCACACTTATTCAACATAATGTTGGATAGTCTAGCTAGTGTAAGAAAGTAAAAAAGGAAAATAAAAACAATACAGAACTGAAAGGAATACAACTGTCCCTATTTTCAGAAGACATGATTGTCTGCATAGAAAATAAGGAACCTACAAAAAACTCCTAGAAATAATAAGGAGGGTGTTCAATACAGTCACAGTAAGTAAGAAAAATATCAGTCATATTTCCAAACACTAGAAATGAGCACAGGGTCACCAAAATTAGTATAATTCCATTGACACTCACCTTCAAAATTATATACTTAGGTGCATATCTAACAAAAAGGACTTGCAGGCTGAAAACTCTACAAGGTTGATGAAAGAGATCAAAGAAAACCTAAATAAGTAGAGACATACTGTGTTTGTAGATTGGAAGACTCAACATAGTAGATATGTCAATTCTTCCCAAATTGATGTAAGTTTTAATGTAATTCCTATCAAAATTCCAACAAGGTTGGCTTTTTTTTTGCAGATATTAACAATATCACTCTAAAATTTATGTAGAAAAACAAAAGAACTAGAATAAAGCAATTTTTTTCAAGTTGACAACATTTTATTTAAATTTCTATATATAAATTTACATACTTAAAGGAAATAAAGTTTTTCTTATAAGAAAATCTAAATGTTGCCAAGAAAGCAATCTTTGCTCATCTTTCAATTTCAGTGCCACTGAAACTTTTTTTAATGTTGTTTTTGAAAGTCAACTCAGTTCAACTCAAATACATCTAGATTTTATTTAAGTCAAATAATACTTAGATTTCATTTTAGGAATTATCAAAAGATCACTGACAAATGATTTTTTACCTATAGTAATCTAAGATTTCAACCCAAATTTAGCAATATATTGTCTTTATATACTCCTAGCTTTGATTCATTCCTTTTTCTTAAAGTTTTTATTTAAATTCCAGTTAGTTAACATACAGTGTAATATTAGTTTCAAGTGTACAATACACTGATGTAACATTTCCATATGATACCTGGTGCTCATCACAACAAGTGCACTCCTTAATCCCCATCACCTATTTAACCCATCTTCCACCCACCTCCCCTTTGGTGACCATCAGTTTGTTGTCTATAGTTAAGAGTCTGTTTCTTGGTCTGCCTCTCTATTCTTTTTTACCCTCTGCTCATTTTTTTTGTTTCTTAAAGTCCACATAAGAGTTAAATCATATGGTATTTGTCATTGTCTGACTTATTTCCTTAGCATTATACTCTCTAGCTCCATCCACATCATTGCAAAATGGCAAGATGTGATTCTTTTTTACGGCTGAGTAATATTCCATTGTGTGTATCACTTCTTTTTTTTTAAATTCAATTAGCCAACATATAATACATCATTAGTTTCTGAAGTAGTGTTCAATGATGCATCAGTTGCATACAACACCCAATGCTCATCACATCATGTGCTGTCCTTAATGCCCATCGCCCAGTTATCCCATCCTCCCACCCATCTCCCTTCCCACAACCCTCAGTTCATTTCCCAGAGTCAAGAGTCTCTCATGGTTTATCTCCCTCTCTGATTTTTTCCCATTCAGTTTTCCCTCCCCTTATGATCCTCTGCACTATTTCTTATATTCCACATATGAGTAAAACCATAAAAATATGGAACACTTCATGAATTTGCATGTCATCCTTGCACAGGGGCCATGCTAATCTTCTCTATATTGTTCTAATTTTAGTATGTGTGATGCTGAAGTGAGCACTATACCACAGCTGCTTTATTCATTCATCTGTCGATGGACATCTGGGCTCCTTCCATAGTTTGGCTATTGTGGACATTGCTGCTATAAACATTGGGGCGCTGGTACCCCTTCAGATCACCACATATGCATCTTTGAGATAAATACCTAGTAGTGCAATTGCTGGGTCATAGGGTAGTTCTATTTTTAACTTTTTGAGGTATCTCCATACTGTTCTCCACAGTGGCTGCACCAGTTTGCATTCCCACCAACAGTGCAAGAGTGTTCCTTTTTCTCCACATTTTTGTCAACACTTACTTGTTTCTTGCGGTTTTTGTTTTATCCACTCTGACAGGTGTGAGGTGATATCTCATTGTAGTTTTGATTTGTATTTCTCTGATGATGAGTGATACTGAGCATCTTTTTATGTGTCTGCTGGCCATCTGTATGTCTTCTTAGGAAAAATGTCTATTCATGTCTTCTGCCTATTTTTTAATTGGATTTTTTTTGGGGGGTGTTGAGTTCTGTAAGTTCTTTTTATATTTTGGAAACTAACCCTTTATCAGGTATGTCACTTGCAAATATCTTCTCCCATTCTGAAGCTGCCTTTTAGTTTTGTTGATTGTTTCCTTTGCTTACAGAAGCTTTTTATTTTGATGAAGTCCCAATAGTTTATTTTTGGTTTTATTTCTCTTGCCTCCGGAGACATGTCTTGAAGGAAGTTTATGGCTGATGTCAAAGGGATTACTGCCTGTGTTCTCCTCTAGGATTTTGATGGTTTCGGGTCTCACATTTAAGTCTTTAATCCACTTTGAATTTAGTTTTGTTATGGTATAAGAAAGTGATCCAGTTTCATTCTTTTGCATGTTGCTGTCCAGTTTTCCTAACACCGTTTGTTGAAGTGACTGTCCTTTTTCCATTGGATATTCTTTCCTGCTTTGTTGAAGATTAATTGACCATACAGTTGTGGGTTCCCTTCTGGGTTTTCTATTCTGTTCTATTGATCCATGTTTCTATTTTTGTGCCAGTACCATACTGTCTTGATCACCACAGCTTTGTATATAATTCAAAGTCTAAAATTGTGATGCCTCCAGCTTTGCTTTTTCTTTTTCAAGGTTGCTTTGGGTCTTCAGGGTCTTCTGTGGTTCCATACAAATTTTAGGATCATTTGTTCTAGCTCTGTGAAAAATGCTGGTGGTATTTTGATAGAGATTTTATTAAATGTGTAGATTGCTTTGGGTAGTATAGATATTTTAAGAATATTTGTTCTTCCAATCCATGAGCATGGAATATCTTTTCATTTCTTTGTGTTCTCTTCAATTTTGTTAATCAGTGTTTTATGGTTTTCAGAGTACAGGTCTTTCACTTTTTTGGTTAGGTTTATTTCTAGGTATCTTATTGTTTTTGGAGCAATTGTAAATGGGATTGATTCCTTAATTTCTCTTTCTGCTGCTTCACTATTGGCATATGAAAATGCAACAGATTTCTGTACATTGATTTTGTATCCTGAGACTTTATTGAATTTGTTTATCAATTCTGGCGGTTTTTTTGTGGAATCATTTGGGTTTTCTACATAGAATATCATGTCATCTCCAAAGAGTGAAAATTTGACTTTTCCTTGCTGATTTGGATGCCTTTTATTTCTTTGTGTTGTCTGACTGCTGTAGCTAGGACTTCCAGTACTATGTTAAATAACTGTGAGAGTGGACATCCCTGTCTTTTTCCTGACCATAGAGGAAAAGCTCTCAGTTTTTTCCCATTAAGGATGATATTAGCTGTGGGTTTTTCATAGATGGCCTTTATTATGTTCAGGTATGTTCCCTCTAAACCTACTTTATCATGAGTGGATATTTTACTTTGTCAAATGCTTCTTCAGCATCTATTGAAATGATCAAATGGTTCTTATCCTTTCTTTATTAAAGTGGTATATCATAGCGATTGATTTGTGAATATTGAACCACCCTTGCAACCCAGGAAAAAAATCTCACTTGATCTTAGTGAATGATTCTTTTAATGTATTGTTGGATTCTGTTTGCTAGTATTTTATTAAGATTTTTTGCATCCATGTTCATCAGGGATATTGGCCTCTAGTTCTGTTTTTTAGTGGAGTCTTTATTTGGTTTTGGTGTCAGGATAATGCTGGCCTCATAGAATGAATTTGGAAGTTTTTCTTCCTTTTCTATTTTTTTGGAATAGTTTGAAAACAAGAGGTATTAACTCTTCTTTAAATGTTTGATAGAATTTGCTTGTGAAGCCATCTGGTCCTGGACTTTTTGTTTGTTGAGAGTTTTTTTGATTAGTGATTCTGTTTCTTTGCTGGTTATTGGTCTGCTCAGATTTTCTATTTCTTCCTGTTTCAGTTTTGGTAGTTTGTATGTTTCTAGAAATGTGTCCATTTCTTCTAGATTGTCCAATTTGTGGGCATGCAGTTTTTCATAATATTCTCTTATAATTGTTTGTATTTCTGTGGTATTGGTTGTTATTTCTCCTCTTTATTTATGATTTTATTTATTTGGGTCCTTTCTCTTTTCTTTTTGATAAGTCTGGCTAGAGGTTTATCAATTTTATTTTTTCAAAGAACCAGCTCCTGGTTGCATTGATCTGTTCTATTTTTTTTTTAATTTCTATATGATTTATTTCTACTCTAATCTTTATTATTTCCTTCCTTCTTCTGGCTTTAGGCTTTGTGTGTTCTTTTTCTAGCTCCTTCAGGTGTAAGGTTAGGTTATATATATGAGATTTTTCTTGTTTCTTGAGGTAGGCGTGTATTGCTGTATAATTCCCTCTTAGGACCACTTTTGCTGCATCCCAAAGGTTTTGGACCATTGTGTTTTCATTTCCACTTTTTTCCACATATTTTCTTTGATTTGCTGGTTGACCCATTCATCATTTAGTAGAGTGTTGTTTAACCTTCACGTATTTGTGGTCTTTCCAAATTTCTTTCTTGTGGTTGACTTCTAGTTTCATAGCATTGTGGTTAGGAAAGGTGCATGATTTGTGACCTAATATGTGCTCTATCCTGGAGAATGTTCCATGTGCACTTGAAAATAATGTGTATTCTGCTGTTTAAGGATGAAATGTTCTGAATATACCTGTTAAGTCCATCTGGTCCAGTGTGTCATTCAAAGCCATTGTTTCCTTGTTGATTCTCTCTTTAGATGATCTGTCCATTGCTGTAAGGTGTTATTTCTTAAAACAAATAAATAAATAAATTTCTTAAATAAATAAATTTTCTGTTCTCTTTTCTCTCTTCTTCTTCTGAGACTCTTATAATATGAATGTTACTTTGTTTGATGGAGTTACTGAGCTCCCTAAATCTATTCTCGTGTTGCATAATTCTTTTTTCTCTTTTGTTCAGCTTCATTATTTTCCATTATTTTGTCTTTCAGCTCACTAATTTGTTCCTCTGCTTTTTCCAGCCTGCTGTTCATTGCATCAAACCTGTTTCCAAACTCATTTATTACATTCTTCATCACTGACTGATTCTTTTTTAACTCTTTTATCTCTGTGGAAAGGGTCTCACTAATGTCTTACTCTTTTCTCAAGCCCAGTGAATATTCTTATGACTGTTTTATTTATTTATTTATTTATTTATTTATTTATTTATTTATTTATTTTTAGAAGATTTTATTTATTTATTTGAGACAGAGAGAATGAGAGAGAGAGAGAGAGCACATGAGAGGGGGGAGGGTCAGAGGGAGAAGCAGACTCCCCGCTGAGCAGGGAGCCCGATGCGGGACTCGATCCAGGGACTCCAGGATCATGACCTGAGCCGAAGGCAGTCGCTTAACCAACTGAGCCACCCAGGTGCCCATGACTGTTGTTTTAAATTCTCCATCAGGGGTGCCTGGGTGGCTGGGTCAGTTAAACATCTAACTCTCGATTTCAACTTGGGTCATGATTTTAGGGTCCTGAGATCAAGCCCCATGTCCAGCTCCATGCTCAGCATGGAGTCTGCTTCAGTTTCTCTCCTTCTGCCCCTCCCCCTGCTCGTGGTCTCTCTCTCTCTCTCAAATAAATAAATTTTTAAAAATAAATAAATAATTCTCCATCAGGCACATTACTTATATCTGTTTTGATTAGATCTCTGGCTGTGGCCTTGTCCTGTTCTTTCATTTGGGACAAATGCTTCCTCTTGGCTTTTTGTCTAAATCTCTGCCTTCTGCAATGTGTTAGAAAAGCCAGTTATGTCTCATTCTCCTGAAATAATGCCCTTGTGAAGAAGAAGCAATGTAGTGCCTAGAGTTTGGCAGTTCAGGGAGTGTCTCTGGTGTTTGCTATGCAAGTTATGCTGTTATGTCTTGGCTGCTCTATCCTTCAGACCAGTCATCTTCAGAGGCTCTCCATGCCTGCTATGGGTGGTGTTTGGTTCCTGGCCTAAATGTGTTGAGTTTTAACTAGGTGTGCTCTGGTCTGCTTGTGAAGTCAGTCCTGACACCAACTCCACCAGAACTGAGGCCCTGCAGAGCTGGTGTGGCCGGGAGACGTAGTGTGGGCAGGGTCTGTGCTGGTGTTCTGGGGGAGGGTCCTGCTGCTCTGGGACTGAGGCAAGCTTGACTGAGAAGGGCAGTCCTACCAGAACACAGTGGGGGGTGGGGCTTGGTGTAAGCAAGTTAGGCAGCCCGTGTCCATGCCTAACTACTTCCCTCAGGTGGCTCTGTTTATGTTGGAGGGTGGGAGAAGGAAATGGAGCTGGATAGTTCCTTTGTTCCTGGAGAGGCTTCCCCTTGAAAACTGCCTCTTAGGGACTCCCTTGAGAAGAGCAAATCATCTCTCCACATGTGCCCCAGGCATTCTTCAGATTGCTATTTCCACACTGTCTGCCCCCAAGTTGTTTGTTTGCCTTCTCTCCAGAAGCAGGGCAGTGCCCTCATGGCTCCATCCCAACCAAGCCTGGTGACCTTTAAAACTCTAGGCTTTAAGCCCCGCTATTTGCAAGAACTCATGAAATTCAGCCCCTGTCATTTTCCAAGCCAATGGCTTTGGGGAAACACTCTCCTTGTGTGTTCCCTTGTGTATTCTTGTCTCTCTCACCCTACTTTGAAAGCACAGCTCCCTCCCCTCCACAGCACCCACTATCTATTTCTCCCTTAGACCACATCTCCATACTTCCTACCTTCTTCAATGTGGTCCCTTGTCTCTCTATAGTTGTGGATTTTGTTCTGTGAGTCTTCAGTTTGATTTCTGGTGTATTTAGGATGATTTGACAGTCATCTAGTTGGGTCCTCCTATGCCACTGTCATTTTCTGATTCTAGAATAAAGCAATTTTGAAAAAGAAAAATAAAGTAGGAAGAATCACTCTACCCAATTTCAAGACTTATTACAGAGCTGTAGTAATCAAGACTGCATTATATTGTCAGAAGAATAGACACATAGATCAATGGAAAAGAATAGAAAATATAGGAGTAGCCCTGCGCAAATATGCCCAACTGAATTTTGACAATCATGGAAAAACCATTCATTGGAGAAAAGATGGGCTTTCAAAACATGGTGCTGGAGCAATTGGACATTCATAGGTTAAATAAATACATAAATAAAGAAAGAAATCTTGACAAACATCTCACACCTTATGCAAAAATTAACTCAAAATGTATCATGGACTTAATTTTAAAACATAAGACAATAAAACATAAGCAAATTGAAGAAAATTTTTAGAATTTAGGGCTAGACAAAAAAAAAAAATCTTAGACTAGGCATCAAAAGCACAATCCATAATAGGAAAAAATGATAAACTGGACTTCAAAACTAAAAACTCTTGCTCTTGAGAAGATCTTGCTAACACAATGAAAGGACATGCTACAGACTGGGAGGACTGTGAGAAAACATTTGCAAATCACATATTTAACAAAGGACTATTATCTAGAATATATAAGGAACTCTCAAATTTCACCAGTAAAAAACAAACAAAAACAAACAATTCCATTAGAAAATGGACAAAAGACACAACGAGATATTTTGTCAGTGAGGATACACAAATGGCAAATAAGTACATGAAAAGATGTTTGATGTCATTAGCCATTAAGGAAGGGAAATGGGAATTAGAAGCACGATGAGATATGACTAAAACCTACCAAAATGGCTAAAATTAAAAATAAATATCAATAATACCAAATTCTGGCAAGGATATGGAAGAACTGGATGATTTATACATGGCTGGTGTGAATGTAAAATGGGAATAATTCAGATGTCTTTCAATAGATGAATGGTTAAAGATACTGTGGTATAGAATTCTACTCAGCAATAAAAAGGAAAAAACTACTGAAATTGACAACCTGGATGGATGTCCAGAGAAGTATGTTGACTGAAAAACAAGGCCTATTCCAAAGCTTACATACAAACCCAAAGGTATGCTTTCATTCATATAACATTCTTAAAATACTGGTTGTCAGGGGACAAGGAGGTAGTCGATGTGGGAGGGTAGTGGTTGTGAACATAAAAGAGTAACAAGAAGAATCCTGGTGACAACATTGTTTTGTACCTTGATTGTATCAATCTTGAGATCCTGGTTGGGATGTTGTACTATAGTTTTGCAAGTGGTACCACTGGGGGACATTGGTTAAAGGGTACATAAGATACCTCTATTATTTCTTGCAATTTTATATAAAGGTACCTCAAAGTAAAACTATCTCAAAATAAAAAGTATAATAAAAAAATAGCCTTAACTGGCTATTCCATCAGAAGAATTTCCTGGATGAGGCTTACCTTTTAAAGCTACATAGTGATGAATTTCTCTTGCAATTTTCAAATGCAAATGAATAATTCAGCTTAACAAATGTATTTTGAACACTTACTATGATCAAAACAGTGCTAATTAAAATGGTTTGGGTGTGATAATGGATGCGAGGTGGTATGTTAGGAGCTTACAATATATGGAGGGAGACAGAGGCATGTACAAATAACTGTTCTAAGGAAAGTAGTAGCAAAGCAGATGTGATGGTTGAAATCTGAGGAAAATGTAATAAAATAACATGAGAAGGATAGCTTACCTACACCTGTGGGTTAGAAATGTATAGGAATTGTAGAGGAGAGTAGATTGTATGCTTTGAGCAGGGCTTAGGAAGATCAGAAGTATTTCCTTAATTAATTATACAGATATTTATTTGCATTTAATTATGCTGATTGGCTAATAGATGCTTCTGAGAAAATCTGGATTGTGCTGAAGTTCTTCTTGTATGATGTTTCATATTTGCTAATTTCCATTCATAGCAACAAATAACATGTGCCCTGATGGCAGTGTTATAATTCCCCTTATGATTTTTGCAGAAGGGATGCTGGCCATCTTTTTTTGGGCACAACTTTCAAGGTAGATTTAAAGTCCAAAAACCACTAAGTGGTTGCCATGCTATCAGGTGTCAGTGTGGTCAATAGGACAATGAGCCAAAGTGAAAGTAACAACCAAGCCTTTTTTCACTTAGAGTGACAGTGCAAACAAAAGGCAAGAAGACAGGCACCACTCCCAGCCCCCTGGTGTTCCATTTTATCCCCCAGAACAGCACAGGGGGAGGATCAGGGGGATGCACCAAAAATGGGAGGAATCATCTCACTGATGAAGAGCCCCTGACAAAAACTCCTACCTTTTATGGACGTGTGGGCCAGGGGAGGGAAGGGGGGAGAGGCTAGAAGTGGGAAAGCGCTGAGTCAAAGTGGATAAAAGTGACTTAGCTGAGACCCCCAGTATGGAGGCCTCCAAATGGATGAGCCTAGGTGAGGAATGCAGAGATGCATATGAGAGTGTGAGCACAACTGAGCCACGGAGGTAGTGGGTCTGAGTCACACCCCCACATCCTCACCCTTGTGCAGCTTGTTGGGCAAAATCTAGTATATCAAATCTCTGTTAGTACTGTTAGAATGTAGAAGACTTTACTACTGATTATTTCAGTGCTAGTCATTATTGATTAGATCTTGACTCCAGTGTTTACCTCTTGCTATATATTTTCTCGCAGAAAGGAAAAATGAATTAAACCACTTCAACTCTTCTGTATTTGGGGGGAAAAAAAAAAAAAAAAAACCTTGTAATCAGTTGCCTGCTGTTGGGTCTGAAAGTTTAAGGTCATACATATGGATTTAGACCTGAAGCTAGACTTCTCAGTGTCTAAATAACATTCTGACATTGGAAAGATCTTTTTGGGTCCTACAGCCACATCTGCATTTTTTAGTGAACCATTCAGGTAGTAGAATTTTTTTCTATTTATTCTTGCTATAGTGTCAAGAAATGTGCTAGGTTTGGGCATGATTAAGAATTTAACAATATTATGTTTAAGCAAGTATGAAAAGCTCAGTAATTTTATATTTCTAGAAATGTATTAAGTGATTTAGAATTTAATTTAGATAAATAAGTAATCATTGGATCATATCAAAAACCCCAATTTACTGAACCACCCTGGTTGAGAAACAATGGCCACTAAAAAGTGCCATATCCAGGGGCGCCTGGGTGGCTCAGTTGGTTAAGTGACTGCCTTCGGCTCAGGTCATGATCCTGGAGTCGGCAGGGAGTCTGCTTCTCCCTCTGACCCTCCTCCCTCTCATGCTCTCTGTCTCTCATTCTCTCTCTCGCAAATAAATAAAATCTTAAAAAAAAAAAAGAAAGTGCCATATTCAGGAACACGCCGGGTGCCTCCTGCCCCTTCTTTGACATGTTTCATTCCTGGTGTCCCTTTGATACTTTAAAAAGTGACACTTCTAATGTGGACAATAAGACAATTGCAGGTGATGTGCATTATTTTATTGTTTCTACTTTCAAGAAAGTAAATTTATCGTAAGAAGCTTATGTTAAACTGGTCATAAAAATATATACTTCTGTATCACCCACAGCCTAATAATTATGGCTAGTGCCAGATGTTTATTAGTGGGAACAAAGAACTTAATTTTAGAAATAAGAATTAGATAACATTCAACTCTGAGAATATTAACTTTTTCAAATCCTTGATATTGAAGGTGAAATGCAAGCTTATCCTTGCTACCCACTCCTAGAAGTTTTGGCCTAGGTCTCTTGATCCTTATTTTCCCTTCCAAGACAATACATGATCAATCTAATCCCTCTCCCCTAAGTAGCCTTTCATGTAGTTCAAGAGAGTTATAATTTCCTGTGGAAGACCTTCTTAATTTCTTAATATGTAAGCTCTGTGGGAATAGTGTTGAATTTACTAAGCATGATAGCTAAAACATCTGATATAAAGAGATGTTGAACAATTTAAAGGATGGATTTTAGATCATTATATTTCCAGTATACTATGTGCTGTATTTTTACTATTTCAAATCCTATATTTTAAAACTCTCTGCAAGTAAATTTTTCTCCTGTATGTTCTTGCTCCTCTTAAAGGTTAGCATTTTATATATATCATATAATATTTTACATATATATTATAGATATATAACAGTGCTTTAAAATATATGTCTATCTATCATCTATCATTTATCTATCTAATCATATATCTATCTATCATCTATTTATCTATCATCTATCTCTATCAAGTGCTTTTCTCAAAACAAAAAAAAAAAAGGTTAAAAGAGCTTGAAAAATTGAAAGAATGCCCCTTTGGCACATTTACGCTGACAAATATTCTACTTTTAAACTCTTGGTCTCCTTGTCCAGTCCTGGGGCATCTGGGGATGTCAGCCTTCAAACTGGCTTCAGATCACGAAGGATTTTCCTGTGTATAGATTGCGGAAAACTGGGAAATAAACCCATGGATGAGCACACATGAAGGAACATGGTGAAAGTCTAATCAATCACTCTTATTTGCATAGTCTTACTTCTCAAGTACATTACAAAGACTAACAGGAAAATAATGACAGTGAAAGAAATAGGTGGCATCTTTTCAATTTTGTTTTTTTGTATTTAGTTTTCTTTTGTTTTCTGCAGCTTTAGAGTACATAGCTAGGTAATTAACAGAGGAGAGTATGAGGATCATAGGAAAAGATAAAATGGATTGTTCTCATTTCAAAGAATTCTCCTAAGACAATAGATTGTAATGAGTGAAAGCAGTTTTCTGAGTTCTAAGTATAATAAATACAGTAAAATTAATATTCAAAATTTCTGATATTGCCCTACAAATAGCTACAATGATCTCAGATTTATAGTCAGAGTGACCACATCATTTCTTCCTGAAACCAGAACATTTTAAGAGTGAATAGGGGAGCTATGGGTAATTATGCCTGGGCAATAGACATACACAGATTGTTCCAGCCAAACAAATACATGTAGTCATGACCTGACAGTGTCCTGTTAATTAAGATAATTACTGAATTCAATCAAGTTTCAAGTTGTAGTTTAATCGTTTGCTTTATTTGATTTTCTTCTCTTTTGTTCTGGTTTTTCATACTGGCTAGAAGGTTTTTCCCTCAGATCTTCACATGGCTGACTCCTTATCATTAAAATTGTAGCTGTAATATCTCAATTTTAGAGAGCTCTTTCCTAGAGCAACTTATCTAATGCCATCCACACCAATATATCATTTTTTTGTTGTTGTCTTTTCTTCATAGTTGAGATCATGATCTAAATTTATTTCATTATTTATTTACTTACTAATTGTCTGTCCCTCCCAATCAAATGTAAGCCCCCTGAGAAAGGGACCTTCTGTGTTGTACACTGACAAATCTTTAGAACGTGGAAGAATTTCTGGTTCAATAAAAACGTGTTGAGTTTATGAACAAATAACTAACAAACCATCATTACTATCTTATATTGGTGTTTAGATTTGGAACTGTAAGGAATGGGAACTATTTTGAATTTAAGGTGTAGATTATTTGACATTTCTATGTTTTTATGATTTCATGGTTCTAGAAAATGTAAAGATTTGGTTGTGTTAACTAGAATTAAGAAGTTTGAGTCATTTGACTAAAAGACGAAAATTGTGGTTTAGGGTGGAATATCCTAATGGTTTCCATTTTTTAATCCGTTCAGATTATAATTTACTTTAGATTCTTAGTTCACTTTATGGCAGCTGAAAATAATCACGGAACATGTGAGGGATTCCAAAGGTGAATACCTTACACATGCAGGTTTTACAATGAACAGCAATCATTCTGCCTTGTTGGAGAGGTATAGAAATAGCCAAATAACCTCTGTACCAAGGGGGAGATTTAACTGGTTTGTAGACCCCAGGATGTTTCTAAGTCAGTTTTATCAATTTGCAATTACAACTCTGAAACTCATCTATCATCCACTGTAGTGGGAGACAGCCCGAAATTCGAACTGGCAGATCCTTCTCCTTTCTTGTTGAACACAGCCCATAAATAACTCTACAGAACTGTCCCTGTTATTTCAATATTAGTGGCATCAAAATTCTTTGACAAGCACATTATATGCTATTGAAAGAAATGGGGGGGAAATCCTTTCTGAGATGGATAGATTTTTCTGGAGACTTTGCATCTTTTTCAAATTAAAAAAACATATTAAAAAGACTAAGACTAGTCTGTCTTCTTCTGGAGTGCCTGACAGTTTGTAGGTGACCAATAAAAGTTGTTGAATGAATCAATGAAAAAATGGAAAAAAAAAAAGAAAAAAGAAAGAATAAACGCTTAAGATACTACTTATAACTAGACCAAGAATATGGCTATTCCACAAATGAAACTTTTTGTTTTACAGACTGCAGATTTCTTAAAACAACTATAAAAGAAAAATTATTAGAAATAAGCTTCATTTTTTTTAGATGACATAATCATCTAGCTTGGTCTAAATACAGTTAACAGAGCTAGAATGCTACATAAACAAAGTAGGGAAAATGTAATATTTGAAGGACATTTTGAAAGGGCAACCTGTCTAAAATTCTCTTATGCCCTATTGTCCTTACTTCCCCAATTTTTCTTTGTCCCCAAAGTATTACCTTTAGTTAGAATTTTGTCCACAATATGTCTTTGAAAAAAGATTGTTCTATCTCTCTACACTTTGTTTTCAAGCCCTCCTTTTCTGTGCTCACTCTCTTTCCTACATTTTTAATAAAAGTATTTTAAGTTGCAAGTGTTCAGTGAATCCCTGGTGACATCTTTATAAACACTATTTTAAAGGTTATTTCTAGATCTTAGTTAAATGTTATTAAGCCTTTAGGGAAAGTGGCAAGGATACTCAATGATACAGAGTTAGAATCTTTTAAATATGAGGAAATTTCTAGTTATAAATAATTAAGAAAAAATGCTTCTGATTCCTGACAAGATGATCTAGCATGGCTGCTGGCTTACTCCTTAAACTGAAAACCAGAAATGGAAAAGAGAATGACACTAAGGATTCAATAACCTAAGACACATGGTAAGAAACTTCTGGGGAAAGAAGACATTTGGGGTCACATCTGCAATGTGGACATTGAGAGTTCAGGTCAGAGCAAAAATAGATGCCTCAAACTGGGGGAGAGCTTTATAGTTGTGCATTTCCTTCTTCCGTATTTAATCATGGGGTGGGGTGGGAGAGATAATTGCCAGTATCTGCATTATTGTGGGACAGAGAAACCATGGTATCACAGCAGAACTAGCCAGAGGTGAACAGGGTCACATCAGCATGATGTTGGGGTACAGCTGAGGTGAAGAGCACATAGTATCTTTATCAAGTAAGTGGGTGAGCTCTGAAGTATTTTCTTCTCCCACTCTTCATTTCGGTGACTTTGAGAGAAGTAGATCAGGGCACAGCCTGCTTCTCCCTCTCCCTCTCCCCTACTTTGTTCTCTCTCTCTCTGTCAAATAAATAAATAAAGTCTTTAAAAAAAAAAAAAAAGAATAATGCCAGGGACCAAAAAGAGATACTGGAAAATATCAATACAAAGAAGAGCTGTGATACTGATTTTAAACTTAAGCAAAATAGAATCTAAAAGAACATCATGTTGATCAAGGGATGGGAATTTTTGCTTGAGACAGGTTTAACCACAGGAGGGTGGCATGTGGGAAGGGAGTGGATCAGAGGTGGTTGAGCAGATTGTAATAGTAGAAACTCGCTTCCCTGAGATGGGTCCCAAGTAATGTAGCCACATCCTAAATCACTACAAGGGCAAAATCTCTGTGCCATGTTTAGTTCCTCCCTTACATGACTAATAACCAGTCAATGTAGCTGATATATCCAGAGGAATATAAGCCCACAAGAAAGTAGTACCTTATAAATGAAGAGTGTCTTAATTGAAACAAAGAAATAATTAGATTGAAGTGAAGAAATACAACTCAATAGCAAAGAAAGAAACAATCCTATTAAAAATGGGCATAGGAACTGAAAAGACTTTTTTTTTTTCTAAGAGGACACACAAATGGCCAACAGGTCCATGAAAAGGTGTTCAACATCACTAAGCATCAGGGAATGCAAATGAAGACCATAATGAGATACTACCTCACACCTGTTAGAATAGCTATCATCAAGAAGACAAAAGATAGCAAGTTTTGATGAGGTTGTAGAGAAAAAGGAACACTTGTGCAGTTTTAGTGGAATGTACATTGGTTTAGCCACTATGGAAAAGAGTATGCAGTTCCTCACAAACAAACAAATAGAACTACTATATGATCCAGCAGTCCCACTACTGAGTGATCTTGCATGGCTGTTGGAAATGAAAACAGGATATTGAAAAGATGTCTGTACTCCCGTGTTTATTTCAGCATTATTCAGCATTATTATGATAGCCAAGATATGGAAACAACCCAAGTGTCTGTCAGAAAATGAGTTATAAATGTATATACACACACACAAACACACACACACAGGACTATTATTCAGCTATGAGAAAGAAGGAAATCCTGTCATTTGTACTATGAATGGACCTTAAAGGAATTAATTTAGTATTAAAAAAGAAATAATTAGATGGATGTAAGAGTTAATGCATTTAGCCAATAAATATTTATTCATTTTTATCATGTTAAAGTACAGCACCAAAAAAGTGAAAAGACAACCTACAGCATGGGGGAAAATTTCTGCAATAAGTATATCTATTTACTAAATCATACATGTGACAGAATATATATATATATATATATATATATACTCTTAAAACTCAATAACCAAAGACAAATGACAGAATTTAAAAATGGGCAAAGGATCTAAATGGACATTTTTTTTTCAAAGAAGATACACAAATGGCTAAAAAGTACTTGAAGAATGCTTGACATGATTAGACATCAGGAAAATGCAAATGAAATCACAGGATACCACTTCACAGACACTAGCCTGGTTATAATAAAAAAAGGCAGAAAATTGCAAGTGTTGGTAAGGATGTGGAGAAATTAGAATCATCATATGTAGCTGGCGGGGATGTAAAGAGTTCAGTTGCCAACTCTACGTATCATAACCCCCTTCAGGCCAATGAAAAGGGAGAAATGGAGAGCCAGGGACATTCTTCCTTATCACTCAAATAAGAGTTCTCCCAGGAACCTCCTCAGGTGACTTCTGCTTCAATACTATTGGCCAAAATCCGATCAAGGGGCACAGCCACCCAGAAAGAGATTAGGGACCTGAAGAATATGACGATTTTGATTTACTCTGTTTTTTTTTTTTTAAAGATTTATTTATTTGACAGAGAGAGACACAGAGAGAGGGGGAACACAAGCAGGGGGAGTGGGAGAGGGAGAAGCAGGCTTCCCACGGAGTGGAGAGCCCGATGCGGGGCTCGATCCAGGACCCTGGGATCATGACCCGAGCCGAAGGCAGACGCTTAACCGACTGAGCCACCCAGGCGCCCCGATTTTGATTTACTCTGATCAGTGGTCCTCAAAGTATGATCTGGGAACATGTCCCTTTTAAGGGATCTGACAGGCCAACACTGTTTTCATAACAATACTAAAATGTTATTTACCTCCTTTGCTCTCATTTTTTCCTCAAGTGTACAGTGGAGTTTCCCAGAGACTACACGTATGTGATAATTATAATGTTAATGATCTGGGGGCTATGGGATGTATGCTCATGCATTTTTATGTTTTAAATGTCTCAGTTTTAATTTCTAATACAGTGAATATCAATCGATTTAACCAACGCAAATAAAAGCTCTTTGGTGTCCTTAAAACTTTTGAAAGTGTAATAAGGCTTGAGAAAAAAGGTTTCAAAACTGCTGGCTTAGACTAATCAAGATCCTTAAACTGCTAGGAAGATGGCTGCATTTAACAAACTGGAGTTTTATTAGCAAAGAAGATGGAGGGTCTGGCACTGAGAAGGAAGATGATGAAGTCTGATCAGTCTATGTAAGAAAACAAAATTATAGGACTATTCTCGAATTACAAGCAGTTAACTTCTAAGTGAATTATTAGAAAAATGACCACAGCATTATATTAAAAATTGGTATATCATGAGCAAGTAGGATTTAATTCTGGAATGCAGAGATGGTTCATCATCAGAAAATGTATTAATGTAATTGGACACATAAATAGCCTAAATTAGTTAAAATCATATGATCAACTCAGTAAGTGATAAAGCTCAAAGTCAATTTTCTAATAGTAAGGATCAGAAAATCATCAACTAAAAGGACATTTCACCTGATAAAGAGTATTTACTAAAGCATTTTAAGCAAACACCAGACTAGAGACATTTTTCAAGATCAGGAGCAATAAAGTATCCTTTATCATGGCACCTGTACAATACCTGTTTGGAGATCCATATTTGCATTTATGTATATGATCCATCCATATTTATTTATATGAACTTAAAAATATTTCTTATTTTCAGATGATATGGTTATCTAAAAGAAAGCCCAACAGAACCAACAAGTTACTAAAGCTAAAAAGAGAGCTTGCTAAATACAAAACTATATTACAAATATCATTGCCATTTTTCTGATCTAATAGTAAGCAACTAGAAACCAAAATTGGGAACACAAAAACTGGCCCCTGTAAACTTAGAAATTTAGACATTTGATCTTTTGCTCTTGCCATGACTATTAAGAGAGCGAATATGTCATTCAAGAAACATTTATGGATAAATACTGCAAAGCAGCATCCTTGATGATTGGCATAGAGCATTTGTGTCAAAAAGACAAACTATCAGCCTTGTTTCAAGGGAACAGCCTAGTAAAATGAGGATGCTATGTAGCAAACAAGGTACATTTGTATGATTATATCTAATACAAGAATAAGGCACAGTTTTCTTAACATTAATGCTTTTGAAACTAAGTGCTTGCTTCACGTAAAGGGGCACAAAACTATTATATCTGTTTTCCTCCTGAGAATATTAGTACTGTTTTTCAAAAATAGGTAACTATAATTACCTGACATCACTTAAGTATTCATTGTAATCTTACAGCTAGTTGTGCACTCTGGTCTTTTAGACAGACACAGAAAACAGAAAATACAGTTCTTGACTATGAGGACTTAGAAACTAGCTGGAGAGATAAAACACAGTCTCACGCAACAATGTGAGCACAATTACAAAACAAGTACATAAAATAACCCACACTAGGCTCGATACTGCTTCATAAATTAATGTGTGCTAAATAATTATTTATAAATAATTTCCGCGTTTGTAAACACCTCCACTGTGGACAATTTGAGGCTACCAACAGTTTAACAGAATTCCATATAGTGACACAACTTCCTTAATACTTATAAGTCGGTATGAGATGGCTCCAGCATACAGTCTATATTTTAAAAGCATCCTTTCTTTCATTATCTCCAAAAGTTACTCATTCCTTTCCCACTCTGATCACTGGAGAGAGATGTGGAGGTGCTTTCCTTCCAGACAATTCAAGTCTCAACATATCTTATTTCTCATGTTTGTTAGAAAATCTGCAAATGTCATCTGAAATATGTGAATCCTTACAGTCCGTGAAACCATACCCTTAACCACTGTGTGTATTCAAAACACATTTTGTGACAAGATATGTGTATAGGTCTGGTATTTGTTAGCGATCTGTTCTCTGCACTTCATTAAGACTATTTTTTTCTTCAGAGAGTAGCTTCATCTTAGAGAAAACTTTTTCTCCTTATCCGTATCCTCCAGTCAAATTCATTTGTCTCAAATATTCTTTTCAAGTTAGCTTTAAAAACCCCTTTACTATTCCCTATAAACTTAGCACTTACACGTGAAGCATCGTGGGCTTGGTTTATCTAAGATCCTGCCACGTGGATTATTTGCGACAGAAATGTTAGAGAGTCGAGCTGCATACTATTCTTTGTGACAGTTGTTCAGCTGATGTTTCTGCATCAGCCTCTGGAAGAGCTGCAGTTCCCTGGGGCCTTTTGGTGTAATTACGTTAGAGGCACCAGATGTAGCAGTGTGACTGGCTTTGAGCTTGGGGTGTCTTGAAAGCAGGAGGGGGATGATGCAGACAATTTGTCTGGAATTCCAGCTGTCTGCCTCCTTTGTAAAGTTGATGCCCAGATTATTCTAGTGTCCAGGAAGGACTGTGGGAGACATACTCTTAAAATGCAAAGGCAGTTTCACATCAAATCTTTTATTAAAGTCATTACCATTTAGTCTCCATAAATCTCAATAGGTCACTTAGCTGGAGAAAATAAGGATATGACATGCGGTAATATAATGTGGGTAGGGGTAAGGTGAGGAGCGAGAGAGATAAAAAGGAGGAAGGAAAATGTTTTGAGAATGTATGAAAATGCATCTACATCAAAGAGACCCATTTAAACTGTCCAGTTTTGATAAGGGAAGGAAAGAATCATTCATTTATAGCCAGGGTCACGAACAGGTGCATGTGATATATATTGAAATCTCAAAGAATCAGTTTCCTGTAGGAAATTTCTTCATTTGATGCATTATAGTATAAAATAAGTAAAGGTAATGAGGAAAGGTATGATCTTACGTGTATAGGTCTTAAAGTGTGTGTAAAGATGTTTGACATTCTCATACTTTTACAAACACGAATTGATAGGGCGCCTGGGTGGCTCAGTTGGTTAAGCGACTGCCTTCGGCTCAGGTCATGATCCTGGAGTCCCGGGATCGAGCCCCACATCAGGCTCCCTGCTCGGCGGGGAGCCTGCTTCTCCCTCTGGCCCTCCCCCCTCTCATGCTTTCTGTCTCTCATTCTCTCTCTCGCAAATAAATAAATAAAATCTTTAAAAACAACAACAACAACAAAAACAAACACAAATTGATAGAAGTGAAATAGGTAATGAGGAGACAGTGTCTTCAACTTAAATTGAACAATGATTTATGATCATGGAACATACGGATATTATTCTGTAGGTTCTCTGGTGACCACAGTTATGAATAAGCTGTATGCTCTTAACCATTAAGAGCTTGTAACTTAGCAGAGGAAAGAAAATCATATATAATTAGATTTACTGTGTGGCAGGCCATGACAAGAGCTCCACAGTGGTATAAATAGGCCGTGAGAACTTAGGGGAGAAAGAACTTAGTTCTGGGCAGAGGGCACCTAGTAAAATTCTGGTAAACATGTGGCTTTGAAGCAGAATATTAATAGACACGTAGGAGTTATAGAGGGGATATCTGAGGAGTAGAGACTTTCAATATACAGACCTTCTCTTTATATCGTTCATTATTAGTTGAATCTTGATTGTTCTATTATATGCCAGACACTGTGTTAGATGTTGGGAGGAAGAATGCATAAAGTGTGGTCTCTGCCCTCAAAGAAATAACAGTGACTGTTCATGTCATTGAAGCAATTGCTCTTTTCCCTTTCTCCTGCAGTATAAACATGTTAATACAAATTTTTTTTTTAAAGATTTTATTTATTTATTTGAGAGAGAGAAAGCACATGAGAGGGGGGAGGGTCAGAGGGAGAAGCAGACTCCCTGACGAGCAGGGAGCCCGATGCGGGACTCGATCCCGGGACTCCAGGATCATGACCTGAGCCGAAGGCAGTCGCTTAACCAACTGAGCCACCCAGGCGCCCCTGATACAAATTTTTAAACAACTGTTTAGCCAGTCATTTAAGGTTATGGAGGTTGAACATTAAATCAGACCAGACACCACATAAATGGGATAGGATGGGGAAGAGGTAACAGAATTTGTGAATTTTAGCACCAGCGCTGTGACATACCTGGCATACTTGACATCTTTTGTATTTTTAACATCCCTCTCTTCTCTGTGACAAAATTATTTTGAGTAATAATTGCGTAATAACTAATAATAATGATTTTGTTGATTGTTCTTTATTAATAAAACAACAATTTAAACAGGGAATTACTTTCAATTTTAAAGCTACTAAAATTTATTAAAATATTTCATGTAGGGCGCCTGGGTGGCTCAGTCAGTTTAGCACCCAACTCTTGGTTTCTGCTCAGGTCCTGAGCTCAGGGTTGTGGGATCGAGCGCCGTGTTGGGCTCTGTGCTTAGCGGGGAGTCTGCTTGAGATTCTCTCTCTGCCCCCCCTCTGTCCTTCCCCCTGCTCTCTCTCTCTAAAATAAAAAAGTAAATCTAAAAAAAAAATATTTTACGTGTGCACTGAAATTGCACTTAAACAATTGCATTCATTTCCTATAGCTCCTGTAACAAAGTACCGAGAACTCAGTGAGTCAAAACAACACAAATTTATTGCCTTCCAATTCCGCAGGTCAGAGGTATGAGATGGGTCTCGTGGGACTAAAATCAAGCTGCAGGCAGGGACTGTGTTCCTTCCAGAGGCTCAAGAGGAGACTCTCTCTCCTTACCTTTTCTGTTTCTAAAGGTTGCCTCTCTTCCTTCTTCAATCCAACAATCACATTACTCCAACCTCCCCTTCCCTTGTCTCATCTCTTCTCACTCTCCTGCCTCCCTCTTTCACTTACACCGACTATTGCGATCACACTGCCCTGATCATCCACCATGATCTCACCATCCTAGCATCCTTAATTTTATCACCTCTGCAATTCCTTTCTGCAGAGTAAGGCAACATATTCACAGATTCAGGGACACCTTTGGGTGGGTGGGGATCATTATTTTGCCTAACATGCCAATCAAAATATTATGTCTTATGGTTTGCCTTCTGTTTCACTTTTACATTTTACACACACACACACACACACACACACGCAACTCCAAATACTCACATGGGCTGACAGAGTTGAAGGAACTCAAGTTCTGCTTTTTTTGTTTGTTTTGTTTTGTTTTTTTGTCTTTACAATCACTGTGTTCTATTCATTTATTTCTAACAAATTAAACACAAGAATATGGTTATTCCTAATCTGATTTATTAAACATAGGGTTTTTCACAGGCATTAGAGAAATGAACTGCCCCAAAAGTGAGCTTGAAAAATTCTGCACTGTTATGAATTTATTCTTGACAACAATTTGTATAGTTGAGCCCACATGGGTCCAGGCCAATTGCATATTGGGAGTTGCCTGAAATAACTTTAATGTAGAAAACAATATTCATTCAAGTTTCTGCCATAAAAATATGCTAATGTTAAACTTCTTTGTGCATTAGTGAAGCGCAACAGTAACTGCAGCAATTGTTTAAGTTTTAGGCCATCAAAAGTTTTTTTCATAGAGGAGTACTTTACCACTAACATCGTTTAGGATTACTGGAGCATGGAGATAAGAAAAAGCAGAGCGGTTTGCATCCCTGCATTGCCTATCCACAGGGGTGAGTGTTCCTGCAGCCCTACCTTCGGTTTACCCCTGAATCAATTAGGTTCTTCCCAGGTGTATTTTTTTTTTAATGCCTGTTTATCAAAGTCTAATCTGACTATTTCAGGTAGAGTAAGTGCTGCTATAATGAGACACAAGTGTTCCTAAAAATCACTCTATAAATTTACTCTGTTGTGACTTTGTTAAAATAACACTTGTTAAGTAGAGCTCAGGGGTATCAGAGGGTGAGCTGTGGTTCCACAAAAGACCACAGAGGAACTGAAAGTGAGTGATTATTCACAGGTCCGAGAGGAGGTTTCATAGCACACCTCGATAGGCCACTTGGGGAAGTCAAGGCAGGGTGCAGGCAGAGAGAGTAGCAGGATCTGGGGCATGTGCCCTTACCAGGTCTGCAGGCAGAGGGCCTTGGGGTTCTGGGCTAAGGCCAGATTGGTCAATTCAAAGCAGAAAGAGTGGGATTTTAGTAAATTTTGCAGAGATCTTAGCTAAGGGGTGCACAAGGGGAAGACCCCGGGAGGGGTGGGGAGAGTGCTTATCACGGGGGCAGTTGGGGAAGTTATATCAAAAACGTAGGTGTGTGTGTGTGTGTGTGTGTGTGTGTGTGACTTTGTGGGCTGTTATCTAGGGCATGAGCTTGCAGGAGGGGCTAGTGTCAGTTCAAGGTCCCTGTGGACCACTCAGCCACACAAAACGGATGCCAGGGCGGCAATGTCCTAGAGTGGTTTAGCTAACCTGTCACATACAATCAAGATGACAGACTTATGGGGAAAATGGGGATAGAGGCACAAACACTTAAACATTTCAGTGACAAATTAGAAAAAGATAGGAAGTGGATAAAGATGGTAACATAGTGGTACACTTTCTAAGTAATTAGAAAATAGATAAATAATTCAATATGAGGGGCGCCTGGGTGGCTCAGATGGTTAAGCGTCTGCCTTCAGCTCAGGTCATGATCCCAGGGTCCTGGGATTGAGCCCCACATCGGGCTCCTGGCTCAGCGGGGAGCCTGCTTCTCCCTCTCCCTCTGCCTCTCTCCCTGCTCATGCTCTCTCTCTCTCTCTCTGTATCTCTGTATCTCAAATGAATAAATAAAAAAAATAATAATTCAATATGAAACTTTACCTTGACAGAAACCTGAAGTTTACTTGGGAGGGGGCCTCAGAAGTATAGCCTGAGGGTTGTTAGTGCAGCGGTGAAGTGAGAGGGATCTGAAATCTGCCAGAGAGTTGTCATGCCAGCTCTGGAGAGGTGTGACTCACAACACAGCTGAGATAACTGGTAGATATGTGACGTGTGCGCATGTGTGCATTTTGTACATTCCTATGCATCTTGGTTCAGAACGGTGTGGTTTTCCGCTGTTATGTAGGTTTTCTCACTAATGAAATTGCACATAAGCAACTGTGAAATGTGCATCATGCTCAAACTGTTCCTTAAATATCAATCTCATTGAAACAGATTTCTGTTTTCAAAGAAGGCATCATAGCAGGGCCCACCATAATGTCACTCCAACTCTGAGTGGCAACATGAAGACATATAAAAGCCTATTTTCCAACTTGTAGATCAGAGGACGGGCCTGGTACTGGAGGCCAACTGGTTTCATGTCAAGCACACAGCACCTGTGATGAAGCTCCTCCCTCCCCAACTTTCTCAGGTAAGACTGACAGACACCGGTCCCTTTCTCTCCCAGGTCTTAACTTGACCTCAGAATCTTTCTAGGGACAAATTTCCAGAGAACCACTGCCAATCAGTTGGAGTTGGCATAAAGAGATGAAAAACTGCTTTGCCATCATTGGTAGTGGAAAAAAGCATGGCTTCTGAAGTCATGTAGACCTGGGTTCAAAACTTGACTCTTTGCTCTCACTTGTAAGTTGTGAGTCTTGAAGAGTTAATTGAACTCCCTTGGCCTCTGCTCCCTGAACTATAAAACTGAGCTAATAATGCCTATTTCAAATGGTTGTTGTGGGAATGAAATAAGGCCATATAGACAGGATATCTAACACAGTGTCTGCACCTGTCTGCCTTGAGTAGTCTTCTTAACCTCCACCCTAGGCAAAAAAAGAAGCAAAGAAATAAATCTTGATTGAGGGTAGAAGGTAAGGTGGAGGTGTTTCAGTTAACTCATAAGCCAAAATAGCCATCTTTCTTTCGGGAGTGCATCCTTTCTCTGCCCTGTTCATGCAGACAGACAGATTTGAGTGGGATATTACCAAACTGCAGACACATGGACCATATTGCCTGGGCTCACCAAGCAATGCTGGGTTAGATACAGACCCACTGAGAGTTTGTTTACCATCACTTCTTGTCATTCGCCCTAGCCACCAGACAATGTCTCTAGAACTGAGCTTTGAACAAAATATTTTGTCTGCTCCCCCCGGGAAAGCAGGTGTATGTGAGATGGGTTTTAAAGCTAAACCCACAGACAAAGATGCCAACAGAGAATGCTTCATTCTTTAAAAAAAAAAAAAAGTTGACTATTTGTGATATGAACTTAGGCATGCTGGACTAAAGATAGTAAAGCTCCAATTCACAATAATTTCTTAATGATATATCAAAAAGATGAAGCATAGAAAACAGGGAAACTCTTGCTTATTTCCTTCAAAAAATAATGAAATAGGCATTGAGCTAATTTCAAAAGATGCTGTTGAAAGGCAATCTGCGTATTTCTTTCAGCTGGTGAAATAGAGACTGTCTTAAACTGATTACAATCTGGCGAAAAGGTGGGAACGATTGCTCTAAGATGTAAATTGCCCAACTACAATTCTTGCTATCAAAGGCACCACATTCTAAAGCTTTAGTCCTCATTTCAGAGGCAGAGATCTGTTTCCTTTGTATTGTAATCTTTAGACAAGAAGATTCATGCTCATAAACATGCACAACAAGAAAGCTATCCAGGACAGAGGACATAGGAACGTTGGCAGAGCACAGTGTTGTTTCTGCCGTGGCTCTGCCAGTTACATGATCCCTCCTGGAAGCTGCTCGTTAGCTGAGACATTATTTCAATTCAGAGGAATTGAACACCAGTGAGGGTTCATGTTCTGTTATAAAAATGGAAGCACTGAGCTAAAGTCAAATAGAAGTCAGAGCTCCAGGAAAGTAGGAGAGGAAATGATTTCTGCTCCAAGCTCATGCTAAGGATGTACAAATTCATGCCAGATTTAACCTGGGTTTAGACTAAACAGGGTGTCAGATATTTTCATTTAGTAAGAGGATAATACTGATGAGGGATTTTATACATTATTAATATTTTTATTACTTTCCTGTGAAAGTGCTGTTTTTCAATTATTCTAGGCAGTGATATTGCAGGGGATAAAAGGAATATAATATCACTGTTTTTTTTTCAGCCAGACAAAAAGTTGTGGATTGTGTGTTTGATACTACAGAGAAGGTGCGTTCTAATCTGTTAAACCAGTAGTTCTTTCCGAATGTGGACTAGAACCACGCCCCCTTCTCCGTTTGAAGAGTTCAAGGGCAGAAATTCACCTGGAAGCTGGCTGTTTCTGTAATAGATCTCCAGGAGTGCACTCTTGAAATATCTCAGTGACTGCCCAAGATTCTCTATTTTCATGTGACAGGGGCAACAGGTCTGATGGCAAGCAGCAGATAGCCTTGTGATGTGTCGAGGTGGCACCAGCGTCCAATGAAATTGATTCCTGCTGGAAGATGTCACTTAATATGGCATTATCTAGACTACCCACCTAAACCCAGTTGACTTGCCATCTGTTCCACAGGGAAACTGGCACAGTCTCTAAGAGGAAACATACTGCCATCCTATATCATGGCCATCGGGATGGAAAGCCAATTGACCATGATAAGTTCTGTTGATTAATTGTTGATGTTAAAATAAAGATTGTAAGCCAAAAAAAATTGTAAGACCACTTCATCCTGAATTTTGTTTTTTCAACGTGAATTTTTATGCAGAAAATGATTTTGGGTTGTCTACTAAATTGCTGTTTTTTATATTTATAGGAAAACATGATATTTACAGATATTTGAGACTAATAAATCAGGTTTATGAAATTATTAATTATGTGCTGCCAGGTCTTAAGAGAGAACGCTAATTTTGTAGTTTTCTACACACTACACACACATACCGACACATGCACACATATTTGTGCTTGCCCTTACCGTGCTACGACTCATCTGAGCATTCTAAGATATTGTCCTGATAGGCAATTAGGCAATTATTTCTCTACTAAGAGAAAATGACCTCTGGAGCTATGCCCATAAACTCCTATCAGTGAACTCCTTTCAAATAGTTCCCTTTCAAAGGGATTGCCATATCTGAACTAGTTTAGCACCAGGAACACAGAACGAGCTTAGTAACCATATGTATATATTTTTTGATGTTGCACAAATTATCTTCATGAACTTCTAAGACTGTAAATAGATGATCCTTGGATTCTGCCGCCATTAGAGCTGTGATTTTTCTCTGTGTATTCTTTAACTATCTCTCCATGATGGGCTGTTGCATCTAAGTCAATGCCTGTCTTATAGTTTATGTCTAGTTTGTAGTTATTCCCATCTTATTGTTTAATCATATGCCCCTTTTATAGTTTACGTCTATGCCTATCTTACAGATGATATACAAAGAAGATCAGTTTTTCTTTTGCCTTTTTGTGTTTAAAATTAGTTATATTGGTTCATTTATGAATTTAGTAATGAATCCATGTTTCATTTAAATGATAGGTGAATCGATGTTCAGGGTAGGAGGTAGCTCTACTCAGTAAGAGCAGAAGAGAGACAAAAAAAACCAAATCTGACTGGCCCTTGGTCAGACACAGGCAGGTGCACCAATCAGCCCCACAGTGAGAAAGCTATAATGATGAGATATGTTATGGACTTGTTGGCTTGAACTCCATCAATTGTGGAAAACACTGAGAGCAATTAGATTTGATATTGATAGACCCTCATACTCAAAACTCTAGGGGGAGGGATCCCCTCTGCCAACTGCTTGCCAAACAGAACTCTTAACTGTTTGTATAAAATGTCTGGCTCCTTAAGAATGAAGGTATCCAAATTAAACCTAAGCAAGGGAGCTATGTTAATTTTGAACTGAAGCTTTATTCTAAGCAAGAAGGCAAATGACATTTGGAAAGGATTGCAAGATGATCCGTGAAAACCCTTCTGCACCTTTATCTTTCCAGATATGCAGAAAGGAATTTATAAAACTTAAGGGAGACAAACCATGTTGCTAATTTATTAAATTGCTTTTCTGGTTTTATCAGTGCCTTTGAACTTTGTGTTTCTGCCACTTGTGGAGTGTGTGATGTTCCATGCTTATTTTGTATTTATAAATGTACAATTATTTTTTATTCCTTTTTATCACAGAAGATTTTGCAAACACATACTTATAATATTTATATATGTAAAATATAAATATGTTACAGAAGAAGGCAAAGCAAAACAGGAAAACACTTTTGGCAATTGCTGAAGTTATGCATAGTATTTGAACTTAGGCATTACTGTGAAGATACTGTAAAATATTTCACATATATATTTTGGTAATTCTGGCTCTTAAACATTTAAGGAACATGTATTGCAAGCAGCAAATTTAAAAAATATAAAATAAACTAATCCTGAGAATTACCAAATTTTCTTGTTTGTTTAAATTCCCTACCTAAGTGGCTGAAAGATTGTTTTAAAATATGCTTTTGCCTTATTAATCTTTTAAAAGAATGTTTTGCCATTTCTATTGGTTAAATGCTTTGACTGTGTGAATTTTTTCCCTATATGTTTCTATTTTCTATATGCCTCTCTTTTATTAAGTAAAATCCAATGCAAAGGTATTTGTTGATTTTTTTGGAACATACTTGGGACAAAGTACATAATGATGAAAATTCTTTAAGACCACGTGATCGCGGCTTCAGAGCAAAACTAACATATGTGAGATTGGTCTCTAGCTTATCATTAAAAAAGAACCCAAGTCAATACAAGTTATTGCACCTTCAAGGTCAATTTAGGAAAAGATATCAAGGGCGCCTGGGTGGCTCAGTTGGTTAAGCGACTGCCTTCGGCTCAGGTCATGGTCCCGGAGTCCTGGTATCTGGTATCTCCTGCTTCTCCCTCTGACCCTCTCCTCTCTCATGCTGTTTCTCTCTCTCTCTCAAATAAATAAATGAATAAAATCTTAAAAAAAAAAAAAAAGAAAAGATATTAAGACAAGAAGCAATATTTTTACTCAGCTTATTTCTCTTCTTTAGGGTAGAATCCCTGAGAGCAGATATGGTTTCTTTAATATTGTTCTCCAAAGCAGCCAATACAAAGAAAACTTCTTATTTGTGCCCCAGACAGGGACACCTACCTTCCCTATCTATTATATTAGTTGGTTTAGATTGGCTGCATACTTTAAAAAATGACAGTAATACAAACAAGTTGGGATTTACTTCTTTCAATACAAAAGAATCCTTTGATTCTAACTTTCTGCTCCTAGGATGATGACACAGTCGTACTACCATCCCATTTGAATTTCAGGCCCAAAGAGGGAGCAAACAAAAAGCAAAAAGGGAGTCTCTTCCAGAAAAATTATGTCTTTATTAAACAACCTTCATGGAAGTTCTATAATTTTCAACTTCATCTTATATCTGATTGGCCAGAACCTAGTCACATGACCACATCTTGCTGAAGCAGAGGCTGGGAAATGCATTCTTTTATTCTGGGTGGTAACATGTTCTAAGAATTTGTGTAATGCTACTACTGAGGAGTAAAGAGAAACGGGTGGTAGGAACCTTACAGTCTGTATCACAGCTGTTAGTCTTAAATAATTCTGCCTCGTTAAGAAAAGCTTTCCAATTTTTCTCATTGATAATATTTTCTCATTGATAATCTCTGACTTTCTATAGCATCTACAATTGGGATCAGTTATTTTGCATGTAATCAAATACTGACAAACATTGCTGTTCATATGCTTCGTTTATGAATGCCTTGTCCACTCGCAGTGACCTATTCAATTCTTTGAAAGGAACATCGTATCTTAAGCTCCCTATTATGATCCACAAAATCCTCTTTTGTAAGAAATACTGCTTACTTTAAATTAGCACCCCTTAATATTGTTTGGATTAATTCATTTCACATTTCTATTCTTAATTGTGTTGTTGAATAACATTCTTTGCCTTATAACTGCATAAGGACAATAATTCCAACTATTGGAAAAACTGTGAAATGTGAAATCATATTAGGGAAAGAAATGTAGTTAGTTCACCGAGATTAACTTTATGCCTAAAGATATGTTGTATACTATATTAACTCTTTTCACTAGAATATTTATGAAAATGTTTATTACTATATATTAAGGTGATTTCCTAGAACTTGCCAGGGCCTACTTATTCTTTTTCTTGTTTAGATTTATTAAAATTATGTGGAGAGTATGGATATAATAATTGTAGTTTTCTGTGTATATTTATGCCTTTGTGACATAAGATGAAAATCAGTTCATTGAAAAATAACAGACCAATCCTTAAATTTGTTGTTGCTGTTTCATTCCTCATGCAACCAAAGTTGAGAGAAGCCCTTTACGTGTCAGAAGAGGCACTGTGGAATGGCTCACCACCCTCATGATCTGATTAGACTGAGCAAGTAAACAGCACTCCTCAGTGATACCTAAAGAAGTAAAATTCCTTTGCATTAGGTGCCCTCACAAATGAAAGCATTCCCTCTTTTTTTTTTTTTTTCCTGCTTAATGCTAAAGTATGAAGTAGAAACAGAGTCAGAATATATCTATCTGTTACTTGAAAGACCTAGCGAGTTAGACGCTCTGAGAGTATATCCAAATCTAGGGGACTGCTGTAACTGTTTCCTTGAGAAATCTGGTGAGAATCTGAGTTTACAGGGAGAGATTCCTGAGGACAGAGGCAAAATTAATATTTGCTTTTTTGTCTTTCTACATCAGTTGTAAGAAAACCCAAGATGTATTGATCTCGCTAGAATCAAAGTTGTCTTTGATAATAGTACTCCTTCATTTGATACACATATACAAGTGGAAAAGGTGACAACTATTCATATCAACAGTCAAGTTTCTCAATGACAGAAAGAACTTAGAGCTATAACATCGCACAAATAATCTAACCACTCCCACAAGAAACTATGCAAATGTTATAAAAGGGCTATTTTTATGCATATCTTTCAACACTTATATGTTCAGGAATCAATATTACTAAATATAGAGGAAATCCTTAACTGTTTAGTACACTAGAATACTGAAGTACACTGTTTGGACTTCTGGTACTCTCTGCGGGATTAATTCCTGAGGTTTTAATGTGTAACTGCACTGTGAATGCACTGTAAATACTACCATTTGTCTATTGTATTAATTTTGTAAAGTCAGAATATCTGTCCTTTGTGGATTAGGGACAAGTGGATACAAGTTTATAATCTTTGCATAAGTATCAATTTTATCATGTACAGCTGTGAAAGTAGGTTTAGTGCATTTAGTTTATTTTTACCATGTTGTTGAACCAAATGGATGCTCATTTCAATATTCCACTTTATTATTTCTGCATAGATATCTAGGCTGAATTAAATGTGTAGCACACAGAGCAGGTCTGTATATTTGAAAATGTTATTTTTATTGTTTACCCAGAATGAGTTTGTTAATCTAAGAAATAAAGTTGATATTTATCACTTAGATGGGGATAAAATTTGTTTTCTTTTAATATATAAATTATGAAAAGTCAAAATGTGTATAAGGCACTCATTACTCTGCTTGATTAGATATTTTACCATATTTTACTTTCTTCCTTCCTTTCTTCCCTCCCTCCCTCCATTCTTTCTTCTTTCGTTCTTTCTTTCTTTCTTTCTTTCTTTCTTTCTTTCTTTCTTTCTTTC